>NW_015150559.1:1527968-1553715 GCF_000732505.1 Cyprinodon variegatus
GGATGGATGGATGGATGGATGGATGGATGGATGGATGGATGGATGGATGGATGGATGGATGGATGGATGGATGGATGGATGGATGGATGGAATTTTGATTAATTCCTAAGAGTTGATTTTATTCCATTTACAACCCTCAGCACATTTTTGAGGAAAAATAAAAATACACATTGATAAACAGATAGGCCACTTAAAAAAAAGAAGTTGGTAGGGATTTTTTATTTTATCTATAATTAAGCCTTTTAAAGAATACACATTAAAATGTTTTACTTTGAAATGGCATCCAGTGACATCAGTTCAGTAAACTTGGGCATACCCATTTTATAAAATTGGCTAAATAAAGCAAGTATTTTAATAAAAGAATTACCTAGATTCTTTAGATGTTGCAGAGACAAAGCAAAATATCACCAAGATAAATAAAAACTGAAATAGGTTTAGAACATTTATACCTGGAAACGGAAACAGGCAAATATTTCTGTTTTTACATTTAGTACTGTCTGATTAACAAATCCACCTTCTTTATTTTACCAAGATCTGAAAATTATGTTTGTGTTATTATTATTATTATTATTATTATTATTATTATTATTATTATCGAGTACATTAAATTTTGATAAAATTAACAAAACCATTTTTGGTTGACTTTTTTAATAGCAATAAAAGGCTAAGTCCTGTAGGCTGTAAGTAATGAGACTTAATGATTCTGCTCTGTGTGACAGAAATGGACAGCACTGTTTTTAGGCAACACTCCACCTTCGTCTTCATACCTCTGAATATTGCAATTAGACTAATATATGAAGCAATATATATCCAAGATTTTCAGAAATGTTGGGGAAGAAGATGCATTTTTTTTATTTTAGTATAAACACAAAAAAAAAATCACGAGGAGCAAAAAAACATATCACACAAAAAGACTAAAATATCTCAAGGCAAACAAAAGGACAGGCAGCCACCTTTAGCTCCTCCCAGAGGAGCATAGTGCATAATCAGATCAAAAGCACATTAGTCTGTCTTCAGCACAAAATGAGATATCAATATCAAGTGAATCCCATCTGTCTGTCTCCTCTGCTCTACTGCTATGAGAGGAAAGGAGAGCGGATGAGTTGGAGGATTTTCTCTCATATAAGAAAACCTGACAAATGTCAAAGTTTTACCAGAATACAGAAGAGACATTTTTTCCTTCTTATGCAATACTGTGATAAAGACACCTCCTCTGTGACTGTCAAAGAGGCCTTAGGGAATCTCCTGAAGGGAAGCTATTTCAGGTTTGCACCCACGCATTCAGTACCTGTGGGGAATCTCTGTGCTTTTATCTCTTTAAAAAATGTTCCTCCCTCACGTTTCCCCTGACACTCATCCATTTTCCTCAACCACTTTCCTCAAATCTATCTAGTCCTTTCAGTACATTTTCCAAATAACGTGATTGCCATGTGGCTTAGGTCATGTTGCTTCAGGGCTCATATCATAAGGCTTTCAACCCAAACCTGACATCAATAAAGAGGAGGAACTATCTGATTGAGGTACCCTTTAAAATAAACCAAGCAGAGAACGCAAACTAAAACATCTATGACAAATTAAGGTAGATTACACAGCAGAAGGTCTGCTAACAGCTGATAGAAACCCACAACAGGATTCAAAATCAGACATAGCCTAAGGAAATTAATGTCCAACATTTAAATGGCAAACAGCTATTGTTTTTTTGTTTTTTTTCATTATTATTGTTTTTTCAGAGCAATGCACATTTTACAAGCTAGGATATCATTTAGCTGAATTGGGAGATTTTTTTTAACTCTCCAAACATTTATATATATAAATATATATACATATATATATTCTTTTACAAAGGAATTCATGAAAATAGAGCAATGGAGATGATCAGAAACTTATAGTGACACGGACCATGACATAAATCCAGGGAATTGTATATTTTACAAGCATAAGATGCTGAACCTTTTCCTAAATAAGCATTTATGTAGTGAAAACAGGAGATAGGATGAAACCTCACAATATCTGTAGAGGATATTACCATCTTTAGGCCCAATATCATTTCCTTCCATTTTTCATACAAAATAAGGATGCTTCCATCCTGAATAAATAATGCAAATAAACTTTGCTTAGTTGGTAAAACATTAACCATAACACTACAATACAGATTTAATTTAGGAAAACCGAATCGCTTTAAACATATAAAGATATTAGATCTAAACACAATTCTCAAAAGAGGATTCTTAAAAACATGCTGTACAGCAGGTTTCCAGCATACTGTATCTCCCTCACCTGGTTTTCTGGCATAACTCATCTTAGATCATGCCAAACTGGCAATCTGCTTTAGATTCAGAAGCACAGCCTTGATTCTTTGGTGTTCTCTGTTTAACATTTTTAATTTCCTATCCAGAAAATCCTGATCCTCCTGTTAACTGTCTGCATCTTCAAGCAGGAAGTTAACAGAAGGGTCTTAACAATCTGCAGATTCGCTGTAAGACAGCCATCTCCTCACACTTCATTCTCTTTTATTTATTCATTTTAGAAGCTTTTATTCTTCATCCAATGGAGGAAGCTCTAGTGAGCCATCTGGAACGGCTCCACTGGAAGTACTCCTGATCCCAAAATACATCCACTACTTCAGTAAACAACACCTGAGAACAAAAACTGGCTATGATGGATGCAGTTTGTCCTTTGCAGTAAATTATCTTCTCTCAGTTGTGAACAAGGTTGTAAATGTCACTGGCCTGATGTGGGTCACTGAAGGGCTGCTGCTATAACTGTTGAAACTGTCATCTCTTCTTTTCACACCCACAATGCTCCCCATGCATATTTATCACAAGGACAATCAATCTGCACATTAAAGATGACAAACAGGAATTCAGATCACATGATGGGAAGTCTTCGTCCTGGAAACTAGAGTGGGAACAGTGGGATCATTGTTATTGTCTTCATGGTAGCAGTATTAACATGACAATATTTTCCCAGTTATTTTCAGTGAATTGGCTAAACATTGATTTACTACAAGAAGGAAGAGGAATAAACCAACTGCTTTCCAGATTAAGATGAAAAGATCTTTTCATTTATTTTCAAACTATATAGGATAACCTATAGAATCGCCCAATAACAACAAGAATAGCTTCTAGCTCGATTAACATATGTTTTCTTTCTTTTTTGATATGTATCAAAAAATAATCTGTTGACCAACCTGGCCATGTTTGGCTTTACCAGACCTGACTAGTGATCAGCTGATCAGAAACTCAATGATTAGCTCTTTATCCAGTCAGTGAACCCATACCTAACCCCAACCAGGTTATGTAATTAGCGTAACCTCATTGTGTGCAAGCTTATACTGATGAGAGATACTTTATGAGACTTTTATTATTAGTGATGTCTGAGAAGGAACAGAAAGATGAAAACGTTTTCAGATGGAGGAAGAAATGGAGGAAATGCAATTGATTCCGGTGTATAACTAATAGTTTAAAGTACCTAAAGGCTTCCTGCTCTTCTCTGTCTGTAATGGAAGATGCTGGATGGTGAAATGCTAGAAGCCTTTTAGATCGCTCATAGTTTAAGGTATAGTAGAGAATCTTTCGCAAATTTTTGAAAAGACCCGCTCTCTCCACTTTCAAACAAAAATGCACATGCACAACCCTGTACCTGTTCCTGAAAAGGAACACTTATTAACCGCGTGTGTGAGCATGCACAGGCTCATTTCTCCTCCTGCACGCTCTGTTTAAAAGTTGCTGTTTGCATCACTTTACAAAAGATTTGCAATTTTTCCACTATGTCAGACTCAGCACCGGTAAGTGAAAATGAGGACGAGCACGGACAGCCTTACTCAAAAATATCACCAGAATGATTGACAATTAGGAGGACCACTTATTTGGATGATCCACTGGGAAAAATAAAAACCTCCATTATACCTTTAAGGTAATACATGCAAAGACTGGTGAATATATAAGCAATGATATATATATACCAAATGCAAATATACTGTTTTTAAAAGTACTTGAAATGGTAACTTCAATATAAATTTCTTTGGATTTGAATAAGTAAAACCCTGTATAACATAATATTTAATTGTGTTCTGTAAAAAAAATATTTAAATCTTTGACAAAAAAAGACCAACTTTCTGATTGACGCAGTTCTACTTTAACATTTTTTTGTCATCTTGCTGATCTCCTTTTGACAGTTGCTATAGCAACAGTGCAGAAAGGATCAATCTCTTGTTTTTATAAAGGCTCGTAAATCTGCCAGGAAAATACTTTGTGTCTTTGTTCAATTCTTGATGTTTCATAATGTCTTTCACGCAGAGAGAAGTTGAGGGAGAGAAAGGAACAGAAAAAGTGTTTCAGATGTAATAACCCTCCTGCACAGAGCTGCTGGGAACGGAAACTGCTCTCTGATTCAGGCAAGAGTTACTGCCAGCAGAGGAAAGTACCAGTCAAGTAGATATCCGAGTGCATATTATTGCATACTGGATGTCTCAGAGCAGCTGCATTCTGGGTCACCAAACAGCCTTAGCTGAAAACCTTCAGCTGTTTTACATTCAGACTTTCCAGCAATTCAACAAATCTATTTTTAATTACACACAAGTCTTCACAAGTGTTTAATTAGAGAAATTACGTTACAGCTCAGTAACCTTTTTTATAGGGAGAGAAACACTTTTAAATTGCTCTGAGCCTTCAATATTATTGATTAATTCTTGCAGACATACAAGAATTGCGATGGACTGGAGACCTGTCCAGGGTGCACCCCGCCTCTCGCCCATAGACAGCAGAGATAAGCACCAGCACTTCTCGCAACCCCAGTGGGGCTCAGAAAATGGATGAATTGATGGATAGACATACAAAAAAGGAAACAAAAAACAACCACTAAGGTCTGTATTCCGTGGGGATTCTCAAATGTGAAGAAAATAAAAAAAACTGTTGAAATAAAATAAAAAAAATTTTATTTTACTGTTGTTCAGGAGCCCGTTAGCTGGCTTTGAATGTTCTGTCTGTCTTGAATATTATTCAACTGTGTGTGGAGCTCTATTCAAAAACAAAATGTGTCTGATTTCATCATTTAGGCCAATGTAGCCTACATTAAAACATATACTTACAGAGTTTTCCTCTTTACATTTACAGAAACAGACTACATTAGTCATTAAAATTAAGTCTGTCTCATGTTATCCATTTGATGTCATTATTTCAACTGCATAGTAAACGCTTATTATCAGGTCCTGGTGTCATGTTTAAGGCTCTACATTTGGCATGTTGTATCTTGTTTTAAAAACTCAGACTCAGACTCGTGACGACTTCATGCTTGATTTGCAGACTCACTTACAAAATCATTTAAGTCTTCATTACTTTCAAGACATTTACAAGATATGAAAGACTTTTATGTGATCTGAAAATATCAAAATGGATAACTGCTGGTTCTAACAATGCTTAAGTCTGAATATACTTTTAGCTTCCTATTGATGCTCAGCAATCTTTTCAGTTTTCAGTGATTCTTCTTTGCATTTGATCATCTCTTGCTTATGACCTAACCACTTACTAGATAAAACAAAACTGAATACTGAAGCATGTCTGTCCTATCTTAGCTTCTCTTTATTGGCTTCCTGTTAAATCCAGAATAGAATTTAAAATCATCCTTCTCACATATACAGTAAAGCCTTAAATAACAAAGCTCCATCAGAGATACAATACATCAGAGATATGATTGTTCCTTATGTTTCTAACAGAGCACTTGGCTCTCAATCTGCAGGTGTACTTGTGGTTCCTTGAATTTCTAAAAGTAGAATGGGAGGCAGATCTTTTAGTTATCAGGCTCCTCTCCTGTGGAACCAACTACCAGTTTTAGTCTGTGAGGCAGACACCCTGTCTACTTTTAAGGCTAGGCTTAAAACTTTGCTTTTTGAGTAAGCTTATAGTTGGAGTGGCTCAAGTTATCCAGAGCTATCTCTATATTTATGCTGCTATAGGCTTAGACTGCTAGATGACATAGGGATCCTTTTCCATCATTCTGCTTGATTAAATTTCTGTAGTATTTGTTAATTAAATCTATAACTTTATGTTCTTTCTGCTTTTTCTCTTAGTAGATTTATCTGGTCGTCTCCTGTTTGGCTGTGACACCATCTTGGAGAAAAATATCAGCTGTGCTGCTGCCATAACACCTTTGTTTATAGAAGTTGGAGCTTGACCTGTTTTTAAGTGTAGTCCTGGTTCTCAGACTGTAACTAACTGGATGTGCTCTCTTTCATTCACTCACATGGCAGCGTGTTCGTAGCTCTTCTGTCTGGCTGTGAGTTTCCTGGACAGGGCCGCCTGTGGAGCTGGTTGACAGTTACCTTTTGTATCTTTGCTTCCTTCTGTATGTCTGCCTCTGTCTACCTGAACCCCAGTCGGCCTCTGCAGATGGCCGCTCACACTGAGCCTGGTTCTGCTGGAAGTTTCTTCTTGTTAAAAGAGAGTTTTCCTCTCCACTGTCCCTACATGCATGCTTGATGTGAGGGATTGTTTTTATAATAATGAGTTGATGCAATCGGCTGGTTTTCCTTAGATAGAAAACTTTTAATCAGTTTGCCTGTATGATCTGGATGAATTGACTCTGTAAAGTTCCTCAAGATGAAGTGCTGAGGGGCTATATAAATAAACTGAATTGTTTTTGGAATACATGCATTATAAACAGTTAATACCAAAGTTACATAGATTAGATTACACCAAACTGAGAACAGATATACCTCTAGTTAGAATATTGATATTTTCACTTAAAACTCTAAAACAGAAGAAGAAAAGGAAATAATTTGGGACAAATATCTTGATATAATCTTATATCATAATCCCATTACCTTGTCTTATCTGATTAGCTTGTTATATTTTCCTACCTGCTTGTATAAATGCACTGTGGTGTAATTTGTTGTGATAAACACCTAAGCAAATGGAATAAAAACATAGGAATAGAGAAAGAAAAGAAACAACAATGAATGTCTTTGAAAATCATTCTCATTTTGTTTTAACTTATATGTCTACATCAAAAATTATAGGAACTATGACAAACTTTTGGAACTTAAACCAGAGCAAATGATCAAAATATGAACTGTAAACTTAGACAATACAAATCTAAAATACAGAAATTGTAACTCTGTGATCTAAGCAGTTACTAATCAATATACATGTTAAACACATAACAATATATAGATAAATGTTGCAATTTTGTATTTTGTGATGCCAGAACAAGATCAGTATTTCAGTTGAAGTATCCTATCTCATTTATTCTCCCATAAAAAGCACTCAAAGTGAAACAAAGGTCCAAAATGTCTTAGAATCAATGTTAAAATCCTTTCACATCTTTTCCTTCCCTTCTTCTCTTCCATCACTGCCCAGATCACACCTCACTTTCACATCTCTTTCTCCTGGCTCTTTTCACCCCTCTCTATCCCACCTCCTTCCTTCTCTCTTTAACCCCATCCTCTCCCTTGACTCCTGATCTTCATCTTCACCTCCTCCTTCCCAGCCTCAGTGGAAACACAAGAGCAGGGACAGTTCATCTGAGAGTGATGGAGCTCTAACATGCTGATCCCTCTGCCCCTCCTGAGGGCATACAGCTGTGGCCCAGCTCCCAGACGCCTACCAACCCAAAACTCACACTAAAGGAGAAACGGCAGGAATGCAGCCGCCCACACAGCCACGCATGCCGACATTTAGAGAGGGATGGCACATGTGGATTCACACACACCTCCGCATTGACATGTGGAAGTGTGTGGACTCTTTTTATGAGCAATCATATTTTCGGTCCTAAATTACTTAGATTATGTTGGGCAGATATGGGCTTCAAATGACATCGAAATTTAACATTGAAAACAATATTATTGAAATTCCTTTCATATCATTAATCCTGGTATAAAAGTGTTTTCTTTTGCTTTTGCCCCACTCTCTGCTCAACATTACCAGTCAGCTGGTTTTCATATTTTTTCCTCCACTGATAACAAAGACAAATGAGGCTGAAGATCATCCCCCATCACTTTGATTCACTGTTACATACTAAAAATTAGGGCTGAACAATTTTGCAAAAAAATCTAAATTGCAATAATTTTTAACCAAAATTGCGATTAAGATTTTACTTTTGATTTTTCTTTGCACTAACTCCAAGCTTGTTGATGTTTCAATTCAGGCTTTTTGGTTTTTGATAGCTTGCTTGCCCAGAGTCCATTGTTACAGGACTTTACTGTATGAAAAAGTGTTTACCTTTACCTGCATGCATGGATCTGTGTGCTAGCTGCTACCTTTCTGTGTGGCAACAAACTCTCTTCAAGCATTTAATCACCACCTAAAGGCCTTGAGGGAGAAATTTATTGTCTAATATAGTGTGATTAAAAATCAGTGCCTCTGCGACTTGAAAATTGCATTTTGTTAAGTTGCAATTACAATGAAAATGCAGTTAATTGCCCAGCCCAACTCAGCGGTAAGGTAAATACTTCTTGGCTGCCCTAAAAGTGGCTAGAAGACAATCCTTAATTTATCAAAACTTGTCATCTTCATTGTATTACAGAATATGGTGAGTTATAAGAGAGATGAATAATACTGTGGGAGCAACATACTAAATTAAAACACAAAAATTATAAAATTGCTTAAACCTTCAAAGGTTATTGTCTTTTTCATTTTTTTTTTTTTTAATATTATGTCACAATTTCAACCCACCACAAAAGAGTGTTCTGTTTTTTTTTTCAACTTTAGGGTCAACTTGCAATGTGCAACAGGTCCCCAAACATTTTTATTGGCAGACGAAATAAGAAAAGTATGTCATACACCTAGCACAGCCGTTTTGCCAAACACAATAGGGATTCAAATAAAAAATAACAAACAGTTAATTGGATAAAGTAAAATAAAAAAAAAAGTTGCTTTTAGTGCTGCAGCCTCCCTAATTTGGAATTAGATCAATCCTTAAAGTGACTGTGAGATATAGAAACAAATTCTCTATTTACCTCAAGGAGAGTGAGAACTGGCCTCCTAAGTTTTGTCTGCAAAATGGTTAGCTTCAAGCTTTAGTTTATAAAGTAACTCAACCATTTAAATAGATAATTCTTTAAAATAAGAAGTTTTAGTTCTCTATTGATCAAAATTCAAAATGGAATAATGTTAAGAATATCAAAATTATAACTATAAGAATGAAATAAGTTATTATAGCAGCAGAAAACAAAAAAAGTTTAATCTGTTCATTCATTCATTCTCAGGCGCCAGACAGGGTCCACCCTGTAAAGCTCACCTGCTGATCTCAGGCTATTACAGTGTTTTCCTCTTTTCTTTTTCCACATTTTCTCTTCAGCGGTCCATGAGGCATAACCTCTTTAAGGATTCGCTCTGTGCCAAGTCCATTAGCGTAATCTCCAAAACAAAAGCAGCACCACGTTTGCTCTTTTTCTCACACACACACACCCACTTCAAATCCTCCATCAGCACATTTACCAGTGTCCCCCTGTTATCTGGGGAATGTGATGTGCCATTTCTCTTTGAAGGGACTGTCACAGAACAGCTTTATTTTGCCTGTGTTCCAGAGGCAGGCCTCTCTGTCTCTGGAAGGGTTTTTCCATTTAAGACAAAGAACAGGTCCAGCTGAGCCTGGAAGCCCGGCTGGCTGGCCGTCTCGTTGGGATTGAAACAACGCTGAGTCAAAAAGAAAGAGAGTGGATGTATTTTGTCCAGTGGAAAATGGAAGGATGGAGAAAAAAAGGTTAATTCATGAAATTTGATGGTTAACTGGTTAAACCAAAATGATCCCTTTCACCTTTAATGTCCAGGTGATGATCATTTGTGTGTCCTTTAAATTTCCATGTCACCGGTTGCTCCAAAGCAGCAGCAACCTGTTTGCGACAGAATTTTAGCGTCATGATGATACCATGTTTCTTAGCTGTCGCAGCTTATCATGTCTGACAGACAGACTGTCAGAAGGTTTGACAGCAGCAGCCCTGTTTAGGATTTTCTGAGTGAAACATCTTCACAGCGACATCTAAACAACAACCTATAGCATCTGCAGACAAATGAAACAAGTCTAACTCTTGTCTTGTGTGTACCTTGAAGTTTAATTAGCTTGTTTCATTTCTTTCTTTCATTAAAACATTTTAAAAGCCAAAACAAACTATAAAACTGTTATTTTCCAACACAATCTGGTAGCCTAAAAAGAAAGTCATCAGTCATTTTAAAATATATTTTAAATAACCTTAAAGCAAATTTCTGACCCGGCAAATCCCCTACCGTACAGTCTGTGGTGTACTTCATGGTCCATCCTGTATTAATTGCTATCAGTGGATAGCACAGATTTATTTTCCTTTTGTGCTAAATTCCTGTTGGTGGACACTGATATATTTGCATATTTCAGAGATTTATTTCATGAAGCAAATTGTGCAGTTGTCCACAGCACAAGCCAGTTTTAGGACAATGCTGGCTTATTTATGTACCATTCCAGTCATCTGAGTGTTTTTTCTTTTTATCTCCAAATCCTCAACCTGATTTTAGATTCTGAAACAGATATATTTTTATAAAAATCCTGTGGGATCTTTTTTTCTTCCTTTTTTATCTATACATGGACAAAGAAAAGTCAGGTACGGTAATTTAAACTAAACTAACCAATCTGTCTAAAAACTCTACAACCCTACTTAGATGAATTAAGCACATATAAATGTAAATATTGCTTAAAAGGTTTCAATTGGACAGAGCTTCAGCTTCTATGTGAGAAGAAATGCAAACAAGTCTATTTCCTTCACTGTGCTCGTGCAGAGGTTTCTGTTATGTAAAACTCATTATCTTTATAACAACATCAAATTCTTATCATTAAGCCCCTCAGAGATCATGCAGCACTTTGAGGAACATCAAAGTGCTGCAGAAAATATTAACAAGTAAAGTCAGAAATGCACACAAATCAGCCCTGTCTTTGTTTAACACAAACACACACATTACTCAATAACAACTACTGGCCACAAAAAGGCTGTGATGGGTGTTGATTTATGACTTCCATTGTAATCACAATCAGTCTGGGACCTTGAATGAAAAAGATGCTTGATTGTATCCTTGAGCTTCCACCTGTCACAGCAGATGCCTTATGAAAAATATATTTATCTTCTGGTCATCGTATTCACCTCCTTCCCCCCTCCCAGCCTGCCTGCTTGCTCTCACCCTCGACATCTTTCGCTCAGAGCAAAAACTAGTTGCCATGGCTACAGTCATTAACACATCTGGTATACTTATCTTGCACTCATTGGCAGCAAAGAACAGGCTCACATGGGCATGTGCCTGCACAGTAAACATCATATTTTAAATATGAGAAAAAAGGAAAATATGTAAAGTTCTTTTGCGTTTTTCTCTGTTTCAAAGCTGAGGTCTGCAGCATGTGTGTCAGGGAGATAACGGCTCAAGCTCTGTTGGGTGAACAGAGAGAACGTTGGGCTCTGACTTAATCCCAATTGCTTTGTTCCTTCCTTTTCCATACTGAAATCTGTTCCATAATTGATCTCCCAACTGGAGAGCATTTCACCTCCAATAAAGATGCATTTTATACATTAGCTTTTAATGTCAATTCTACTACTGTATACACAGGCAGAGATTTAGATGCATTCTCCCAAAACAACAGCAACTAATACAGGTCTCACCCTGCAAACTAAATGACCCAAAGGAGCTGCTGCCAGCAGGTCAGAGCTAAGTTTTGGTGGACTCAGATACTCAGATTTATTCCTGCTTTGATATTGGTATAGAGAAGTGTTTCCTAACCTTTTTTGACTTGTGTACCCCTTTGGGCATTTCGTCTTACCATGAGTACCCCCCTTAGTCAAAAGTATTGATTGACTGCCCAAAAGTGGTATGTAGAACAACTTATTATAACATAAAAAGTATTTTATTTATTCTTTTGAGCATTTAATTTAATTTATTGAGGCATTTTATTCTTTCCAACTCAAATACAAAATGAAAAAACAAGAAAAAACAACAACAAAAATATGTTGCCCAAAAGTTGGTAAGGAATCAAAAATAAATACAAAAAAAATAATAATACAAATCTGCCCTTCTAAAATTGAGTGCCACTGAGTAACCCTCTATAATCCTACAGGGCAGAAACAATTGATTGATTTAAAAAAGCAATCATCAACTAATTTAGTAATCGATTAATCATTAATTGGAGTATATAGACAGTAAAACATACCTTTAGCTGACAGAGCGACTCACTTAGAGCAGTAATTATACCAAAACTACTCAAATATATATAAACATTTTGCATCAGGATAAAAAAAATCTTTTTGTCAGTTAATATGCTCTATCCAGAACTCCACAAGTGGAAAAGTTTTAGTTTTGTCTAATTTAATTTGGTCAAAAGTGTTCTTTAAAGCAGCGTTCCCCAACCTTTTTTGCATCACGGACCTTTATGTGTCAGACAATATTTTTACGGACCGGCCGGGGGGGGGGGTAAAATTATACGACTGGCATAAAATCAAATACAAACAGCATTAAAATAAAACAACAAGCCGGTCCCATCTACTCTAGGCGTAATCGGAGAAAATGACAGACGAAGTGTGCTCCTGATGTCCAGTCTGCTCCATTGTTTTGTTTTGGTCGCTGTAACCGCAGAAAATCCCGCTTCACAAAGATAGAATGTTATAGATAGGATGAGTCTTGAAGTGAATTAACCTGTCAAGAGGCACAGATGCACCAACTGACCGCATTTTTTTTATATTTTTCAAAATAAAACATCACTCAGACTCGTCGAAATTATATATATTTATTTTTTTCCTGTGCGGACCGGTACCAAATGACCCACGGATCGGTACTGTACCCGGTGGTTGGGGACCCCTGCTTTAAAGAACCTTTGGCTATCTGATTATTAATCAAGAAACTAATCAACAGATTAATCGATTTGAACTCAAACATATAAGAAAAACTTACTTTTTGGTTTATAGCTGGGTCCTTGGTAAGTAGAACAGATCCCAGCTCTATTTTATTTTATCACCTGAGAAATTAAATATTTTCATGTACCCAATGCAATGCAGACCCCTAGAGGGAAGTACCCCCCTGTTGGGAATCAATTGTATAAAGGACATATTTGACATACATTTTACTTGTGTATAGATTGAAAAGTGAATTGGGGCTGTTCTTTTGTTCCTTTGCTTTTGTATTTTTTTATTTCTTGTCTTTGTGTATTTCTTCTTTAGAAGCAGAATAATGCTGTGTACCATAGATTGCTGTACAAGGCGATGGGTCAATGCAGCACTGTAAACTTAAAGTATTTATGCTCATTTTTAAGAAATATGTGTTGAGGCTCCAAAGATTCATATGCTTTATTAATAAAATCTTATGTAATCAGTTACATGAAATGATTTGAGAGTTCTGGACCTGTTTGGGTTTACAGTGACGGTCAAGGAGCCATAGTAAATTTAAAGGGACTCTTGCACAAAAATGTTCAAGCGATTATACGGAATGGAATGAACTATTCATTCAATCTTAGCGTTTTATAACAGTTGTCACATTAATTCATGAAATACATAAATGTGATGTGCTTTAAGATCATGGATATAAAACCTTTTATTTAGAGGTATGAAATTTAAGCAGAGGCAAACAAAACTGCAATTAATCTGCAATAATGCATAACCTTTTACTCTGAGGCTCTTCAGATTCTCATTTTTGACTAGAAAACTATATTGTTTGTCGGAATCCATAATTTACCTATAGATTCCTGTATTTGAATTTTTTTATTATTAGTCAAACCATTTAGCATAATACGACAGATTCTGTATTTAGATTATCTTTAATGTTAATCATCTGACATATTAGTATTATTTTTGTGTTTTATTTCTACAGGAAGGCATCCCATGTCATTTTGTTGTTAATTCAGACTTTTTTGCATCAATAAAACCCATAACTCGTTATGTCATTTAGTTCTCAGGATTGACTACCCTGCAAAATGTTTCCCTACTTCAAAGCAACTGATTAGTGTTGCAGAGCTTGATGACAAACTGCTGAGCTAATTTATTCCTTTGAATCAGGTGTGATGAAGCAGGGAAGTATTTAAAATATCCAACATATGTTGCCTCGGGGACCATTATGAAAAGAGGTTATGAAACCTAAACTAAAATGACAAACCTTATCCTTATATGGATAATGGTGCTTTATTTTGTGAGAATATATTGGTGAATTTAGGAAAAACCTACACTGATCTAAATATGTATTGATATAGGTATGTTTTGAGCTTGTGTTTCTTTTAGCAGTGTTATTTACAGACACCAGTGGTTAGAGGAACCAGACTGACAGCTTCACCACTGAGTCACCACTGAGAATAACGATAAATTATTTAGTGGGACACACTGAATGTGTTTGTGTCAGATTGGTTCAGGTTGTGAATAACTGGCTCTCTCTTTCTACTTTTGATTTCTTCCCCTGTCTACAATCCCCTGATCTGACAGATCGCATCCATTCTGGGGTTGGCCTGAACACAGTTCAGGACTGGATTGTCTCTAATGCACTCAAACGCTTTCCTGCAGGATTTAGTCCTAGAGAAAGAGATTCCAAAAAAGAGAAAGAGATGTTAATGGGGGGAGTTTGAGTTTGTCTGAATTGGGCATATTTTTATAGATCTGTAAGCAGTTATACTCCCAAAAAAGCCAGAGTCCTGCATGTTTTAAAGGCTTTTCCGGTTCGGTGCATCTAAAAAATTTTTTAGATTTAATGACTAAATTTCTGTATTATCTGCAGAATTTCTTGGCACATTGGAGTGATAATTCAGTCATTAATTCAGCTGCATTTAAAATGTAGACTTATGAGGACAATGTGAGAATTTCTTTCTAAATTTTCATTCCATTTAAACACACAATGATTACTCAATTCAAAGTTTCAGGCAGCTGCCAACAGATTTCACTCTAAATGTCTTAAATATTTAGGGAGCATTAATGTTTGTCAAAACCCAAGGTTCAAAGCATATTTAGAGGAGACAAAGGCCCACAGTATCACATGTTCTTAACTGTTCTTAACAGTGCCACATCCTTCTGGTGTCGTAATATTCATTCTTGTACCACGATCCTTCTGTGCTGCAGATAGTGTCAGATATTTAATATTTTAACTTGCTTGTCTGCATATACGATCATCTTTATGCCCAAAAAATTCCTAAATGTTAAATAGTGTTGAAAAAATCTACCCTCAGAGGCCCGATATGCTATTTATGATACACATAGTCAATAAAACTGACTGTCAACTGAACTGATTTATGCTTTTGATTGTAGTTTTTATTCATTTCATAGCAAAGATGTCACATCCCCAACTTAGTGGCTCCCTGGTAAAGATTCATAAGTCCAATATCAGAAAGTAATAGGGACAGAAAGGATTACATTATAATGGACTGATTGAGCAAACATTGGACAACTTTGGTTAACTATTTATAAATAACTATAAGAACTGCATTGGTTTGTATTATAAAGTTGTCAAGTCTTGATTCAATATTCTTGATATTCAGCTTTATGTTAAAAAAATAATTAATTAAGATATGCTGTTAAAAGTTTGAAATGGTATGAGAAATCTATGTAAAACCAGTGGCACTAAGCATGGGTTGAGCATTGGTAATGCTAACCAAAGAACACTGGAGGCACTATAGCTATAGCTAGATTTCATTTTAAAGTCAAAAACAAGCACTAAAAGTGTTTAAACAGATCCAGAAAAAAATCCCTCAAACCTACATTCCACGTCAGAAGTCAAAACATGTTCATTCAGCAAAGCCCTTTAATTAAAGTCATTAAAAACAAGTCTTGGGGAGCTAAACAGGACAGTATTTACCAGACACCTTCATCTTCATACACACCGTCCTGCACACACACACACACACACACACAGCTGTGAGAGAGTTTGACAGCCAAACAGATGCCTGTGCTGTACGTGCATCTTGCTGCCCCCACCCTAACCCCTGAGGACATCCCCACACTCTGTTTTTTCTCTCTCTTTTCACTTCACATACCACCGCTCTGCCAGTCAGTCATTACCAGCAACAACAACAACAACCAGACCAACCGGTTGCAACATCAGGAAAATAATAAGCGCTGTTTGACATGTGGCTCTTTCGATGGGTTTGGTAGCATTCCAGGTAAGAATGAGCGCACATTTCTCTCTCTCCTGTCTGAGGGAGCACTCGGCAGACGGGGAGTAAAATAAGAGAAAAACAATCAGACATATGCACTGGGATTCAAACATAGTACCAAGGAACCCACACAGTTATAAAACCTGGTGATCAGAGACAAATAATAAAAAATGTAAGTGCTTAAAAAGAATGAAATCATGGTTAAACAAGCCTCTGACACTTTTATCTGGTCTACATTAAAAGTAAAGCTCACCTCAACCATAAACCTTTGACTTCTTGCATAATCATGGAACGTATCAATCAATTGATGACACCAGGAAAGAGCAGGCTTTTGATCTCTTACCTTTTTGCCTTTCTTTTTGCGATGGGCTCCTTTCCCGCCGCCTGTTTTCTCCTTAGCCTCCTCACTCATATTCAGAGATCACCCCCAGGTCCTCTCCGCTCCTCACTTGTATTTAATTCCAGCATGTAGGAGCTTGAGGTGTGGAGCTACCTTCAGCAACTCAACATTGGCAATCAAATGTCCATTCAGGAGCAGAGAAGGTAGATTAGCTCCATGCAAACTGGGAGAGTGTGAGAATAGAGGAGAGACTGGGAAGACTGTGCTGATGCTTTCTCTCTCTCACTCCCTCCTCCACCTACTCCTCCTTCGCCTCCTCCTCTTCTCTTCTTCCTCTCCACACTTGCAAAAACACACACATGCACACACTTTGCGAGCACGCCTGCTTGTTTGCTTGAGGTCCACTCCCACTTGCTGCCTTCGGTGTGCACAATTGGCGAATCTCACCAGCACCCTCGCAGGCAGGGTGTGGAGGCAGAAGGAGAGTAGAAAATAGAGATGAAGGAGGAGAATCAGAAGGTGGAGTCGGAGATTGGCATATTATAAAGAAAGTAGGAGAAAATAGAAGAAAGTAGGATGAAGCTGAATGTGGTGCCGCCTACCCGAGGATGAAAACTGGAGACACTCTACCAAAAACAAAAAGAAAAAAACAATTGAGATGGAGATTAGACTGAAAGAGATGGTGGATGGAAAGAGAGTGCTACTGGTGTTAGTGGCAGAAAGAAAGGCGAGAGAGAGAAGAAAGAGGCATAATCCACGCAGTCTCCTCACTCCGCCGACTGGCTGAGTTCTGCTGTTGCGCTCTCCACAGACGTTGTGAAATGAAATGAGAGTCTCCACAGACAGCCTGGCAGAGAGATAGAGAGAAAGAGAGAGGGGTGAAAAGGGGGAGTAGGGTTAAAAGGCAGAGGATCACTGACATGATGCATCAGGTCCTTCCAGAAAAGGAAGTCTCTCTGCTAGCCTCTGCCAGCAGGATCAGCTTACTGAAAACTGGAACAGACTCAGTCACCGGGCTGAAGTGTGTAAAAGTCATTTTGTTGGAAGGGGAAACACAGCTGGTATAAAACATGTACACAAAACTGGAACTATCCAAGCAATATCCAATCGATGGCTTCTAAAATATCAGAAGTGACATGAAGAACCCACATTCTGAGCTTCTGTAGGATCGAACGAAAGGATCCCTCTAATGAAACAGGGCTAAAGCAAAGGAATCAGAGAGAAGGATGGAAGAAGGGAGTAAAAAGCAACCAGATGACCTGGAGCGAGACAAAGGAGAGAAAAGATATGCTGAGGGAAGAGAGAATTATTGGTGGGAAATAAGGATGTGAGAGGGAGAAAGGGTGAAGGCAGAATGAGATATTAGTCAAACAATCAAAGCAAGGAGCAGGGAGAGAATGATGAATCTATGCAGTAAAGAACACAACAAAAAAAAAACAAATGGGGAGCAGGCGGAGGCATGGAGAAGAACTGGGGATTTGTTGTGATTGTCTTTCAAACAACACCTTCTTTATTCCAGGAATCACATTGCGGTTAGCCCATCTCACACTCCCTTCTCCTCATCCTTCTTGTGAGTCGCTATCTCCACCAAACTCTGACACATGAATACAGCCTGGGAACCCCAACAGGGAAAGATTAGAGGAGGCTTTCTTAAATTTGTGATTTAAAAAATTGACATAAAGAAATAGAAACAATAGCCCAATCTTGGTATTGAGCTTGATCTTAGCACATCATCAGAAAACATCCTAAATAAAATATTTAATGGTGCAAAGGAGAAGCTGAGAAAAGAAGCTAGCTGCAGACAGAAAAGTGAAATAAGACCATCAAAATCTCAGCACAAAGTTAGCTTGTATCAATAATGAATTTAAAGGAGTGAGTTAATTAAGTTCAATACAGGCCCAATCATATATTGTTCTGTGAGGAAACAAAGATTTCTGAAGCAGAAATGTTTTCTAAAAGGTATGTCCATCTTTGCTACAATCTAAGCATGGTCAGGGTCTATTTTGCATAGCTTACTGCATTAATGCAGTGTTGCACCGAGGCAAGCAGCATGTGTCTCTGCTGAGCTTCAAAGGAAGCTCTGTGTTTGTTGAAGGCAGCCTTGTCTGCATCCTCCTAGACAGGAACCAGAGGTCAATGTCCCTGTAGAACTAGTCATGGATGCTATTATGGCCTCTGTACTTCAGAAATAATACTAAATTAATGTCTCATAATGATCTGCATTGGCACACAAACCGTAACAGATTGGTCTCTTGGAATTATTTATATGTTTGGCTTTACAATTTTTTGTTAAGAAATGAAGGAGCAGAACTTTTAGCTTTAGCCATATTGAGGTAGGGTCACAGTTATCATTCTCTAGTTCAGGAGTCTGCAGAGCTGAGAGTGGATCTTTGTCCCATTCGCCCCAGTCTGCCCCCCTTGGTAAATTCGATCTAGAACCGCCTATCCTGCAATGTTAGGGCTATTGTCTCTCCTATTCTTAATGGTGTCTTATAGACTGTATGGTTTTAGTTTGCATAGTTTATCTGCCAAATAAGTTTAGTGATACATCCTCATTAAATAAGGGAGTTTTTAGTTTTGTTGTTTGTAGTTTTTAAACTGTTTTTGCTGAGACTGCCAACTTGCATCAAGCACTGCTGAAAAACTAAACCAGCATCTCCACCAAACTTGTGAGCAGAGGTGGGGTGTGAAGGGCTCAGAAAATGTTTTGGTACATGGCATTGCTGACTTTGGACCTAATAAAACACATTGAACCAGCAAAGAAGGTCACATGGCTCCACAAAACAATTACTAACCACGGCACTTTCCAACTGGACTAGAAGCTACTCTTTATCTGGGAGAGAGGCCTTTCTGTTCTTTGTGGTGGGCAATCTTTCAGCGTCATTTTAAAATTTGGCCAGTCTCTTTTTTCGCTTGTTAAATTCTGACACTGACCATAACTTTAGTTCACTCTGATACTGGGACTTGTTTCTGACAAATGTGTTATGTGAAATGTCTCTAATCAATTTTAAAGACAAAAAAAAAATATCTTGATTTGGAAACTCCTGTTTCCTTTACCTTGTTTACCATCGCAAACTGTTCAGGCTTATCCAAATGTCAGTGATCGAGTGATGAGCTACAACCTGGAGAAGTTAGTCATATTTAGTAGAAGTATATAACTGCACACAAAATACATACAAAACAAGTTTTATGGGTAATTTTTTTCACCCTATAAAATGCCTTTCAAAAGTATTCTGCCTTGCTAAAGAAGTTTTAAATGTCCATTGAATTTTGTTCCATTTTGTGATTCAAAAAGTTCAAGGGAGCAAACATTTTCGCAACGCACTGTAATTTGGCCTATTTATTTTAAATTGTGTTATTTGCTAATGTCCAAGCACTAAACCCATAGATGTTCATCCCCCCAAATAGAAACATTTGCTGCACCCTTCAAAACTGTAAGTTTGACTTCAGTCACAGAAAAAGAGTTTGAATCCAGGTGATTAATTTAAAAGTAGCCTGATACAGTAAGGAGGACTTAAAACCTGAGACGAGCTCATTTGTCTCATTGTCACCATCCTGCACTGCACAACCTCCATGTACAACATCAGATCCTGAGAGTGAGGGAATAGAAGAAACACAATATTTTTTACATTAATCTGCTGCTGGAAAGATCCTATTTTACTCCAGTTTGATGGCTCATGAAGCTGATATGTGTACTTTTGATTCTGTCTATGCCTATGATGGATGTTGCCGCCAGTGCACATTGTTCTGCTGCTGTGTGTTCCAGGGTGTGTTCCCAGTCTGTGACAACAGTGTTTATTATTGATTACCAGGAGGCAGTCCATGGGCCAGGCGTTTATTAGGATTTATAAGCTCCACAACTCACAAAGGAAAATACGCCACTCTCATGCAAAATTTAAAGCGATTTATATGTTTTCCCCTGCTCAAATGCCTTCGTGAAAAATGTCCTCGATTTAAATGAGAGAAAACTACAAATATGCGAACATACCAGCTGAATAAGTTGCACAGGGCTTAAGCTGAATAAATCTAAATCTGACTAAAATAACAATGATTTACCCAATTCTTAAAATAATGCAAAACCAAAAATAATGCTTTAATAAATTAATGAAGATAATAAAGGGTACAAAACCTCATTGCATTTTCCCAAATTCAAACATTACTGCAATAATCAGCGGGACTCAGTATTTAGGCAAGACAGACAGTGGAATAGCTTAAAACGCTTTTATTAAAGCAACAACGGGTGGTTTGCGGATCTGCAGCAGCAGCGGCTAGGGTGTTGGAGGCAGGTAACTCTGGCAAGAGGAAAGACAGATTATTAACCACTAAAACCTGATGGAGGATCATCTGAATGTGTGAGTAATTAACCTGTTTTAGAGTTCAGTCGTGCCCAGAGAACAAGGTTGATACCAGCCAGTGAGCTGACAAGATGCACTGCTTGCCGAGTTCTGAGAGTTCCAGACACTGAAGGACACAGAACTGACAGGAGATCAGATCTGAGCAGATGACAGAGGAAGACAGGATAATCCAGAGGGCGTAGTCAAGAGGTAGGGTTCAGGGTCCAGGTTCAGTCCACAGTAGAATGCAACAGAATCCGAAGACAGGTCAGGCAAAACAGTTCAGAACTGGGGCAAGCAGGCTCAAAGGTCCAAAGACAGAAACGCGTCACAATCAGGCACTCAGAACACTATTAGTAATACTACAAAAACTCTCACCAAAGGCTCAAGAATGATCTGGCACTGATGGCTGGGATCAAGCAGTTTAAATAGAAGCAGGAAGAGGTGGATCAGATGAGCAGTAATGAGAAACAGGGCAGAGTTAGACAGTTGAATGAAATGAGCAATTAAGCCAGCCAGCAAGTCAGCCAGCAAGTCAGCGTGAAGATCTAGACAATTACTTCAGCTAATTATTTGATCAAATTGTTGCCAACCCTATTCTTCTTTTTTTTAAGTATTGCCAATGAATCGCTTAAACATGAAGTTCAAATGAGGTAAAACAAAAAAAAGAACTGCATAATAACGTAGATGTTGAGCTGCAAAACATATACCTTGTCTGTACATAGGACATCTGTAAGGTCATCAGTCAAGCTGTTCATCAGTAAATAATCAATATTAACCAGTTTGCAGTTTTCATGCCATCTTTAATAGGGTAGTATATAATTAATTATAACTACATCAAATCTGCTTACATGATATACTCTATATTTATTATTCAATTCCAGTTATATCTGAGGCTAGAAGATCCATAAATATGCTAAATAAAAAAAAACATAATAATTCAAAATTATGAATCAACACAGATTTATGATTTCCCTTGGTTTCATTATTCCATGTTCGCACACTTTTAATAATTCTGCACAAATCTGATAAGGTAACCAAGCAAAGACTTCAACAAAAAAATGGGATAAAATAAACTATGTATATGATCTGTTAGCTTTCCTTCTTACTAGAAAAATCTACAGAGTAATTACTAAAGATAAAAAGGAGATGACACACTGTTTTTATTATTAGCACTTACTGTAGTAATGTCCTTCACTTAAAGACCAGACAATGTCATGAGATGAGACAGTGACCCTTTGACTGTAGGAGTGTATTTCATATTAATGTGACTTCGATGTAAAACACAACAAGACACAATACGTCTTCTCTATGGGGATCCCAAGAGAGTAAAAAGACTTCAAACATCAAATACAATGGTGAGGCTGTATGCAGAAAAGCTGTTTCAGGAGAAGTCTTAAAAGTATGTGTCCTCATGTATTGTATAATATCTGCAACCTAAAATCCTGGATACAAAATTCCAAAAAAAAATAACAGGTGAAGATAAAGTCAGGAATTACCCTTTTATGAAACACTGCATGGCAGAAACTTAGTGTCTCCATTTCTTTTTAAGGCAGAAACAAGATGATAGGTGCATTATTAGAATACCCACAGTTATTACACACTGATGCAGAAGTAGCTTGTTTGATACAGTGAGTACAGACGACCTATGTGCCCATCTGGCCGGGGAATTCTAAGGCTATAAAAGTCATAGCTGAGTGGCCTTTCTTAATTTCTACACTAACAATAGGACAAATAAATGCAACACACCACCGCTATCTTTTACCTTTCGAAAAGGAGCAATTGTCAAAATTATTTTGTCCTAAAATGGGTCCACTCATTTTTGTCAACAATGCCTTTTGAAAGGGACTAATCTCATTCTTGCCAGACATGTTGGCCTATCTAAAAATATGTTTTAGATAGTGGTGGTTCATTATCAGCATTAACGTGCTGCGTTAACACCAGACTCTTAATGGGCGATAAAAAAATATTGCCGTTAATCTATTCTCAAAGGTGGGTTAGAAGCTAGGTCTATACTAAGGAAGCTATGATGAATTTCACCTTGATATTCTATCATGGATGTGTATCTGGGGGCAAGAACGAATCACTCTGTGTAAACATACTGTGAAATTACCACCTCAAACGTGTCGTGCTGACATATATGCAGCTATAGAGCCGCCAGGTTTGCTTCAGGGAAAATTTATTTTTAAGAAGCTTCCCAATGGAAAACGACAAGACAAAAGCTGTTTGGACCTTGTGTAATGCGGAATTAGTTTACTGGAGGAGTTCTTCTGGTCTCAAGCACCACCTAAACACAGCATCTCTTTGCCAAAGCTGAAGACCTCTGTGTTACACCTCTTCAATACCAGCTGGGAACTTTGCTCCTCCACTTTAGGTATGCTATGTTATGTAATTTTAGATTTTATTTTACCACAACACTACAAATGCTTACCACAAGCTTATGTTTGCTTCTTGATGATTGCTTGGGTGAATGTGGGTAAAGTGGGACACTTTTTGAAAATGTAACTTCTGTGGTAATTATTTAGCCCATTTCATTTCTAGAGCTAGGGTTTCATATGATACATTTTTAAAAATCTACGAACCTTCATATCAAAAGAGACATTTTAAACACAGATTTTAATATTATCCTAAAACGCTGTTGCCCCAAAGTTGGTCTGCCTGAGGATATGGCACAAAAAGGAGTGACTGACACAAATCTACTGACTTTAAATAGTTCATTATGACACTTATTAAACACAAAAATATTTTATTTAATATTATTTATTTTCATCACCAGTTATCATAGTAGGGAAGCTTTCTCAAGCATCCTGTGTTGCATTTTGGAAACAGGAGATTAGCCCCTGGTCTAATGCTCCACCTGGCTTGAGAAACCTGCTCAAACACTTACCTTTACTTATTATTTAGGTAGCACACACATATAACGAATGCCTTTGAAAGAATTCAAATGTGCAATTTTAATTATTTATTCCAAGATTACAGTGAGACTAATATAGATTTAAAAAAAAATATCTATGCACACCACTAGTTTAACAAAGATCCAAAGAAAGTGAAAATTCTGTGAAACACAGAGCTCTGTCATTTCCATGGATTAAGTTATATGCTTCTTAGGTTACTGGGTTTTGGACATTCCATGTCTATTAGGATGAATGGACCGTTTTCAGTCAGCTAATAGATGAGGACATTACTTCTTACACAAACTTACCTTCTGGTTTTGTTTTTCTTCCCTGCCAAATGATTACCTGGGCTTATAGTGATGTTAGTTAATTATTCAGCAAACTGTCTGTAAGATTATGTAAGTTGTGAACTAACCCTTTGTTGATCAAATAGAAAATATTTAAAGAAAATTAGTATTCCTATTTGCAGACTGACTATTTGCATAATGTAACAAGGGATTAAAAATACAACTTGTTCTATATGTAATAGCCTCATTCCATTCCACAAGCAAAAAACACCTAGAAGTCTGACTTACCCACAAATCATAATGCATATGCTACAGTATCAGATGCGAAGAAAGGTAGAGGTGAAGCCTTATTCATGTTAAGCAATTTTTGACATTGAAATACAGGTACTCAATTGTTGGACATGGGTTGATCTAGTCCAGGTGTAGGCAACGTTGGTCCTCGAGTGCCACTTTCCTGCAGCTCTTGCCTCTAACCCCCACGTCAACACACCTGAAACAAATAAAAGGCCTGTTAAATTTAGCGACATGCCAGGAGGTCTTATGGCCTTTTGTTTCAGGGTATCTGGAGCAGCGACTGCAGGACAGTGGAAGTCAAGGACTGACGTTGGCTACCCCAGATCTAGTCCTTTGAAAGAACACCTCTACAAAGCTGTAAATTATTAGTTAAATGCTAATTGTTTCAGAAAGTTCAATGGGGTTTCAACTGTTCAAATATGCAACGCACATCAATAATTTTACCTTTACCTTTTCTGCTAACGAGGCACGATTATTTGCAGGTAGATTAGTTATAAAGGGAGCATTTATGTTTGATTTCCTATAATTCTAGATGCTTTTAGCAATACATTTCTGGGGAGAAATCTTGACGACAGCTGTAACTTAACCATGTCAGCTACTCAGACTGCATCCACCCTACAAGCCTCTACCCAGTGTCTTCTCACATCCATCATGTTCACGATCGAACATCTCTAATCAAAGTGCTCTGGGCAGAGGCCAGATAAAGACTGACAGACAGCTCTGTGGGAGTTTTTGTCAACCGTTCACAATTGGAGGGGCACCATACAAATCAGGCCAACCTTTGCTAAAGAATTCCATAAGCACATAAGAATAACAAGGCCATCCTAAGGTAGTCATAGCAAGCTTATCTTTACTTCAATAATGGCTTTGAATTGCAAAATATCAATAAAAAAAAAAAACATAGATTATACTTTGAAAATATCTGCTGTTGAAATAGGAATCAGAAATGTAATTTGAATCATTATAAACTCATCAATCTACCAGCAGAAGTAAGCAGCTCTGGTGTAAACCACTGATAATATGTTGGATCACAAGAAAAGGAAAGCTAATTTTGAGACCTCCTACTGTAGGCCAATTTTCATAAACTGATTTCTCAGATGAAGTTTACTAACTGAGCAAACTAATAGCAGATAGCAGCTAATGCTTTCTAAACCTGTAGCGTTTTAAGCATCTAATGAGGCCCTGAGACAGAATAAGAAAAATATAGCCTGACAAAAATTGGCGCCACCAGGAAGTTCCATGTGAGATGACTCATCCAAAACTCCTAAATTAGACTAGTTTTAAAGTTTAAAGTAATCATGCAGAAAATAATTTAATCTGGGTCAATGCAATAAAATGTCTAACAAATGGATCTAGAGTGATTCAGTCAACCAGACCAATTAGGGTGCAATAAGTGTTGAATGAAAGACTGTCAGCAATCATGCGTTTAAATCAAACAGTTATATATGAAATTATTATGTGTGTTTTGTTTTTTGTTTTTTTTTAATAATTTCTTTCTATACAAACTAAAGTGATAATTTTATTAGGAGTTTG
>NW_015150560.1:0-2107 GCF_000732505.1 Cyprinodon variegatus
GACGTGAAAAAAGTACAGGCCAGACCCAAATAAGGCAACATCCCCAAATTGACGTCAACTCGGGGCGTTGTTTGGATTCACCCATTTCATGGTGGAAATTTAAAATTGTGAGGAAAGGAGGTGTTGATGGGGTTTGAACTTATCTGTACGTCCATTTATCTCTGAACTATCGTTATTCATCTATGACAGCAGTCACCAATCTTTTTACAGTTGAGGGCTAATTCAGGGGCACTGAGTCACAGGAAGGGCTACCAATACTGACCTATGAATGGCAAGGGTCAATGTTCACCTAAACTTCATACATTATAAACATATCTTTATCGTTTCTTTACATTTATAATTTTCTTTTAGACATTTCCATTTTGAAATCTCAATAAATGCTTAAATGCCATATATGATTAAATGATGAAACGTTCTATAACTGATTAAAAAAAGAAGAGCAACAGAATACAGTGAAATTTCAAACGTAGCTCACTGTTAAGTTGTTCTATTTTCAGAAAACTCTAAGGGCACTCCATGTGGTCCTTGAGGGCCCTTTGGTGCCCGCGGGCACCATGTTGGTGACCCCTGATCTATGACAATGGAAACTCGCTTTTGCATTCTATGACCCCTTTAAGTAAGGGAACAAAGTATTTTTGCTTTGTTACTTGACATGTCTGTAGAAAGGAGAAGTGATCCTGCTACCATTTAGCCGTCTGTCCACCACTTCGACTTCCTGGGAATAAGAAACAAACATTATCCGACTCCATTCCTTATCCTAGCTGTCGATTTGATCTCTTGATCTTTATTCATTTTCTCTGAAATCAGATCTTGTTTTCTCTCATGAGCTGGAAATAATATCAAACCACTGCTGCTCTGCATTTATTTTCTCTAAAAGAACCTTGATAAAAGTGAAGAAAATCGAGATGTTTGTGAGATGAGAGGGTTTGGGTCAGTCTCACACTTGTAAAACCATCCTGCATGATGAGCTCCAGCATCCACAGGGGCGCACCATATTTCCCGGCTCTGCAGCATTTTTATAATGCATAATGCTCGCTCTCCTCATTGGGCATGGACATCAAGGCTGCCGTCTGCCAATATCCCATTAGCTGTGACCTCTGTGGGACAATGACAGATGATCAGTTATGCCTAAGCGCAGTCTTGACTGTTAGTTATTCCTGAAGAGGTCAAGTGAACCGGCTTCGTCTTGAAGCTATTCTGCAAAATATCAGCATATTTTTGCACTGGAGATATTTAAGCCATGAATGTTTTCCTCTTCCAAGGTGTCTCTAGCATCTCTCACACTCCAGGAAGGAGGTCAGTCATGGGGGACTTGGCTAATAGCTCCCAGTGTGCTCTCTAATGTGAGGGAGAACAGGAGGCATGCTGACCATAATCATATTAGGCAGCACTTCACTAAATAAAGCAAAAGGCCCTTCTCATCACATCTACGCAGCCACTAAGTGGGCCTCCAAGGCGCTATGCTATCATACACCTGTGTGTTTGTTTAATAGATGTAGAAAACCAAAGAATATTCATGGACTTAAAATTAGTTTTTAATTTTAAAAATATAATTTTCTAATTATATCCTCGTCTTAGATCCACTTAAAGACAACAAAGTCAGCATTTTAAGCACTAGAATAGGGTGCGATGTGTAACTCCCCACCCATTAATAAATGCATCATCAGATTTCGAGCAGCACGTCCTTGCAGCCCTGAGCTGTTCAGGTTTGCTGTCCAAAGCTGTTTTAGACTAGAGGGAGTTTGGGTACGAGGAAAAAAAATGTCAGCTCGTTATAAAGAGAGATAGACAGGATGTTTGGATGTGCGCTGCCCTAAACATCCCCATGCTGTTTATTAGAATGTGGCTCTAGGGGTCCTGCTCAGCTCAAACCCACGATTCCTGAACAGCTCTGAGCTCAGCATCTCAATATCAGCAGCATTGTTACAGAGAAAGTGGCAGTTTAATATACAGGAAAGGACTTTATGATGGTTTATTTAATTAGCAAAATGGGAAAAAAAATTCAAAAACAAGTTATAAAAATTCTGGACAGTTATGGAAAATAAATTCACCATATATTTTATCAGGGGTGCTGTAGTCTCATCCTGCAGAGCTTCTATCCTGTAAC
>NW_015150560.1:3333-4443 GCF_000732505.1 Cyprinodon variegatus
AACTCCTCCACTAAGGGCAGTACTTGGGGAGTCCCCAACCTGGAGAAGGCACTCTACCCTTTTCCGGCTTAAGACCATGGTCTCGGATTTGGAGGCACTGATTCTCGTCCCAGCCGCTGAACACTTGGCTGCAGACCGCTCAAGTGAGAGCTGTATATCACGCCCTGATGAAGCCAATAGAACAACATCATCTGCGAATAACAGAGATGCAATCCTAAGGCCACCAAAACAGATCCCCTCAACACCTTGGCTGCGCCTAGAAATTCTATCTTTAAAAGTAAGGAACAGAATTGGAGACAAAGGGCAACCTTGGCGGATTTCAGCCCTCACCGTAAAAGAATCCGATTTACTGCCGGCAATGCGGACCAGGCTCAGACACTGGTCATACAGAGACCTAACAGCCCTTATGAAAGGGCCAGGTATTCCTTACTCCCGGAGTAACCCCCACAGGACCCCCTGAGGGACACGGTCGAATGCCTTTTCAAGATCCACAAAACACATGTAGAGTGGTTGGGCAAACTCCCATGCACCCTCCAGAATCCTGCTAAGGGTGTAGAGCTGATCCAGTGTTCCACAGCCAGGATGAAAACCACACTGCTCCTCCTAAATTAGAGATTCGACTATCCCAGGGACCCTCCTTTCCAGAACCCCGGAATAGACCTTACCAGGTCCGCTTAATCTCTGTAATCTCTTATCTCTGTATCTAAGTAACTCTAACTGACCAGGACCACTTTAAAACATAGCGCCTTCTGCTGAACTTTTCTACTGAGTAGAAATGTGTCCGTTTCTAACTGGTTTTCCCCACTCAGTGACACATCCACTGAGAAGTGGGTGCATTAGAGACACCAGGGACCATAGTAAAATGTTTGCCGGGGGCCAGAACGGGCGACATCAAATCCTACCTCAGACTGCTGGCTAAGGATAAGGTTACAGTTAGATTGTTATTCACGCTGGCGGTAATGACACCTGGTTACGCCGGTTCGGAGGTCACTAAAATTAGTGTTGCTTCGGTGTGTAAGTTTCCCAAAAAAATGTCAGACTCCGTAATTTTCTCTGGTCCCCTCCCTGATCTGACCAGTGATGACATGTTTAGCCGCATGGCGTCATTCA
>NW_015150560.1:5751-8421 GCF_000732505.1 Cyprinodon variegatus
GAAGTCCTCTGGAAATCTTCAATAATTATTGTTGATTGCAGATGTGTCTAGTAGTTCCCATTGACGGAAGATGGCAGGAGGGAGGTGTTACTATAGTATTTGGACAAAAATGGCCGCTCCCAGAATCAGTGATCGCGACGAAAATTATTGACACAGCCTGGAGAACAAGAAATGCCACAGTTAACTCAGTACAGGAAATGAAAACAGATTAAACTAAACAATTTTAAAACTGCTTTTGATCATTAGAATCAATTTTTTTCCTCTTCTTCTACAAACATTTTGTTATATTATGATATAGGAATGATTTCAAAGAGGATTTTCTCTTATATTTATATTAAACATCCGCTGTAAAATCTAACCTGTCTCTGCAAAAAGTATTGGTTTAGAAATACTACCTCTAATACCAAAAAAGGTTTATTTTTTTAAAATATGGACCCTGAAAGTGATAAATTAAATAATTAAATTAAATTAAATAATTTGTTGCTACTTGATAATAAAAGTTACTCCAAGCCTGTTTCTTTGTAAGTTATGTTATGTCTTTACTTGCATGCCTGTAATTAAATTATTCTGCACAGAATTTTTTTATATACCGTATATATATACCATCACTGAGGCTGTCATAAATCTGAGCTCCCAATCATTTTGGTGGCTTTTATTTTTGAACTATCAATGTTGACACCGCAGCTCTGCTGGGACACAACAGAAAGCTGCTGATGAGGCTAAAATCCTTTTTCCATCAGAAGCACTGAAATGTGTTCTGGTAAGGCAGCTTTTAAGTGAAAGGAAACGTGATGTATTACTGTTGTGAAGTCCAGTGTCTGATATTTTAAACTTATTAAACTTTTTTCAAGTCACATTTAGATTACAAACATTCTAAAACTGCTTTAAACCAAGAACCAGATAAACCAAGTCTTTCAAATTTACACGTTTTGTCCTGATCACATTCTGTCCCCTACCTTGTTCAAACACAGCTAAACTAAGATTTCTATATATACGTATAAACATTTGCAAGTATTAAGAATTACGACAATTCATTTCATCTTCAAATATACATACTAAAGTCCTGAGCCTTTTTATTTGATGTCTCTTGTACTTTAGTCTTAGAAACTATGTTTCAATCCGAATACCTAAAATCGGTTTGAAATCTAAGCCANCTTAGAAACTATGTTTCAATCCGAATACCTAAAATCGGTTTGAAATCTAAGCCATGTCGGAGGAGTGTGGGAGAAAAAAAAATCAGTTCAGAGCATTAAATATATATGGTCCAATTCTGCAGTGTTTTGCTATCAGTGTGATGCAGAGTCTGTGACACGATTTAGAGTTTTGTAGATTTTGTAGATTTCATTTTGAAACCACTTCTGTGTATACCAAATGTTAATAACATATAAGAATTTTAAGGAAACTTTGAAGTTCTCATTAATAATCAGGCAGGTCAGTAAGTAATATCTGAAATTCACCAATATTTGAATCTGTTTCATTTGAACTGAATCAACCAAACTATATTTAATTGGTATTTGTTTTTTAATATGAAAACTCTTCAAATTCATGTAAATAATGTCATCCATTTGTTTAACTAACTGAATGTTTTAATTTAAATCCAAGTGATTTCAAGTTTGTTTTGACAATTAAAACATAAAAATAAAATGTAATTATGAAAACTCAATTAACAGGTTATTTTTTTTTCTTTTCATTAATTTAATTAATGACCTTTTTATAGCAAATTTACATAAGAAAATAAAAATGTGGATCTTAAAATTCTTCAATTTTCAAGTTAGGTGATGAAATAAGAGTCTTCAGTAATTTTGTAAAAAAATGATTTTCCTGATCATTGAAAATGTTTAAATAGGTGACTAACAAAGACAAACAAAAACAAACAAACTTCTCTATGTTTCCAGATGGACTTTTTAACCAAAGGAGAACAAAAGGTCTTTTGAGAACCAGAATATTCACATTTTGGACAAATAAAACAGGAGGTTTGAAAGGCGTGTGAAGGAAGCCATTTATGTTACAAAAGAAGAACCAACCTTAAACAGAGGGGGTAGACTCATGATTCAGTGTTCAAAAACCTACAATGCAGCGATGGATTTGATTCCTTCCCGCTATCATTGCAACCCCCAGCCCCCTGCAGGGAACAAAAACATCTCACCTGGTCACCTGGTCCAACAATTGCCCCTAAAGACACCCTTCAGAGGCACAGCCAAGTACTGGGTATTGCAGGCTAACAAAGAACCAAAAAGACTCCCCATTCCTACGGGGCAGACCCATTCATCTGGTTCAATTTGCATGTTTTCTAAGACAAGTTTTTGGGCTACTATATAAAGCTTTGAACTCAACGCTAACTCTGACATTTTTTATTGAAAAAGCTTTCTGGATGGGAGGAGAAATGTCTTCAAAATTGGAAACATAGTCCAGGGGTTTGTTTTTTAACTTTTTTGGAATGACTATGACCTGGATGACTGAGAATCTTCGCCAGCACCGGTCCTATCAGGTTACAGTGATCCAGTCCTGTCAGGTTACAGTGATCTGGTCCTTTCAGGTTACAGAGATCTAGTCATGTTAGTTTACAGTGATCTGGTCCTATCAGGTTACAGTGATCCAGTCCTGTCAGGTTACAGTGATCTGGTCCTATCAGGTTACAGTGATCCAGTCCTGTCAGGTTACAGTGATCTG
>NW_015150560.1:11138-18861 GCF_000732505.1 Cyprinodon variegatus
CTTCAGCTACGTCCAGGTTTAGTGCCTCCTCCCCCTGCTGTGGAACAGCTTTCACTGCTGGAGGCTGTTAAGTGCCTCCAGCAGTGGGGGGTGTTGTAGTCTGTGATCATCCGAATGCCTTTCCACATCCTCCTGGTGTTGCTGTCATTGTGGAAAAGATCCTGGATCTTCTGGCTGTGGTTCTGCTTCGCTGATCTGATGGCACGGTTTAAGTTGCCATGTGCTGTTCTCAGGGCCTCTTTATTACCAGACTTGAAAGCTGAGTTCTGTGCTTTTAGCGATTTCCAAACTTCTTAGTTTATCCAGGGTGGTTGGTTGGCCCGGGTGGTGATGTTCTTTTTGATGCTGACATCTTAAATGCATTTGTTAATGTAGGCTGACACAGTCATGGCATACTCATCAATATAAGTTTTCATATGTTGCTGCAGCCTTGAAGATGTTCCAGTCAGAGCATTCAAAACAGGCTTGGAGTGTCTCCATGGCACCCTCAGACCACACTCTGACTTCTTTAACTGTCGGTTTAGCCCTGATAAGCTGGGGCTTATATGCAGTGTTAAGCATGACTGAGAGATGATCTGATGACCCGAGGTGGGGGCGGGGGCTGTTCTGAATGCATCATTGATGTTAGAGTAAATCAGGTCTGAAGTGTTTTCACCCCCAGTTGCAAAGTCCACATGTTGGTAAAAATGAGGGAGAACAGTCGGGTTAAAATCCCCAGCAATGATGAAATCACCCTCTGTGTGCAGATTGAGCTCAGAGATAGCCTGGTTTAAGGTCTTCATGGCCTCTTTAGTGTTAGCGCTGGGGGGCACATAAACAGCAGTGATGCTAACCACACTGAACTCTCTGGACAGATAGAACGGCCTGCAGTTAACAGTCAGAAACTCGATGTCAGGAGAGCAGAAGCTGGTCTAGCATTTTTACACCAGCTGTTGTTGATGTAAACACAGAGCCCACTGTCTTACTGCTTAGTTCTTTGTTTGTATCAGTGCGGTATAGCGTTAGCCCCTCCAGGCTAATAGCATTGCTGGATGCAGCCATTACTCTGTCAGAATGATGGCGCAGCACTTACTGATCTCCTTCCTTGGTGACAGTTCCAGTCGGAGATGATCCATTTTGTTTTCCAATGAGCGGACGTTGGAGACCAGGATTGATGGAAGCAGAGGTCTGTGGGGCCTGTAGCTTCAGAGTTATTCCCCCTCTGCATCCTCACTTTCTCCAACTCGCACATCTCTTCCTCCAGCAGTTACGTACCGCTGCTGTTCTGTTGACATCCGTCCGTAGCACTTCGCAGCTTTTTAAACGGTCAAAAATGTCTGGGTTTAAAACATTTTGAGACCGTAGCTCCAGCAGGTGTTGGCAATCATAGATGCGGGTTAGATGTCTAGTCTGTACCGTATTAAGCTGCATATTATGTGAACTTATCGAAATTGTCAATGTGAGCCGTTCTCGGCCGCTGCTTTGGAGCGCCGCCATGGCAACAACAACAATTACAGCAACTTACGCTCCATATAAAAAAAAAGAATGAGACGGAACATCCATGTGAGCTACATGTTTGACCTAATGAGCGTCGCTCATTTTAGCAGGTTGGCTAAAACCGACTTCTTAGCCTTAAGTATCTCAGTGTGGTTTTGGTCTCCATAAGTCTCTGAGGTCCTCCCTCTCAGACTCCAGAGCCGTAATGAACTCACCGAGGCTTTAGTGAGATTCTGAGAACTGCTGACAAAACTCTTATCAGAACTTTTCCAAATTCCCACCATGGTTGTAAATAAATAAAATCAGATTTATTGCTTTGTTTTTTTTTTTTTCAAAAAAAAGGCAAAAGTATCTTTAAAAGTTTTGTCTTCCAATAAGGCCATCTTAAAATGTGATTAAATACTTACTGGCTTTTACAACCTTTATAAAAACAGAGACTGTTACAAGTGAGTGATCAGAAAAAAACAACTTTTAAATATATTAAAATGACGTTTATAACAATAAGAACAATCGAGCCTGGTCATAGACAATAAATTATCTTTAACATGAGTGTATTGTCGTTACTCACCATGGGAACCTCTCCACACATCACACAGCTCCTGATCTGAATGAGGCGAGTGTGAGAGGCGGCGTGAGGCTCTGTATGGTTCCTGTCTAACCTGCTGCCTTCATCACTGCTACATTTCTAATAAAACTTCAATTAAAACATCTACAAACACGGCTCTCTGCATTCCCCCAATGGCAGCATAGATAGTAATAAACGCAATGTTTTTCATACACTGCTCTTATTTTCAACAGATGGCCTTTATTGACCTTGACAAATTCCAGGGACTGAGGAATAAAGTTTTTGGCAAAAACAATCCCAACCCACCACTCTTACTGGTTTTATGGCTGAAGAAGGACTCAGGAGTCCAGTCAGCCTCATTATCAGCAGTACTGTGTGTCTCCCAGCGTGTGTCCCAGTTTGACTTTGACAAACATGGATGCCTCCAGTAAAGCACATTCAAATGAAAATGACTCTTAATTAAGAACCCTATCATTTATTGAACAGTATGTAATAATCTCATATTTGAAGTACTTTCAGAAGTTTGAATTCTGAATATGACTGGACTTTTCCTTTAAGTTCAAGGTTCCTATACATATATCCCCCATAACATTGAAAAAAGGAGTGATACAGAAACAAAAGAGTAAAGCAAAAGGAAAATAAATGTTCTGCACCTTTGTATATCTTACTAAATTAATGATGCTGACAATGGGTCTGTCAGCAGCATTTACTCAGTAACATACAACATTGCTAAACAGCTTACTAATATTTTACAGGCCGATCTCCATCATCTATAAACAAGGATGCACAACCTATTCGAACTTCAGGGATATTTTTTACAGACAGAAGCATGGATGTCTTCTAATCCCCTGTAAAGGTAAATTGCCCCTAATGCCCCCCTTTCAGAGACATAGACAGGTATGGGGCATTGCAGGCTAACAAAAGAACCTAAAACGACCCCCATTCCAAAGGGGTGGACCCGTTCTTCTGGTTCTAATTGCATGTTTTCTAAACAAAAACAAGGTTTTGTTGGGCTGCTGGATAAAACCTGGAACTAAACGCTATTCCTGACATTTTGAATTGAAAAATCTTCCTGGATGGAAGAGAAACGTCTCCAAACTTGGAAACAAAGTCCATGGGGTTTGTTTTTTAATATAAAAAGAACTGAATAAGGTAATTGTTAGTTAATCTGTGTGATTGAAGTGGCACCATACGTGACTATGTACACACTGCTTGGCTCACTAATGAAAGTATTAATTGAATAAATAGAGATTGCAGTAATGATTGCCATATCAGCGGGCCATGAAATGACTGACTGTACTGTATGTGTGTCTGCGATTTCCTGCAGTTGCCCACCCCTTGTGTGTGCCCCCCTGTGTGTGTGTACTCTGAGAAATGTACTCTAAAACAGAGTGACAATGCGCATTGTAAGCACATTTTGAACAGGCTAATTAAACTCCTCCGGAATAAGGCCAGGCTTATTAACATCTCAACACGGCCACTAAAGCCTGCTCATAACCCAACAAGGATCAATGCTATTCATTAGGACTGGACCCAATGTTGCTGCCCTGCCAAGACACTGCAGCCACTCAGATGAAGAGTATAAGGGAAATGCGGAGGTGGTAAATCCTCCTCATGCAGCAGGAGAGCGGAGACTGATAGGAATTTTAGCGGTTTGAAACTCGTCATAATAATGTATGTGCTTATGTCACGCATAGGATCAGAAATAAGTACCCTTTGACTTTCATTTAGTTTGTTCTAAAATAAAGAGGGAAAGATAGTTTATATGTCTTTCAGTCATCCTCTAGCAAGAAATTGGATCATCACCATCAGGCCTGCTGACAGGGGGGGACAAAGGGGTCAATTGTCCCAGGCCCAGGACAGAGGGGGGGCAAAAATTGACATTCTGACCATTAAAAATACAGGCAGAAGTAATTTCTTTTATGTAAATATATATGCATTAGGTATATGTAATATGTTTTCTTTAAATAAGGGGCCATTAGAAGTCCCCCCCCCCCCAAAAAAAAAATAAATAAAAATAAAAAATGCAGACGCACATTCACACATAACACTCACATCCAATAATACCAGGACCAAGGACCCGGCGGCACCGGTGGTTGGTCCCGGGATTATCAGATGACCCAATAAGTGAACATCAAATCTGGATGGGGGGGAGAGGAGCGGTGACACCGCCACACCCACCCATCTTGTTCCTGCTTCGAGCCTGGCCCCCACCCCGCACCCAGACCAGACCACCCCCAGCAAAAGCTCCCCTGGGATCAGGGCCCACATGCCCCATGCAGGCCACCCAACTACAGCCCCCCCACCCCCCTAACTAATTCACCCAGCCACTACACGCCCTTCCCTCCAACCTTCTTTGGGGAGAGTACCAAAAGAGGGAGCACAGTCCACCCCCCCTTCGGGAGACAGGCGGTGCCAGTGCACCCCTCCAATTGACAACCCAGAACCCTCAATGTCTAAATGCGAGTGGGTATGGGGGGAGCAGACCGTTGAGAGGCCCATGAAATAAGCCCCCCAGGGTGCCCTTGACCTACATAGATGTGTGTTGTGAAAATGTTGTAGATGGAAGTGTCTAAAATACAAAATAAAATTGGGGTGGGGGATGTCATCAGAAGATGGGGCCCTCCAGAAACGACCCCCTCCCCAAAAACCTACATGTGTGGCAGTGTGATGGAGCAGGCAGAGGGAGGATTCCGGGGATGGTGAGCAAAGAACTGGGGTGCTTACTGCACTCCCAGGGAGTGAACTCCCCTGCTGACTCCAATAGGCACCCCATTCCCCGAGAGCCTCACCTGAGAGGGGGGGCCCATGAGTCGCACCACCATAGCCTGGGGGCCAGGGACTGGCGGCAGGGTCCACAAGTCAGCTGGCCACAGGGCCGACACCGCCACCCCCCCTTCCTGTTCATTCCCAAAAAAAAATGAGGGGAGACAACTCTGGCTGGCCAGCTTGCATGCACCATACAGAACCCCCACCCCGTACGAAGCCCCCACCAGAGGATGGCACAGACCAGGACCGAGACTCAAAGCCGTTCTAAGATCCTCATCCCTCCACCACCACCCCCTCCCCCCCCACCGGAGATGTGATCCCTCCCCTACATTCAAACCACACACCAGACATCCAGGCCAAGATCATTCCCACTTCCCCTCCCTCCCCTTCCCCCACTAGCAGGGTGCAAAACCCTGAAGGGGTAAGCATCTGCCAGAATGTATTAATGTTCATGCCCCCGCCCCCCCCAGCCCAACAGGCCCCGAGGCCCCCCAGCACACCAGAGGCCCCGCCAGGGCTGGAGAGCGAGGTGTACACTGGCCCAGATCCCAAGCAGCACTCCCCACAGAACCCGAACCCCCGACGCCCCGTCGGGGCACCCACCATGTGCTCACTTCTGCCAAACTTAGGTTTTGTTGGAATGATTAGACTGATTGAACCTTCCAAAGACTTGAGTCGCTGTTCACCTCGGCCCTTTTTCCGGTTTCTCACGACCCTGAAAAACAGTTTACTATTGAGGTGGATGCCTGCAGTTAAGGGGTTAGGGTGGTCCTCAGTCAGGGGGCTAAGGATGGGGAAGCTGTCAAGTACTGAGAGGAACTATGATATCGGAGATATCCTGAGGCTGGCTCAGGAAGACATTGGTTGGGGACTGGAGTTGTGACAGGCCGCCCGGGCCACAGCCGGCTACGCTCTACCCCTTCTATTCATTCTTGCTAATCTGAATCATTTGATTCCATTTGGAGAGCAAGATCATCTGTGGTAGAAGCACTAGACATCTTCCAGGCATGTGAGGAAAACTAGCAGCAGTTCAGCGGACAGGATGAATGAATGGTAGCCGGCGGATGAAGCATTTTTTACTTCCTTTACCTTTACCTCTGCCTTTTACTTCCCACCCACATAATTATTTAACAAGGCGGGCACTAGGTGGAGGCATTAAACTCCCTCGACCCAGAACAAACTACATAAAATCCACAGTGTATTATAAAGCCATATGTCGCTGGAACCAACTGCCAATAACCAGAACAGAACAAGCTTCAAAAAGATACTGTCTTCAGAGCTACTGCAGATGATATGATGATCTAACCTGTGTATATATGTTGTATATTTCTACTCTTTTTCATGTTCCTCTATTATTTCCTAATGGGATTTTTTTTTTAATCGTTGTTCATAATGAAATGTAATTTCTTTATGTGAGAACCCCAGGAAGATTAGTGGCCATTTATTTGGCAGCTAATAGGGATCCTAACAAAACTAAACTAAACTAAACCTGTACGTTCCATCTCCAGAACACGTCTGTCATCCCTTCATCTACTCTCCGTCTCTCAGACAGAAACATCCAGATGTGAACAGATGAATTCAGAGCCAAACATCCACATTTAGTGTGAGAACAAAGCCAAGGATCTGCTATGGAGGGAAATGAAGGAAAGTCTGAGCGTTAGAGAAGCTTTGCTGAACAACCATCCATTTTCTGTTCCGCATCTTATTTCTATAGTAGATTGATCTCAAATAGAGTCATTGACTGTTCTTCCTTTGGACTAACAAATGAAACCAGAAGCCCCTGGATCCCTACATGCCAGCTCCAGGGGGAGGCGTCGGCGTTGGCAGACTCTTTTCACAGGGTACTCCCTATACTCCCGTTCCATGCTACATTATCAGAATCAGAAGTACTTTATTAATTCATTAGTGGAAATTATTTTCTTGCCTTTCACCCATTTACAGCACAGATAGAGCAAAATAAAATATGCTATAATAATAAAGAATAGAATAAGTAAAATTACACCCCTCCCCTATAAACACTGTAAAAATAAGATACAAGAATAAATAAGATAAGGTCTCAGTATATAAAATGTAATGTATTCCCAAATGCTGCTTATTGAACATGACCATGTTATTTTGCATAGTGAAGTAATGAAATAAATAATGAAATGAAAAGACTGTCTTAGAGATGAATTGTACAGTTTAATGGCCAAAGGCAGATAGGACTTCCTGTGGCGCTCTGTGGTGCGGTGTGGTGATATCATCAAATCACTTCCTGTTTCATTTTCTACTTACTAATGGTCTCATCGCTCAGTACCCCCCCACCACCAATCAGTTCATTCACCTCCTCCAGTTTAGTTCTCAGTGATGCAGCTTCCATTAACAAGTTAATCTTCATCCGTTGTGTCAGCGTTCCAGCGTTTGCCTTTTTAGTCGCAGGTTAAGTTTGGACCTGCCTTCGTTGTTTGGTAGCTCTGCATCGGTCAGATTTTTTGGTGTATGACCCCAAGACTGTATTAAAGGAACTTAAACCAACTGTGTTTAAGTTTGCATTTGAATCCTCCTAAGCGTACGGCAGCCTCCCAGTTTATGCAGCAGCTCATTCCTCTTCCACTGCTGCCTTTCCTTCCATCCTGTCCTCTAACCCACATCTTTCAGCCTTTCTTAGGTCAGCCTTTGAGGCTGCTTCAAAGCATCCGCAGTTTTCTCTTTGGCTCGCTGACCTGCTGACACTCTCAAAGATCAGAGGTAATACTGGGCCTCTCTTGCCTTCACTCCCTCCGCAGAAAATAAAGCTTCTTTTACTCTTCCCCATCAATTAATAATACACCCCCCTGGGTGCCGTAGCTTGTGTATATAAGCAGCAAAGATAGGACCGCAAACAAGATCTACTTTTGATTTTTTTCTCTCACTCCTATGCATAAAATTTGTTAT
>NW_015150560.1:22315-23433 GCF_000732505.1 Cyprinodon variegatus
GGGGTCCTTGGCCTGGAAAACATTGTAGACCCCTGGTGTGGTTGATAGTTTTTCTACAATAAGAGAACATGAACGTAGTTAAGGACTGTAACAATTGATAAGATGTATATGTTACATTTCTAATTTATAAAGTTGAGGGAGGGCAGAAATAGGGAATCCAGGCAGGAGATACCGCAGAGAGACCATCACTCCAGAGGTCTTTGTGTCAGGATTCCTGTCTGTGTATGTGTTTTTTCTGTGTTTGTCTCCCTTCCTCCACCAGGAGGTGCATGGTTCTGGTCCGTCTCCCTACACACCTGCTTTGAGTTTCCTCATTAACGGAGTGTTCTTAAGCTGCTGACTGCCACTAACCTCGACGCCAGAGTGTTTGCCAGTTTTGGGTACTCTAGCCAAGCTGAGTTTTGCTGAGTCAAACTGAGTTCTTGTCAACCTGAGTTTAATCTTGTTTTTGTCTTTGCCTCTCGGCAGGAAGTCATCCTGCAAACTGGATTTTTCGGACCTTCTCTCCCTGGAAGGAACATCTGAGCTTCGAAATGAGTTGAGGATTCAAACTAGAGGTTTGAACCCACTTTCCCTCAATAGATCATTTGAGCTTCACACTGAGTAAGGATTCATCTCCACTACGATCCGTTCGAGTACCGCAGGAAATCTGAGCGGCAGTCAGCTTCTCCGTTCGCATACAAACTACCGCATTCTGGGTAAACCCTGTCAGCCCTCCACCGAATCAGACAAACACTGGAACTTCCGCACACAGACTGGAGTCAAGAGTCAGCAACTTCTCTGAAAACGTGATTTATCTACCAAATTCTCCTCCTCAAGGTCGAGAATCAAATTTCCTACTGAGCCTGAACTAAACGCAGTGTTTTCCCCTCACCTTTCAGTTCCGGTTGAGCAGTGTTAGAGCAACACTGGATTCTTCACCAACTCCTAAATAAACCTGTTTAAACCTTTCCCCTTGTCTCTGTGAATTGGTCTCTCTGCATGTAGGTCCGAGCTCTTTATAAAATCATGACACTTTGATAGTATCTGTGCAGGGGACATCAGGGCGCACTGTGCAACAAAGCATGGCCAGGTTTGGATGTTGCTGGCCACCTATATGTAGTTTTTATGAATATAAT
>NW_015150560.1:26532-32225 GCF_000732505.1 Cyprinodon variegatus
AGCCTGATAAGACTCCTTCTGCAGCTTGACAGCTTCCCTCACCACTGGTGTCCACCAGTGTGTTAGAGGGCATGCACCAACAACCTTGCAGCCACAGCTCCGACAATAAAGGCACAGAACATGGTCAACTCAGACTCAATGTCTCCCACCTCACTTGGAACGTGTTCAAAGCTCCCCCAGAGTTGGGAGTTAAAGCTCCTCATGGGGGGACTCTGCCAGCCATTCACAGCAAACCCTCACAATACGTTTGGGCCTACAAGGTCTGACCGGCGTCATCCCCCACCATTGCAGCCAACTCACCACCAGGTAGTGGTCGGTTGAGAGCTCCGCTCCTCTCTTCACCCGAGTGGCCAAGACGTGCAGGCACAGGTCAGATGAAACAACAACAAAGTCGATCATTGAACTACAGCCTAGGGTGTCCTGGTGCTAAGAGCACATTTGACACCCTTATGCTTGAACATGGTATTCGTTATGGTCAATCCATGATGAGCACAGAAATCCAACAACAGAACACAACTGCAATTCCTCGCAACAACGCCTCCCCAGGTCACACTGTCATTCGCCACGTGAGCGTTGAAGTCCCCCAGAAGAACAAGGTAGTCCCCAGGAGGGGCACTCTCCAGTACCCCCCCTACGGACTCCAAAAAGGGTGGGTAATCTGAACTGCTGTTTGGCACATAAGCACAAACAACAGTCAGAACCCATCCCCCCACACGTGTGCGGAGGGAGATAACCCTCTCGTTCACCGAGGTGAACCCCAACGTACAGGCACCAAAATGAGGGGCAACAAGAACGTCCACTCCTGCTTGGCGCCTCTCATCAGGGGCAACTTCAGAGTAGAAGAATGTCCAGCCTCTCTCAAGGAGACTGGTTTCAGTGTCATACGTTGAGGGAAGTCCAACTATCTCTAGCCGGAACCTTTCAACCTCGCGCACCAACTCAGGCTCTTTCTCCACAAGGGAAGGGAGATTCAACGTCCCAAGAGAAAAAGAGTGAACCACTTTTTAAACAAACAATTAAGTAAAGTGGAAGTTCCTTATCACAACCCAACACAACTGACGGGGAGCTGCCCTATCTTATGGTGAGTTTTTAATCAATTTGTTTAATTTGGATTGAGCTGATCCTGTGATAAATGTTTGCTTCATGTCCAATTTTAAAAAATAATCAATCAAAAAGAAGTAAGAAAAGATCACTGTTTACTGCTGGTATGAGTAAAATAGACTCGGATTGAAAACGTCTTTTAAGGTGCTAATATGGTTCAGTGGTTCTCCAGGGTTCAACAACGGTTCATTTAAAGATGTTTTACAACTGATTGGTTACCTTTAGTTTCTATTTAAAAAAAAGTTAGTTATATAAGTTGTGTTTCTGATTTATGGTTGTGTTTTATAAGCATAGACTTCCAGGCTTAGGTGTGCTTTTCTTCACAAGAGGTGAATCCAAACAGCGGGTTAAAAGAAGCATCATGGCAAAACCACAGAGAGAGGAAGGAGATAAATGGTGCTAGAGGCAGAGGGATAAATAGTGGGGAAATCAACACCATGAAACAGTTTAGCAAGTTCTTTGGCTTGATGAGATCAACAACATAGCCTACTGATCCATTTTACAACTTGACAGCCTACTCTCAAAATTGCACTTAACCCCGCAGTCCCGTTTCAGTAAGGCAAGCAAACCAAGCAATTGCTTAGGGCCCTGAGGTGGCCTTGGGCCAAAGACGATGGCTGGCCTGGTATGAACTGGATTTAATGACAAATAGGATGAGTGCCCATTTAAGTCCAGTTAGACATGGCACACTGTTATCGGAATACACCTTAAGGGGGTCATCCCCCTGCAACTGTCAAGTCACCCACCCGGGTAGGGTCAAGGACGAGCCCCGTCGGAATACGTGTCCACTCCCGTCCAGAAGGATTTCAGTAGTGTTGGCAGGGATCTTAACGGGATAATGTCTTCTTCAATGCAAATATAAAGATAAATTATCTGTCAGGGAGCCAAAAGAGAAAGAAAGAAAACAAGACGGTGGTAAATTATAATCTAGACTGGATAGAACAACCTTCTGTCTCTTCTTAATAAAAATGGTTTGATTTCGTGGAAGGTAGGCTGGCACTGAAACAGCTTGTTAGCTTTGTGCGGCAGGTATTTAAGGGAATAATATAGCTACATACAACAGCTAAATGTTTTTATTTGTTTTGATGAAGGTGGAAAAGCTTGTCCTCCGTGCCAGTTATCTACTGTGATATTCTATCCACAAACTGAAGGACGTAAACTCATCATGTGTTTGCATCAACTCATTCATATCCTTCATCAGATCTGAATGTTTAATTATTTCAGTTGTGCTTATAAACCATTCTCATCTTTCATCTCTCTCCTGTAATTCGTCATGCCAGATGGCTTTATACAGGGCTCTCTCCTATCATTCATGCCCTCATTCATCTCAGCATCATCCCCTCATTCATCCCCTCCTTCATCCCATTACCATTCACCTCACCTCACTTAACAAACTTTTGGTAGGCCTTCGCGGCAACTGGCCCTCTTTTGGTAGGCCTTCGCGGCAACTGGCCCTGGCCCTCTTTTGGTAGGCCTTCGTGGCACTGGCCTACAGTAAACCTTTGCGGCTCATCTCCTCTGTTACTACTCCTACTGTTCTACTTTTCTTAGCTTTCATTTCGGTCTCTACCTTCTGAGCATGCTGTCGTATCGGCCTTAACCTCTGCAATTTTTGGGAGGGAAACAGCCCTATTCTTTGCTCCTATTCATGCATATCCATCAAAATTATACACTATGTTTCCTGCCAAGGTCTGAGCTCAAAAGACAAGTGATTTTATCAATAAAATTCTCCTAATTGTCTTTTCTCTTCGTGTGAGTGTTTCAGATTGAAAGGATAAACATCTTCAGTCATCACCTGCAAAGACAGATGTAAAAAGAAAAGCCCAACCAATGGATTTGGTAAATAGAACAGATTTGTTCATTCTCAAGATTGACAGCTGTCCCTGCATGCACCGTGGTTCTTTTCTGTTGCTGTTGTTCTATAAAAGTACATTTTTGGATCATTTGGGTTGAGAATGTTATACTTTTAAGCATCACTATACGGCCCATTTACTGCTTTAGTGCATAATTTAAAAAAAAGTTCAGATGAGAAGGACCAGAGGCAGTTCAGTGGACCTCTGAGGGTAACCGCAGCCAGGGCTAACGTTACCCAGTGTGCAGCAGCGTTTTTTTTTTTTTTTATTTGGCAAAATGTTATTTTGATTTACTTTTATCTGAGTGTGTTAATCATTATCCCCCCACTAAATGAAGAAAAAGTTATTTTATATATTGTTATTGTCTAGAGACTATTAATAACAAGAGGTGAAATGCAGTTCCAGACGAGCCGAGCGTGTGGTGATGTCTTTGGTACGCTTCTGTTCCGATTGACCCAGATTTATGCTGTGTGCTGCCGTTCTTCCTGAGTCCAGACTTTCCTGTGTTCTTCTCAGAAACATACTTGGCGAGAACACAAGTCCGTACTCGCGTCTTATGAATTGAGAAACGACCATAGTCCCTCCAGAGTGTCCTGGGTCGTCCCCTGGGTATTCTCCTGGTGAGACCTGGCTGGAAACTCTCAAGTTGTCCAGGGGGAATCCGAAAAAGATATCTGAACCATCTCAGCTTACTTATCCTCCCAGTTCCCCCAAATAACCAAACTCCTCACCCTAACTGTAGTACCCCTTTTACATTGGCAGGAAGACCCACTGTTGGCCTAGGGGTTCGAGCAGTGCACTGTGCCCTGAGAAGGTAACAAGCACCCGGTTCGATCCCCACAGCCTCCACTCTGCCTCCATGGACAAGACCCTACATTTGATAACCCATGTTTGAAAACGACGCATTAACATGGTAAAATGGTAAATGGCATGTACTAATGTAGTGCCATTTTTCAAGTCCGCATAATTAAAACACCGTTTTCTGAGGGAAAGAGGCTTAAGGGAGAGCCCAGACATCCTGCAGAGAAAGCTAATTTCAGCTTACTGTATCTGGGATCTCATTCGTTCAGTCATGATTCAGATTTATGTCCATAGGTAAGGGTAGGAACCGAGCGGGAAATTGAGAGCTTTGCCTTTTCTCTCTTCACCATGACAGACCGGTGCAGAGTCTACAGCAGCAGCAGCAGCACTGATCAGTGTACCGATCTCCCACTCCATTCTCCCCTCACTAATGAACAGGACCCCAAGATACCCAACTCCTCCACTTAAGACTGAAAGTCTCCTCCAACCTGAAGGGGACAATTTATTCTATCAGTTTATATAAGATCTGTTCAACATAATAAATGGAGAGCAAAGTTATAGTTGTTGTCATTTTTTTCCCTTAATCTTTTTTTGCGTGTTCAGAACCTATTGAAATAACTAATCATTTATCATTACTTCTAAAGAGACTTATTGATAAAGATGTGTCATTGTTTAAGTATAATCTATAGTTTTAATAAGTTTGTTGCATTTAATGGCTCACTAATTAAAATTTGAAGGCATTATTTCACCAACGATTTATATTTATGAGTCATTTATTTAGTGGTTTATGTATTTTGAATTATGGATTTGTAGGATTTGTCTTCAATGCAGTACATGCATTTCTGGGGGGGTCATCCATTGCTTATTATGCATCATTTACTGCCATGAACTGATGTTAACACACAGCTATCAGAGTGTAAACTTGTTCTAACAGAACTCCCATGGCAACTAATAGTTTAAATCTGATGATGAAGTTAGTAAAGTGTTGCTTTAAAATTATTGCAATAGCTATAAAGGTTGGTTTTAACCAGACTTTGAGTGATATGCAATGTTAACTAAAACTAAGCTAAGATAAACTTAGACTTTTTTTCTTTTAACTACCATGTGAGTACACTAAACTGAGCTACTGAACCTGGAACCAGGTAAATAAAGCACAGAAAACAGAGAAGGAGGACAACATAGAGAAGGTGGTGTGGGGGGGGTGTATGGGGGTGGGTGCAGGGCTCTTCTAATCAATCTATGGAAGCATTGTAAAATCAATGCTCTGTATAATTAGGGCAATCCAAGGATACAGAAAAAAAGCAGCCTGCTCTGCATTTTGCCTCCGTCTGCACTAAGTCTTAGCATTCTCCTGTAACAATGCATTCATTCTAAACGGCTTTAGGTCACAGTTACATTACGTTGAATTGGTTGAAATAATTGGAAAACCATGAGGTTTGCACTGTATGACTTCTCACTAAGTGCAATAGCCTTAACGTAAAAATTTTCAATGATTTACTTTTGCCAAACTACTACTTTGCAATAGCTTAGAGCTTCCAGAGATGAGCTAAAATCAATACATATCAGAGCTTCTCAGCTCAGAAGCAAAAAATTAGAAGAACCTTCACCAAAACCTCCCATGCCTATAGGAGATCTCTTCCTCATGGCATCTATTCAGATTGTTTTCTTTTTGTTAGTTTTTTTTGGAAATTAAATACTCTTATCATAAAGTCTGCTAAAAAAAAGATGATACTAATACTGAGAATTTAAGCAGATGGTTTATTTAAAAGGGTTTCTAAACTGAGCCCTGGTTTCGTGAATGAATGCGGTGTGACTGGCTGTGAGTGAGTTATGTGTTTTCTTTTGTCCTGAGGTTGGTGTATTAGAGTAACCTGACTCCGCCAGATGGATTTGCTCCACATATCCATCTGGAAACCTTCCGTTGAAGAAATTTTGGGA
>NW_015150560.1:32421-33350 GCF_000732505.1 Cyprinodon variegatus
GCTAACGCTAGTTTCATCGGCTGAAGCCGCCATGTTCTTTAGACTGAACTGTCGCGCTTCTCATTGCGTCACACCTCAACCCGCCTCAAAGCCAACGCTGATTGGACGTTAATTTGTTGAACGGCTCCAAATTTTCTTTAACGGAGAGTCTCCAGACTGATCTGCGAGTGAAACCTTGAAAGCTCGCAATATCAGGATGGTCTCACGAGGCTAATATTAGTGTACCTTAGTACATAGTTTTAAAGTACCTTTTAAAACTATGTGCTACCACATGCTATGGGTGGCCATTTTCTGAGTCTTAAAATCAATTTTATGGAGATCTGTTGCTCTCCTCTTTTTCATAGGATTGAAGCAGCGATTTTATGAGTTTCATAACTTACTGTAAGGCAGGCATCCCTAAAGTCGGTCCTCGATGGATGTGGTGCTGCAGGTTTTAGAGGTTTCTCTGCTCCAGCACATCTGATTTTACTTGATAGTTGATAAACAGGCTTTTGCTGAACTGCATCATCAGAATCAGCTGTGCTAAAGCAGAGAAACCTCTAAAACCTGCAGGACAGCAGCCCTCAAGGACTGACTTTGGGGATGCCTAACTTAAGGTACACCCATATCTGTAGTACAACACTCTCTTTTTGGTCAAGATTGACCATTTTGTGATTCACAAACTCCAGTATTTTTCCAGCTTGTTGCTCCACCTTCTTTGGGGTAGGGGTCAGCCATCTTGCTATTATGACTTCAGATTGTTGGAAAGCCCCCCCCCTCCAACTAGATTAGATAAATGTAGGTTTAGCTTTGTTGACATGTTGACATGCTATAATGCTGTATTGTTAATACATTTGTAAACATTAACCATTGTAAGCTGAAAATATTAACTTTGCTTTAACTGCAGCTATTATTGCTCATTATATCTGATGCTATTTTTGAACGTACAT
>NW_015150560.1:34851-37884 GCF_000732505.1 Cyprinodon variegatus
ACCAACCTTCTCTAAATTCTCCTTAGGTGTGAGTGTGTGTGTGCATGGTTGTGTCTTTTTGTGCCTCTGTGTTGCCTTGCGACAGATTGGCGACCTGACCAGGGGGTACCCCACCTCTCACTGGTAGACTGCCGGAGATACGCACCGACCCCCCTGCAACCCTTAAAAACGACTACTCCCGCAGCAGTGTTTCACAGAGAGCTTGTCGCAGGTATTTTTGATCTATGCCCAATTTTGATGCGTGGTTTGCGCTTTGTTATTCCACGGCACAACCCAAGAGCGACGATCACGAACTAACTAGGATTGTGGGTATCTGTGTGTTGGTTGAAAAGCTTGTTCGCCGTCTACAACCCCTCATCCAACACCGGACAACACACAGTTCACCCGTGAGTGTTCCCCAAAGACTGACCGTGGTACTGCATGTTTTGGTTTCGGGTGCAAACCAAAAGGCCATCGCTCAGAGCTACAAACTAGCATCCTGCACGGTGCCTGGGATAGTGTCTGAGGTGTGCCAGGTGTTGTGTACGGCGCTACAGCCAGAGGTTCTACCATTAGGAACCAAACTGGAAACACGCATAGTGTAGATCGGTTCTACAATTGACCAATCAGAGGCCTTCTTTCCGTCTTCCCTGCGACGCTATATGCGGCACTGTCTGCAGTCACCTACAATTTTGGGGAGGTGCACCAGAGCAACATATTCTCATTATCAGTTCGTATGAAATCATACGAAAAGTTATGCACAGTATTTCGTACGTTTTGGACGTTTTTCCTCGAAAATACAGATCAGTGCGCATGCGCAGCCAGACAGACGAAAAAAGCAGATCCGTGAACGGATGTAAAACTGGTAAAAACAGTGCAATAATCACTTCTTCAGGTCTCTAACTAGGTTGCTTGATGTTTTGTATCTTAGGGTTAGGGTCAGGGTTAGGGTTAATTGTATGTTAAATTCTATATTATTTAATGGTGCGTAAGATGCAAGCATATCTTGTCTCGAGGCAAGAAGTAAAAATACGACGAAATGCGACGAAAAAAACGTCTAAAACGTACGAAATTACGGTGCATAACTTTTCGTACGATTTCATACGAACTAATAACAAGAATACACTGACCAGAGTGTCTGCTGAAGGGGGGCATACCTGAGTTAACTGCGACACACACACAGACCACCTGGTTTCTGAGCACAACCAGGCTTAAGCAGGAGAAAATGGATGGATTTTAAAAGTAAGGTCACCTTAACCATTTTCTCTTCTGTTTTTAAGCTAAGTTTCATATTTTTGTTACAAAAAAAAGAATGGATCATTTTTATTGAGAACCCACTGTTATAATAATATCCACATAAAGTAAGTTTGCTTGATTTTGTTTCTGGTAGTGTACAAGCTGATGTGATAAGTTGTTTGTTGTAACCATTCATTTCAAGCCCAGACATCAGCATAACTGAAAAGATGGCAGAGAAGACAGAAGCCTAATAGAGAAGTGAGTTTCTGCTCCTCCCTCTGAGGAAGAAGCTGACAGTATTAGTGGGAACGTTCAGAGCGTTGAGGTGGATGAAATGGTAAGGGGAAATAGGGAAAAGAGAAAAACACTTAGATAGATTAAACACAGTGGGACGAGAGAGGAGCTTGTGTTTTTATGTGCGTATGTCTGCAAATGTGCAGCCCTGCATGTGTAAGTGTTTCCGGTGTGTGTCGGAGTGTTCTGGATCCATTTGCAGGTCTTAAGTAACAGTCCATTATAGATTAGAAATGAGTCAGCTCTTTTTTAATGTATGGAATCTGTCATTAATCTGGAGGATCTGTTTTCAATGAGAAATACATCCATCCAATGTCAGCACCAGCACTGTTTGCTTCAGTGGTGCTCAGTGGTGTGGAACCCAGAAAGGGTTTAAAACTGCTGTTATTGGAAAGGAGAGTGATAAGAGAAATTGGTTACTCTATTCATCATGTTACTACCTCAAATATAACTAGCTTCTTCTTGTACAGATTTACCAGGATCATATACAGTAGTAGCCATTCAAAATTTCCACACTTTCCTAGATGGGCCCTTGGCTCATCCCCTATAATTCCTTTTTTCAGCATCAATCATTTGTACTAAAACATTATTTTGTCATGCTTTGTGGACATTAAGATCTAAAGAGAAGCGTCATCTCCTGGCCAGACCCTGCATTAGGTGAACGGGTGGAGTCAGAGTAAAAAGATATGGATCCCCAGGGGAAGTAGGGGGTGACTCCAGTGGCTGGAAGTTGGCTGCCACTGGGCTTGTGTTTAACTGGGAAGGGTAATTTTGAATTGCTGCTACTGTGTGCATTCATTTAACATCATCAGTTTTTGAGAACTAAAATGTGTCAAAGTCTATTTTCCTTATAATTCCAAAATGGTATTTTACCACACTGTAAGATTCAAAGAACCTTAGAAAATGGGCCCAGAGCATCACAGATCCTCAACTGTGCGTTTTCAGAATAGCTCTGCTCTGTTTTACTCTAGATCGATATGGACTGTTTGAAGTCCCTGTAACTACAGCTCTATGCTTGTCTTGATTAAAAAAAAAAATAAAAGAAAGAGGTCAAAAAACAAAACCATAAAACAGAGTCCAAAAACATAGCAACCCACCAAAGGTGGGAAAGGGCAACCAGGAGTCTCTGGCAATGGGCGACAGCGTTGGAGGAGGGCCTCTGGAGGACAGCCGTTAGGCCGGAGGCAAGGCAGAGTCTCTGGAGGGTGGCCTTTAGGCCAGAGGAGGGCCTGTGGAGGATGCCGTCTCTGCTGCAGGAGCCTTGAAGGTGGCTGGCTCTGCTACAGCAGCAGCCTGTGACGGGGCCATCCCTGCTACAGCAGTAGCCTTGGAGAGGGATGCTGACTGCGGTTCAGGAACCTTGGGGTCCGCCGACTGCGGCTTAGGAACCTTGGGGGTGCACAGCACCGACTATGGGGCCTTGGAGGTTTCACCACCTTGGAGCTCTTAGAGTTCTCAGTTTGCCACTAGGTCATTCCTGGGGTTCAGGGATCTCTGAATGGCTCAGAGCTTGCTTGCTAAGAG
>NW_015150560.1:40203-42187 GCF_000732505.1 Cyprinodon variegatus
AAACATCATACATACATACATTTAGTTTTATTCGCGAGGAGAGTAGGAATAGACCACACAGTTAGAGATCTCGACCCTTCTCTGGCGGTCTCCGCGTCCTCCTCGCAATTTATTGAAATCAGGCTTGCAGTCTTAGTAAACATGTCCTCTAAATCTCAGGATTCAGTCAAAGTTTAAGTTGTTGTAGCTGTTGACCATAGTGTAGCACGTTTAGTGCTGCATGTAAATCAAACAAACCTCCTCAAAAGCTAGTCCACAAATCACAGTATACTTTAGAAAAGGTGGCTATGATCACATGCACATAGCACACAGCTTTATGCATTATAACACTACACAGATACATTTATATACAATTATTCTAACACCATATGTGCTCTTGGCACCAGGACACTCTAGGCCGTAGTTCAATGATTGACTTTGTTCGTCTGACCTGTGGCCACATCTGGCAGAGTCCCCTATGGCTCCTGGCTCTACTGGTCTCTAAGGCAAAGATTCGGGTGTGGGAAGAGTTTCGAGAGGCCATGGAGAAAGACTTCCGTACGGCTTCGAAGCAATTCTGCTTCCCCCACTTGAGACGCCACAATTTGGCATCTCAGGAGGGGGAAGCAGTGCATTACCAACACTATTTATAGTGGGGTGGTGTGCTGCTGATCTCGACTCGGGACGTCGTATGTCGTGGGCGGAGTACTTCGAAGTGCTCCTTAATCCCACCAACACTTCTTCCATTGAGGAAGCAGGGCCTGGGAGCTCCGGGTTGCGTCCTCCCATCTCTGTTGCTGACGTTACTGAGGTGGTTAAAAAGCTCCTCAGTGGCAAGGCTCCAGGGGTGGAAGAGATTCGGTCTGAGTACCTTAGGCCTCTGGATGTTGTGGGGCTGTGTTGGTTAATGTGGCTCTGCAACATTGCGTGGACACCAGGTGCAGTTCCCCTGGATTGGCAGACTGGGGGGTCCCTCTATTTAAAAAAGGGGACCGGAGGGTGTGTTCCAACTACAGAGGAATCACACTCTTAAGCCTCCCTGGTAAGGTCTATTCCGGAGTTCTGGAAAGGAGGGTCCGTCGGATAGTCGAATCTCAGTTTCAGGAGGAGCAGTGTGGTTTTCGTCCTGGTCGTGGAACACTGGATCAGCACTACACCCTCAGGAGGATTCTGGAGGGTGCATGGAAGTTTGCACCAACATGTGTTTTGTGGATCTGGAGAAGGCATTTGACCATGTCTCTCCTGTCAGGGGTACTCTGGGAGTATGGTGTACCAGGCCCTTTAATAGGGGATGTTAGGTCTCTGTTTGACCGGTGTCAGAGCCTGGTCCGCATTGTCGACAGTAAGTCAGACACATTTCTGGTAAGGGTTGGACTCTGCCAAGGTTTCCCTTTGTCTCCACTTCTGTTCTTTACCTTTATGGACAAGGTGCAGCCAAGGTGTTGAGGCGATCTGTCTTGGTGGCCTTAGGATTACATCTCTGTTATTCGCAGATGATGTGGTTCTGTTGGCTTCATCAGGGCGTGATCTACAGCTCTAAGTGGAACGGTTCAGAGCAGAGTTTGAGGCTGCTGGGATGAGGATCAGTGCCTCCAAATCTGAGACCATGGTCTTGAGCCGGAAAGGGGTGGAGTGTCTTCTCCAGGTTAGGGAGGATCTACTGCCCCTTGTGGAGGAGTTTAAGTATATTGGGGTCTTGTTAACGAATAAGGGGAAGATGGAGCGGGAGATCGATAGGCGGGTTGGTGTGGTGTCTGCTGTGAAGCGTGCGCTGTAGCGATCTGTTGTGGTGAAGAGAGCTCTCGATTTAATGAACGATCTACGTTCCTACCCTCATCTATGGTCATGAGCTTTGGGTCATGACCGAAAGAATGAGATCCCAGATACAAGCGACTAAAATGAGTTTTCTCCATAGTGTCTCTGGGCTCTCCCTTAGAGAGAGGGGAATGAGCTCAGTCAGGGGGAGGACTCAGAGTCGAGCCGCTGCTCTTCCACATCGAGAGGA
>NW_015150560.1:42247-44918 GCF_000732505.1 Cyprinodon variegatus
ATTGTCGACAGTAAGTCAGACACATTTCTGGTAAGGGTTGGACTCTGCCAAGGTTTCCCTTTGTCTCCACTTCTGTTCTTTACCTTTATGGACAAGGTGCAGCCAAGGTGTTGAGGCGATCTGTCTTGGTGGCCTTAGGATTACATCTCTGTTATTCGCAGATGATGTGGTTCTGTTGGCTTCATCAGGGCGTGATCTACAGCTCTAAGTGGAACGGTTCAGAGCAGAGTTTGAGGCTGCTGGGATGAGGATCAGTGCCTCCAAATCTGAGACCATGGTCTTGAGCCGGAAAGGGGTGGAGTGTCTTCTCCAGGTTAGGGAGGATCTACTGCCCCTTGTGGAGGAGTTTAAGTATATTGGGGTCTTGTTAACGAATAAGGGGAAGATGGAGCGGGAGATCGATAGGCGGGTTGGTGTGGTGTCTGCTGTGAAGCGTGCGCTGTAGCGATCTGTTGTGGTGAAGAGAGCTCTCGATTTAATGAACGATCTACGTTCCTACCCTCATCTATGGTCATGAGCTTTGGGTCATGACCGAAAGAATGAGATCCCAGATACAAGCGACTAAAATGAGTTTTCTCCATAGTGTCTCTGGGCTCTCCCTTAGAGAGAGGGGAATGAGCTCAGTCAGGGGGAGGACTCAGAGTCGAGCCGCTGCTCTTCCACATCGAGAGGAGCCAGTTGAGGTGGCTCTGGCATCTGGTTAGGATGCCTCCTGGATGCCTCCCTGGTGAGGTGTTCCAGGCACTTCCCACCGGGAGGAGGCCCAGGGGGAGACCCAGGACACGCTGGAGGGACTATGTTTTCCTGCTGGCCTGGGAGCACCTTGGGATTCCCCCAGAGGAGCTGGACCAAATGGCTGGGGAGAGGGACATCTGGGCCTCCCTACTGAAGCTCCTACCCCCGCGATCCGACTCTGGACAAGATGGATGGATATATATATATATATGGTTTTTTTCCTGCATTAAATTATAGCAAATCTCCTCCTCAGGTAACCTAAGATCTCAGTTTTGGTGAATCGGATCTTGAAGTCTTCTTCCTTTTTACTTACTATTAATGGTAAAAAGCATGTAGCTGTATCTGCCAGTTCAGGATGAATAGGAGGGAATGGAACACAGTAGGTACTGCTGAAATGGAAGGGACGTCTGGAGTAGAAAAAAAATGATGATGATGACTTGTGAATAGTGGACAGTAAAATTCCACTGAGCTTTCAAAATGGGCTTGGAGCCACAGGGAGACAGGGCATCTGTCATGGATAGGAAAATGTGGTTTGACAGGTGCAACAGGTTTTAACATAAAATTGTTAAATTCACCAGTGGGGTTTTCAGATAACAATGGTTCAGCATAACCCTTTTAAAATCCTCACTTGACAAAAAGTAAATTCTACGTTTTCAAATTCAAATATCTTTTTACCTTATTTTATTTAACTAAAACAAAAAATCATGTGGCTTACCTGTGGCTGTGTTTTACAGGACCAGATTTTGTCTTAATGATATATTATGTCTCTATTTTAGAACAGTGGAAGATGGATAGAAGAGGAGAGAGGAATGGGAAGAAGATTGAATGAGAGTGGAGAAAAATAGGAAGACTGATGGCTGCTGTGGTAACCCTGCTGCATATCCTGTTCCAATTATCTAATTTTTTGAGAACAGCATGTTGAATGTTTACCTAGTTATTATTGGGTGCTGTGGACAAAGCCATAAATTGATCTTTCAAACCTTTATTTGTAATGCACTTTTACAAACCAAAAAGCAACTAAACTTCTGCAGATTTGATTAAAAGTTTAAGGGAACAAAAAACTATAAAGCACAACTAAATAACGCACAACGGAAATATTTATCGGTGCAACAGCATGCAGAGGTTGGTTCTGCAACCTGTTGGGGGGTGGGGGTAGGAATATACTTTACATATACTTTATCCTTGCATGCATAGTGATCAATACAGTCTACAGCTGTTTAAAAGTGATTTATTTATCAATATGCATTCAATTTTGAGCCCTTACAGTATGCATATAGTCCGAACGAGTGGAAGCTATTGCATCATCCTATACAGAAAAAATCAAATCTGTTGACCATTGCAATTGAAAAAAGTCAGTGACCTTTTTAAATAGAAACGAGAAAAAAAAAGAAAAGAAAATACAGAAATATTCAAAGATCTATGTACCTTTTCATCTGGATCTTTATCCAAAAATATACAGAATGCAATGAAATATTTTCTTTGGATATAATTTAGGGATTTCTTTTTAGAAGTTAAATAAGGTCCAGTATTACCTTTTGTGAGCTGAAAGAAATAAAATCTTGATAGTGAGACAAAGATCATTTTTACACTTGGCAGAGGATGATCAGCAATATCTAGTTTATTAAGTAGCAAGAGCAGAAAGAGCCATACTGCTGAGAGTGGACTATCAGAGTGGAGCGTAAAACGCAGATTCTGAGCTAAGCTGTAATCCAAACTGCAGGCACCATAATAAAAGCGAACATGTTTTGCCAGCAGATTTCAGCATTTTAAGGTAATTCAGGTGTTAATAAACTGTTTCAGAGGAGTGATCATAGTTCTATGCACCAGCAGCGATGTGTCCGTCTCCCTGCCAGCTTCCAAATCAGCTTCTCTGATTGGTTGATGTGTCGCGTCCAGCAACTAAAGTTTAATTTTTCCTACTCCAGCAGCAGCTGCG
>NW_015150560.1:45513-47899 GCF_000732505.1 Cyprinodon variegatus
ATTTATACATTTACAGCAAACTGGTAATTTTTTGGAAAAAACACCACCAGTAAAGAAGAACACTGGTACCGTAACCATGACAAAGGAGAGCAGCCAGACTGTCCACCCGCCTCTTACAGTGGCTGCATTATGTGACTGATCATATTTGGTGTTTCGTTTGTCTGAAAGCAGTCAGAAAAAAGTCTTCCCTCCCTTGTTGCGTGCACTGAAGTGTATATGACAATAAACTAGTGAATCTAAGTCTATTTAATTATTTTAACTTATTGTATTTTAAATAGGCCTGTAGGCTCACAGGCCTTTCATAACGTTCCTGTTTCGCAATAAAATAGATTGCAGTTATACTTTTTCTTAAGATTAGTATTTTTCCCTTGATAAAGAATGTCCATGTTGGCATAATTGTAGTTGTCCATCTGACAGTCAAGCTCAGAACAATAGGATCCAGTATTCAAGGCAGACAAACCTTTGTTGAAGCCTGAACCAGAGTGAGCAGGATCGGCATCTAAGGCAGGAACCTCAGCCCTTACTGAAACCGAATTAACACTTTAGTCCTAAACCTAACCTCTAGTTCACCAGAAAAATGGAGACCAGAGAAAGTTCTCACTTTATATCAAAGCCCTTACCTTATTAGTAGAATATATGAATATAAATGTTTCCACTCAGCTCTGATAGTAAAAGTACACCCTCACCTACATACACGTGGAAGAGGTAATATGTAAGGGCAATGAGTTAAAGGTATCTTTCAGATCCACCTACTACCCTTCAGTAACTCCACTAAAGGAAAAGAGGTCTATACAATCATGGAAGGTCTTGCCCTTGCTGTAGGGGTTAGGGGTGGGGGCCACAAACTATTCAAGAAGAATTCAGTTCTGCTACAGTGAGCATATCCTTTTCCTTTCATTTCTCCCATGTCATAGAGCTATAGGGAAACATAGAAATTAGCCGAATAGTGTGCAAAATTATGTAGAAAGAGTTCCACAGGAAGAAAGCTTTTTTAATGAAACCTCTGACCTTTTCTATGCATGATTAGCATCTCAGACTACTTTTGTAATTTATGAACCAATCACTGAAAGGTGTAGGATCCACTTTTTAAATATGTTCTTTGGCACAAGGTGCTCTGGAGGCAGCTGCAGCAATGTTGCCATTTCCCTGGCAGGTATACTGAAAGAAAACTCCCTTGGGCCCAGTTTGGAAAGTGTTATCAGCGACCTTGAAAGACAACAAGAAACAATAAACCATAAATCAACCTTGAATGAGAGAGCTCAGCAGTGGGTAGGGTGCATGGGTAGACAACGAAGAAGAGAAGAAAGTGACTCAGGAGGAGAAGGTGTAATGAAATATACAGCAGATATCGAAGTACCCATCAGGAGCAAAATCTAATTTCTTGTTTGCTGCTATTACAAAGTCAAACTTACAGTTTTTAAACTCATGCAAAGCATTTCTTCTGCTTGAAGGAAGCTAATGCTCTTTCATTGTTGTTGTTTTTTTTTTTACCCACATACAGAACACACTCCGGAAACAGGAGAAGTTAAACAGTTTATTTACACAGAATGTGCATATTGCAAACTGACTTCTGGGAACCAGGAATGGGAATATCCAGGGTCTCTGAAAGATGGACAGAACAGTTTTGTTAAGCTGAAGTGAGGGGAATCTGAATTGTAGAGACTTTACTTTGAGGTTAGGGTTTATCCGGCGGGGGGGTGAGGGGAGGGTAGGTGGGGTCCAGAAGATTCAGTGAGTCTTTGTACTGATGCAGTTTGTCATGGAAGAGAAGGAATCCAGGTCAGCACAGAAGAGAGCGGATCAGGTTGAATGAAGCAGTGATGTTAAATGTGTTCTGGGCTGCCAGCTGGAAAAAGCACCAAACGTTGAGTTTCGTACATCTCTGCAGAACTTAGAAGGTAACTGAGGAGCTTGAACCTCAGGAATATTTGTCCTAAGAGAAGCAAGGGAGAGAACTGGTTAAAGATTATCCTAGGAAACAAAGCTTAGGGGGCAAGGAGTTACCAAAAAGGTTAACACTGTTGCACTGGACAGCTGGCAGAGGGCTCCTTAAGTAGTCCACTGCCTGATGGGGAACAGGTGAAACCGATCAACCTGCCCCTCAGAGGGATGGTGTTTCAGGAGGATGTCTGGATGAGAATCTTAAAAACTGATTTAATGAAGGAGGAAGCTTACAGTATAAGGCCCCAACATGCGCCTTCACACACAAGTGAAGGCGCATGTTGGGGCCTTCCATAGCTCAGGAAGGCAGTAGCCATATAAACACAAGGGAAGGCCTGAGAAACTGGAACTGCTTCAGAGTGCCATCAGCTCACCGATGCAGGTGAGCTCAGTGTTGCCAACTCATCGACTCTGTCAGTATATTTAGCAACATCTTAGACTTTTT
>NW_015150560.1:48734-50122 GCF_000732505.1 Cyprinodon variegatus
GAAGCCTCCCAGATCTCCAGATGCATTTGAGATATCAAAAAAGTACTCCAGAGTGTTGTTCAGCATGGGGGTGACTAGAAAATGAAGGCTAATCATGTTTTGGGTGTACTATTCCTTTAAGTAGTCCACTGCCTGATGGGGAACAGGTGAAACCGATCAACCTGCCCCTCAGAGGGAAAGTGTTTCAGGAGGATGTCTGGATGAGAATATTAAAACTGATTAAATGAAGGAGGAAGCTTATATACCCCAACATGCGCCTTCACTTGTGTGTGAAGGCGCATGTTGGGGCCTTCCATAGCTCAGGAAGGCAGTAGCCTCCAACTGGTGGGACTTCTCCTGTTTCTTTATTCCAGTGAAGGTGGTCCTGTGGATAATGCTTGGTTTCATGGTAGATTAGAGGTTGATGTGGATGAACTATTTCATCATAGGGCAACTCTGGATGAATGAGTTCGTGGACTGACAGTTAGGTCAGTTAGGTGCTTCAGCCAGCCAGGGCATTGCTCTCCCCTTTTTGGCATTTCGCATAAAATCACCTTTCCTCCTAACACACTGCTCACTAAAACCTTTGTGGAACAAACAAGTTTCAGCTCATTCAGTCCAAATAAGCTTGAGTTATAGTCAAGATGTGAATCTATAAATTCTGAGGGTTCATCTAGAGTTTCAAATGGGTTTTCATGGCGTTTTGCAGTTTTTATTTGGGAAAAAAAAAACATTTGGCAAGGCTAAATATTTTTTCTTTGTTCGATCACCTATAAATCAGACATTTGAAAAAATGGTTCCACCTGAAAAATATTCCTCAATGCCTTTCTGTCCTACAAATACAAAAAATTGTATTTCCAATTTATAGTTCGGAAGCTGGACTTGCTTTTATGTAATTTCAAGCAGATTTTGCTTCTAAGACCCTCTGGGCTTAAAAGCTGTGGAAACGTTGTTTTAAAACACATTTACCTCCACATTGGCATATAAACACAAAGGAAGGCCTGAGAAACTGGAAGTGCTTCAGAGTGCCATCAGCTCACCGATGCAGGTGAGCTCAGTGTTGCCAACTCATCGACTCTGTCAGTATATTTAGCAACATCTTAGACTTTTTTTGCTTAATTCTAGAAACCATTTCTTATATTGTTGGAGGCTTTGGTAGCAACAAATGCACGGATGAGTCTGAGTTTTGTGTTTTCAGCAAGTAAAGTGTGAGCGAGCCCCTCCCTCCTCCAGAATACTGCAGCTGCAGCCCTGTTCTGCAGAGAGAAAGAGGTTTTCCTCTGTTCCACCACTGAACATGAGCCACACATGTTCAAAGCTTCCACTGATTCACCCCCTAAATTAAAAGCTAAATATAAATATAAAATGTTTTTTTATCTATTGCACTAAAAGATCCTTCTTGCATTTAA
>NW_015150560.1:52417-54248 GCF_000732505.1 Cyprinodon variegatus
TTTAAAGCTTCCACTGATTCACCCCCTAAATTAAAAGCTAAATATAAATATAAAATGTTTTTTTATCTATTGCACTAAAAGATCCTTCTTGCATTTAATTATCATGCAACCTCATCCACTGTGTCCCCCTGTATATTTTCTTTAAGCTGAATTTGTTAACATATCAGTTATTTAATTTCAGTTTAGGTTAACAAACTTCTGGAACACTGTAAAATGTTTTATAAAGTTTATGTTGACTTTTAAATGTATTTGGAGTATTTTTAATCACCTTCTGTCTTGTTGATGTACCTATAGTATGGATCCTGTCACATAGACGCACATCTTGTAATTCTATTTTAATAATTATTCAAAAACAATAAGGTAGTATTGAGATAGGATCCCAGTTTTAAAAAAAGTTTATTTTCATTTTTACAGATGAATTTAAGAGTTTTTCTTGAGTTCTAATTCAAATTTTATAGAAAACGGTAGTTTTAACTTAAATTAAGTGAAACATATGTAAAATTACTAAATTATAAATTTATATTGACCTCATAAGAAATAGAATTTTTATTGAACCTAATTGAAAAGAAATTTCCCTTCATGCAGCTCACTTCATATATTTGAATCTCTTGCCCTGTTTTCTTTATTTCATGCTTTTCTCGGCCCCCCATGAAAACACGCTGGCCCCCTCCTGGCCCCCTGGTACATTTGGTCTAGATCCGCCCTTGTTCCTCCCCTTCACTAGACGTGGATATACTTTAGTATATTCTGCTGTTAAATTAGTCCTATATTTTGGTTTTTTACTGGAGGATTGAACCTCTGCCGTTTCCCAGGATGCACAGCTTTGAGTGGTAACTAGGTGACTGCCAGAGAGGAACCAGAGAAACTTATCAGACTGATCCAATCAGCTCTCTGATCAACCAGTCGCCTGGAACGCTGGTTGATCAGAGCATCACTTTGAATAGATACGCTGCACAGGTTTCACCAGCAACCTCCTCCCCACACCCCGCTCTCTCTTGTTGTCTGCGCAATCGAAGTAGATTTAATCCGCACATGATGCACGAATTATTATACTGCCTGCTCGCTCGCACTTGCATTAAAAAACACCTCCTCGCAGAGTCTAAAATCCGGGACAATTTATCCGACTTGCGGGCATCAATGAACAACTATCTATATCAGTGAGACTTGGGACGTCTGATTCATAGACCTAAAAAAAAATTATGGCAGGAAGTGATTGATTGGGACATTATAGCCTTTAGTAGCTAACCTGCTCATGGTAACTTTTACTGCCAAGCAGCCGTGACATCATGAGGCACAGACCAATGAAATCTCAACATTATCCTTTTTAGCACCAATTATTCGTGATGTCAGTGACGGCTGGCCATTAGAGGGCTCTAGGGCGCTGCCCCAAACACACAATGCCCTTTATGAGACATAAAACACAAAAAAAGTTAATATATGATTCAAATCTTTCAAAATATATTACTATATTTTTTAGATGTGGAAGACATTTATTTTATCTTTAATGACGAGTAAAGCTGTTTCATTTGTCGTCGGATTGGTGACATAGTTCCCCCCTGGGGTGTTTTCCCCCATAGACTCTTTGTCAGGGTTAACCAATAATAAATTAGTGGTGTCCAAATAAAGGAAATTATCAACCAGTAAAAGGTCTGTTTAAATTTTTTGATTATTTTCTGTTACTTTAAACAGCATTTAACACCAAAATAAAATGCAGGTGTTTATGCATTCATGTTATACATTCATTTTTTAAATAAAAAATAGAAATTTCTTCCATTTTAAAATCTAGATTGATGTTGAAGTAGAGAACAACAATCATTCAGTTTGATTTATA
>NW_015150560.1:56492-58387 GCF_000732505.1 Cyprinodon variegatus
ATATAAGCACTGAGCTCTTGGAAGCTCGAGAAAAAATGTTTTGTCAGAGTGAAATGGAATAAAAGACAACAGAGAAACTGGAACCGGTGGCTGAAGCTGTTTGTTTTTGGTTCACCTGATTGATCCTCGACCAAATTACCTCACAAAGGGCTCTGTCTTTTTGTGTTTGGACAATGTTCAGCGACTCTGACAACATTTAAAAGTTTAAATCAGATTTAAACCAACTCATCCTTGTAAAAGCACACGGGTAATTCGACATTTGTAATTGGAAAACCCTATTTAAAAAAAAAAAGATGACCTCATTAAACATGAATTCTCACCCAGGTAAATTTGAATTGATGAAAAAATTGTGCTACTCAAGAAAATCCATATTGCTCCAGTATTTTTTCTGTGTTCCTATTTATTTTAACTTGGAAAGATTAGTGCTACTTATGAAAAAAGCCAAGCTTTAACTTTTTGTCTTGTATAGCAGCATGTATAGAAGAGGATACATTGGAAGGAAAGAAAAGCACAGTTTGGAGGGAGGATGATAAATTTACCCACAATTAGGTGTCTAAAAACCTGCCATGTTTTATGAAAGCCCCCCTTTAGCTACACTAAGTGAAATGCATTAAAGAGGTTGTGATTTGCTTATGAGACCATTAATAAAGTAGAATACATGCACAAGTAATTTATTAACACATGGCTCCTAGCATTCATTAAATCTGAGGCAGCAGCCCCTAGCTGCACTGGTCCAGGCCTGCACACACTCATGAAGCGGAGGTCCAGGATAGACCGGGTGTGAATGATGCACCCCAGGCTCTCTGTAGTTAAAAGTGTCATCATAATCGATTGCTGGAATCGAAAGACAAACTGGAAGCTGTCCAAGCTACAAATTAAACAGATAATGCTCCTCCAAAACTTTGAACGTTTTACCAAACAATTAATTTTAATGAGTCGGCTGTCTATTGTGCAGAAATGACCCCTTCCCTGCGTTTCCTCTGTCTTACTCCCTGTCCACCTAAAACTGGACAAACGTGCTAATAGCAGCAGAACACTAAAACAGACTGGAATGTCTCTTTTCTCCCACAACTGTTTGGCTGAGCAGAGGCTGACCTCACTGTTATCACCTAATATGCAACAAGGGAAATAGTAAAGCCATTTTAAAATTTGTAGATGCTCTGAGCTGGATGTCTGGACCTTGATTTTAAGGTCTTAGAAATATAGAAACGTGATGCCAGCACAAGGACAGTGCGATCAAATAGCAATTTGTGTAGAAAGAGTGAATATCTGTCGCCAAATTTATTTTTATTACAAAGTAGGTTGATGATCATCAAAACTCTGACAATGACTAAACTATTTCGGATAGTTTTTTTGCCCTAGTATGTATGCAGGGATTACAAAGCATCAAAACAAAACCAAGGCCCAAAAGTTAGATGGCAAGGCTAGATGGCGGCCTGCCACACTCTCGTTTGGGCCCGCCACAGTCTTATATAGACACACAGAGAGAACAAAACGATCTGTCAGTTTATCAGACCATTCCACAGCTGTACTTTCATACCGCCCGTAACCCAGCGCCATAGAGAGACAAATTGCTTATGCTATATTTTGTTCGAAGCGTGCGTCCCTCCCTCCTTTATAAAAATGTCGCCCCGGCTGCCCGGTTCGCCCGTGCAGTGTTGCCAACTCAGCGACTTTGTCACTATATTTAGCAGGGGTAGACGTTAAGGATTTTCACCACTTGCCCTTTGGGCAAGTGACTTTCACATTTCATTTGCCCATAAACAATTTGTACTTGCCCAGAATAATGTTTGATAAATATAGTTCCTAATATTCATTTTTGTATATATATCAATGAAATGATTTTTTGTAATTCAGTATTTTTTAAGTTTCCAGGTTCTTGGTGTGTATCTGCA
>NW_015150560.1:61868-63366 GCF_000732505.1 Cyprinodon variegatus
AATATTAACAGACTTTCTTTTTTTAGGCATTTTCCAAAATATTGTTCTTTCTAACTCTGATATCAGTTTTTTTTAATTAAATTATTTTCCCTGTTTAGCTCAATTCAGGAGGACAGCTGAGCCAAAAACATGTCAGTTTATCCACGCTGCCTCCATCAAATGGTCACACAGGCTTCCAGTACCTGCAGAGATCAGACTTCACAGACGTTTACTGGCTCAGATTTGACAAACCATGAAAGCCTGGCAGAAAGAAAAATGTATTCAGTCATCCTTCCTGACAGAAGATGTTGATAAAATGACATTTTCATCATTTTAAGTGGGGCATCTATCATGCATAAACACATCAATACACATACTCAAATCCAAAGAATGCTTGGTAGCGTATGTCTGGACACACATGCTGCATTGCCATCTACACCCATCTGGTCAAAACATCCCTATTACATCTGTCAAGATTTGTAGTGAGGTTTAAGGAGAGAAATATAAAAGATTGAACATCGTTATAATGGAATCATTTCCACTGATTTGGAAATCACCATCCCAGCCACGGTTTATTGCTTAAAAAAACCAGTGGTGTCAAAAGTTCACACATTTGTTACTTAAGTAGAAGTATAGATGCTGCAGTTTAAAAACACTCTGATAAAAGTTGAATTATGTGCTCCAAAAACTACTTAAAGTATAAAAGTAACCTTTAAAAAAAATATCCAGATGCCACTATATGAACTGAAAGCTCAATTTCAACATCTTTTTCTGAATCCATCATTGTAGCATGGCATAGACAATTCACGTTAGCAGTTTGAAGAACACCTGCTTGCTTCTGATGGTTTCCTTTAGCTAACCAATGAGTGTTTGCGTTCTATGACTCATCCAATCACAATAGTTTTCACTAGATGTGGGTGGAGCCAATGATCTGCATTGGATGGAGCACATGACGGGAAATAAATATTTAGAAACTTTAAACCGAAGCCAAGAGGAACGAGTAATGTTTGATTTAAAAATGTAAGGAATAGAAAGTACAGATACTGGTGTGAAAATATAATGAGTAGAAGAAGAAGTAGGAAGAAAAATAAGTAATGGAGTAAAGATGGATATAGATACCTAAAAAGTATTTGACACCTCTGAATAAAACTGTCTCCAAACGTTCTCAGATCAGTGGTATTCAAGGAGGTAACACTTTTTCTTATTTTTTTCGGAAATTCTTTACATTAACAAACTTTTAGTAGACAAGTCAGAAACTCCTTAAACTGACCTGCCTTTTTCCCCTCTATTCTGACAAATTTCAACCTTGAATCTATTTTCTGTGAAAGAGGAAATAATAAATACATTTCTAAAGTAGTTATCAAATAAAAATCTAAAAACTACATTGTGTAAAAGTATTAGTTAAAGGTTAGTGAGTAAAAAAGGATAAAGAAGTGGCTTAAAAACAGCCTTAATAGTCTGTAATCATGCTAATTCAACTAATTTAAACATTACACATTATTCAGTAAAGTATCCACAT
>NW_015150560.1:64743-68995 GCF_000732505.1 Cyprinodon variegatus
TTGGACTTTTACCCAGTTTCCGTGTGTGTTCTGCATTTTGGGCTTGCTTCCCTTGACCCATCATGACAATTACTTCAACGGAAGGTTTCTAGATGGATATGCGGAGCAAATCCATCTGGTGGAGTCAGGTAAAAAAGGATCTGCTTCTCAATAAAAAATATTTGAAGAGAAGTATCCAGACTAACTGCACCGTCTATTGCTACTTATGCTACTCTGCCAAATCTTTAACCCTTCATTGGCCATAAAATGATTGAAGCGTTTCTTCACTCTGCAGCTACTTCATAAAGGCTTGACCTCAGCTAATGAGTGAACAGAAGAGTTAATAACTCTGTTCTAACATGTCTTTATTTAGTATTTGTATTTAGATGAGCTAAACATGGATCTTTGGTGACAAAAACTTGACGACTAATGGGTGTGAGTTTTCATTGCGGAGACAGGACTAAGTAAAAATATTAGCGGTGGTCTGTCAGACGTTTAAAATGCATCATTGTGCTGTAATCTGTTAGAACAGCTAAGCAGTATCAGCCATGCTGCTGCGTTTTGTTTGGTCACCTCACCCACCTGCCATGCAGCGGTGCACATTCTGCATGACCACACATGGATCATGGCAGCAGCGGCGGGGGTGAAAGTAACCCGGAATGATCCGGTACGGCGCGCTGAATTCTCACAAACTCTGATCTCCCAGTTGTGCTTGTGCAGAAATGCATCTTTGCGTGGCCTAGCTCAGAGTCTGCGCTTTACACTCGACTCTGATGGTTCACTCTCAGCAGTATGGCTCTATCTGCTCTGGCTACTTAATAAACTATATGTGGCTGATCATCCTCTGCCAAGCATAAAGAATCCTTTTGTCTACCTATCCAGATTTTATTTCTTCCAGCTCACAAGATGTGATGCTAAACTTCTTTAATTTCTACCAAAAGGAATCCCTAAATTATATCCAAAGCTAATATTTCATTGCATTTTGTTTATTTCTGAATAAAGATCCAGATGAAAAGGTTCATAGATCTTTGAATATTTCTCTCTCATTCTTCTCGTTTCTGTCAATTTAAATATGATTTAAATGTTTCCTTCTATTGTAATTAAAAATTTTCTCTTTTTCCTTTGATTATTTCAACATTTTAGTTATTCATTCAATTCAGGTCTGGGTTGCCATTGCATTACCAAGCAATTATGCAGGTTCTCTCTGTAGTTTTTTTTTTATTAAACCCTGTGAAATTAAATCTACTTTGACCCCTGAGCATCAGTAACCGAGGGGAAATTCTCATAAATAAAGCCAAAATTGCAAAACTAGAAAGAAGAATGTTTTTGTTCTTTGCTTTTCTTCATCAGCTTCCTCTTTCCTCCAGCAGAACACTGACGTTCCGAACGTCGCCTGCGGCTCCTGTTCTAAACTGACCTTATTTCTCGGTAGTCAAATGAACATCTTAAACTGCTCCTGTTTTCCCCCATCTGTGTCTGCATGTGGGCCAAACACCTTAAAACCAGGATTAAAACTAGACTAAAACCTTTTTCAGTTTAGTCGACTAAAACCGACTAAAACTATCACATATAGTAATGACTAAAATGCAACTTGAACTAATAATAATTCTCATCCTAAAGACCAAAACTAAGACTAAATCTAAGATGTCTGTCATGAACAACAATGAGTGTGAAGTAGTCAGAATTGGAAGTATTTTGTCGGCCAATCTGTTGTTTTCATTGTATAGATTTTCTTACCATCATCTTGTGTAGAGAGTTTAAATTTGTTCTCCTCCCTCAGATCATAAAAAGAGATTTGATTTTGATGTCGCTGTTTTTAGGTTCATTCCTCTGTTTTTTCCACTTCACCTCTATGCCTAAAGCATAAAGTTTCCTATTAGTTAAATCAGCTCACATTGCAAAAACAATCTACAATCTCTTAAAGTGTACCTTTAATTTGAGCTGGTAAATAAGATAATTTGCCAATGGAACGAGTATTTTTACTCTTAAAATAATTCGATAATGAGGCCTTGAAATTATACAATGCATTTTTTATTATCTTATTTTACATCTAAATAGTCTTGATGCATTGGCAAAGTGTCTCACTTAACACCTCAATTCAAGAAAAAATGCACTTATTTTAAGAAAAAATAACTTAGATTTTTATTTTCAAGGACAATTTCTAAGTCAAAGCTGTGTGTTTTTATTGTCCTAATGAAAAACATAAAAATAATGGGTTTGACTAAATCAGCAAATCAGTGCAAGTGTGAACAGACATTACAAAATGCTTGCACAAGGATTATGGGCTTTATTACTTTCTTATAAAGCATTTGACAGTGAAGGTAGAAGTTAGTGGAGCTGAAAACTAGCCATGCTGAGATCAGACATTTCTCTTTGCAGCTTTCAGCAGCATTTCTATGAACATTCAGAAGACAAAAGGATATTTTTATAGAGCAAACTACAGAAGTTAGGCTTTCCTGATCATTTCCCCCAAATTAGGCACATTACTTATTTTACCGTAGTGCAGAAGTTGAGTTTAAACCATGAGTTGCACAATGACCAAAACATTATTTCATATTTTAACTTCAGACAAAGAGGAGCAGTGAAAATAATTTTCTTTACTTTCTCCCTTGTTTTTTCTTTTCTTTCCCACTTAAGACGATCAAAACATAATTTAATAACAGACATGTATACCCTAAGCAAATCAAAAATATAGTTTTCAAAGCGTTTATTTTCTGAGTCAAAACACTAAAAAAAAGGTGGAAACCCAAACTGGGATGTTTCCAACCGAGCTGCTGGGCTAAATATAGCAAAGGCCCAGTAGTAATAACAGTAATTTAACCCGGCAAGAAGAGGTGGCCTATTACTGTCTGGGAGACTGTGGCGTCGGGTGTAGGAGTTTGCCAAATCGAAGGGTTGACGGTTCAAGCTCCGGCTTTCAGTGTCATAGTGTCCTTGGGCAAGACACCTCACCTGCATTGTCTACTGATGGTGGTCAGAGGGCCCGGTGGCGCCAGTGTACGGCAGCCTTGCTTCTGTCAGTGAGCTCCAGTGCAGCTGTGGCTACAATGTAGTTTGCCACCGTGAGTGTTCGCATGAATGACTGAATGTAGTGTAAAGCTCTTTGGTCAAGTCTCATGACTTTGAAAAGTGCTATATAAGAACAGACCATTTACCATTTATTACAACCCAACAAATGGGTTATAATAATCTATCCAAGTTATGGTTTAAGTTAACTGAAAACTTGTATAAATTCAACCACACATATTTGTTAATAGCCTGTCTGGTTTTCTGTCAGCTGCCACAGCAGCCATAGTGTTGATGACAAAGCTGTCCATTAATCTGAAAGAAAAACAAAAAAGGTTTACTTTAAAATCAGTCTAATCAACTGGACGTGAAGTTTTCTAGAAGACGTTTCATCTTGTAAGCTTGTAAGGTTCAGGCATTCCAGAGTCTGTGTTACATTGAGTCATAACCAGTAATGGGAGTAACGGCGTTGAAAGTAACGCCCTTACCTATTTTAGTAACACAGTCACACAATGAACCTTTTTCTCATGATAGGACTCGTGCGCGCCTTGTCATGAGAGAGGGGAGGATGAGATTGGCTGATGGATAGTGAGATTCTGTCTGTCAGTGGGTAGGTGGGTGTTTCTGCTGGTGGGTGTTAACGTACAGCACACACAGAGAGATGGAGAGTCAGGAGGACTCCAGCAGCAAAACAGTGTTTTCCACATGGAAATACCGGTGTTACGTCGAGCTGCGTTTCCCCATCAGATACGGTTTCCCCTGCATCTCCGCACAGCGCAGGCGGCACGATTCACTGCGCAAGCGATAGGAAACGCGCATGCTCGCTAAAGGCGCGTAACAGTCGCCCTGTGCTCGCGCCACAGGAGAACTATGGAGAGTGGGAACGATCAAATGTTAGGCTATATAGAGAAAGGGAGAAATCGGGATGGATGGATGGATCTAAACGCCCTACTAAAAAACTCCACACCCATGTATAGAGGTAATGCAGCCTGATGATATTTACACCGCATCAAATAGCGTTCCCCTCTTGTTAAGCAGGGGGAACGCTATCTGACGGGGTTTATACGCCCGTCAGATGGCGTTCCCCCCTGATGTCATTTACGTTGAGTTGCAATAAATGCTAAACTCTCTGCAGGTTCTTGTCTTTGTCGTCCGCTCTATTCAGCTGGCTTTGAAACACACGGCGAGAAGGTGGGGGCCGGTTGGGGAGGGTTACGGAGGCGAGAAACGCAAAAGTAACGCAATAGTTACTTTTACTAGTAACTAG
>NW_015150560.1:69940-72543 GCF_000732505.1 Cyprinodon variegatus
ATTAAACAATAGCAGTAAGGGTACGAGGAATGGGTTCATGGGAGCCGAGTCCGGCTGCTCCCTGATGACAGATACAGCTGCGTGTTGAAGTAGGAATAAAGCAGCCGAGGAATAGGACCAGAGTTGAGTGACAGAAACAGGAAGGAAGGTTTTTTTTTTTTTACCCAAATTCTTCTGGAAGAAACTGGAATAGATATTTTTGGAGAACTGGGATAATTCCATTGAAAAGTTGACGATTTTCTGTCGTGAGAGAATTTTTTGATCATGCTCACTTTTAGCCTGATGGTGCATGGTGTACAGGGGGTAAGGAGGGGCGATCAGCCTCTAACGACCACCTCCCCATCAGGAATCATAAGGTCGGGAGAAAATCAAACATGTTTGAAATTCAGCCGGCCATCGTAAGGTGGTCGTGGGCAAATCGCTCAGTGGGAAAACAAGGATTCCTCTTCTTCTTCTTCTTCTTCTCAGAGGAAAACAGAATCATAACAGGGGTGCAATGAGTGAAATGGAGTTCTTTCTGTCAAACTGACAGACCATAGTAGCCACATTTGCTCAGCCATGTCTTTGTCCAAATATGTCCTCTCCTTTTCTTTTTAGGGCTTTCAGCACAAAATTGCACAAATATCCAAGGCAGCTCGTATTACTCTAGTGAGCTTCATATTCCTCTTCTACTGGTTTGGCTTCCGGATAGACGTGTCAGAGCAGCGCCATCTCACTGCGGAGCTGAGTCCCAGCTGAGTGTGAGCAGGTAGATCGCATCAAAGCGTCGGGTCGCATAGTGTGAGAACAAACGTCATGAGCTGTGAACTCACACTGTACGACAAAACCACAAGGTTTCGTCGTACAGTGTAAGCTGTGGCTGCATGCAACGATAAAAAAATAAAAATAAAAAAACGCACAGCCTACGCCCTTTCTCTTTCATTTCTTCTGCTCTTCATGCCCCCAAACCCCCCTTAGTTTATAGATACTGAACCCCACCTTAAGGTCATTACTGGATTTGGGCCTGATAAGGGCAAAAAATTCACCAACAGAAACAAATCTTTCCAGTAAATTTGACCCGACAAGTTTCTTCCGGAAGAAACAGGGAGGAGCTTTTTTTTTGTGGCCTGGAATAAAACATGGAGAAATCCTGGAAAAAAATGCCATCCAGAAGGAACTCTGGAAATATGGCCGCACTAACAGGTTTGGGTTATAATTTGTGTGGTTTTAAATGGTCTTTTCTGGACAGTGGCCCAGACTTTGATAAACTGCACTCTAATATTTTTGCAGTGATACCTTTTAGACCGTGCCATGGTGTTTAATCTGTCAGTTTCTTCTCACCCAGTAATGCTTTAAGTGATAGATCAGATCTCTGGATATGTTTGCATTTTGAGACAGATCTGATAACATCAGCAATTAATAGTGGAATAATGTCCATGCCAATGTATATGCCCATTAAAAAAGCAAACCCAACTTTAAACCTACTGCTAAGGATCTCGAAAGGTTTTTTCTTTTTTTAACTTAGTGTACCCCGGGAAACACTTAGCCTCAAAGAACACAATAACTGGGGTTCTTAATGTGCAGTATATTTTATTTTCCATTTAGACAGATTAAAACAAAACTGTCTTGATTCTTACGTTTGTTCAAAGATGAGAACATATGAGAACCAAACATTATGTAAAGACTGATGAAATGTGGTGATCTCTAAAATAACAGAGAAAATTCACCAAAAAAAGAAAATACAATATCTAAAAAACAAGAAAAGAAATATGGCAGTGGCCTCTGGCTGCACAAACAAAATACAGAGAACTACATTACAGCACAGTGACTTAGAGCATATGAAATTGCGATATGACTTAATTTATCATCACTTATATCCACAATAACGTCTCAGTTCACTCTTAATACTGGAGCACACAGATGATCAGATATCTTATTTCATGTGCATGAAATGGCCGCCCTGCACCGCACATACAGGTTCCCTGAACCATCTGTTTCAGAAATACACCATCTTATTGAAATACTCACTTCTTTTCACATAAATGAGAATGTACGAACATATTTCAACAAATTCAGTATATATTTACCTATTTTGTGTCAAAACTGTCTCCTGCAGATAAAACATGTACAGTTAACAACTTCAGCATGCAGCACATCAGGAAGAAACTAGGATGCATTTCCTGCCCCCATCTTGGGAAACAGTGATCACCCTGAAACACTGCTCTCTGGTGGTCAAAAAGTGCAGCACCGAGACCGACTACTTGAACAGTTTTAACCGTAAAAAAACAAATAAATGTACATATCTGAACCAAAATAATTCAATAGTATTGCTAACGTTATATATTAGAAAACCAACACTTCAAAACAGTATACTTAAACCAAAGTTTGCCACCTGGCTACATTAGCAACCAGCTTTTAGCTTCCATATATTTCTATACATGAAGGAAATTAATGACCTGAGCCTATCACCCTTTTGGAGTTTTTTTTTAATACAGCGATACCCTGCACACATTTTGTTCAGTATGTTACATTAATGTTGCACACTACAGCAGAGTAAGCACAATTATTTTAAGTATGCGGTAGGTTAGCCCTTAACATAGGGTGACCAAACGTCCGTATTTCCC
>NW_015150560.1:74433-77488 GCF_000732505.1 Cyprinodon variegatus
TGTGTTTCTCCCTGGCATCGCCTGTTTGGTTTGTTTTCAGTATTGTGTTTTGGGATTTTTTTCTCGGTTGCCTCTGGAACTTTCCATTAAATCTGCCTCCTCATCTCTTCATTTAGGTCCTCAAACACCTCCACCAAACCTTGACAGAAACTGCAGTCTTATGCTTAATTTAAATTAATTGGATGCGTCCTCCAAAGGCCAGATTTGTTGGCTGATTACTTCATAGCATGGCGCCGAGGCCTGTTCGGATCGCAAGACTCCTCGTTATGCTGCCGACAAATGCAGCTGTTAGGTTTATTCAATGATGATTATAAAATTAATGTGTGCTTATGAAACATTTGTGCAAGGGGAGGCTCCACTCCTGTCTCATGATTCAGTCAGGAGACCATCCTGCCTTGTCATTCTGATGGAGCATTCTGTCTTCATGAACTGATCAGTTGTTCTGTCAGAGCAATACTCTGTTTGTAACCATGTGTCATGTTCTGTTAATAAACTGTTCTGTTAATAAACGCTCTGCAGAGGAGGTCCAGTGGGAGACAGTATGTTTGAGTCTGGGGTTCAACTGTCTCTCCTTCCTGCAGGAATTGTATCGATAAATCATGTATTTCAGTTCTTCTTTGGCAAAAACCTACATTTTATGAACCAGACAGTAGCCTTCACTTTGCCCATTTTGAAGGATACTCCGGTGTATCCTACGTAGCCTTGGATATCCTTTGATTCATTGCAAGTCTAATCAAGTTCCATTTTCAGACGACAAAGGTACTTGGCGCCAAACAGTGGTGAATATTGGAAGTGCAGTTTAATGTAATCCAAGTATGTGAATAGTTTCGTCTGAAATGAATGAAAATAGTTGTTTTATTGGTTACTGAGTCACATATGTGGCGGAGAATGTTTCGTTTATTGAAGGTTTTTTTTATCTGTTAGTGTGTAAATGGGTTTGGCTGATATTAAAGGAAAGATTCCAATATCTCTGCGGTGTTATAATATGCATAATGTTTTTTAGCACCGCTGCTTACATTATCAAGGCGGCAGTTTAAAAATTGAATTGTCTGTTCTTGGCGATTTTTTATTTTTACTTTCACTTGAGTATACAAAATGACAAAATAAATCTGTCTAATCCTAAATTTAAGTTAGGGACTCGGGGAGCATTGTGGGGTTAAGGGTCTTACTCAGGAACCCAGAGTGCTATATTTAATAAAAAACTTTCTATTTACTTCCTGCCGCTATCCTGCTCGCAGCGGCAGCAGGAAATCCCCCACAGGCCGGCCGCAGCAGAGAGCTTTCAGCGGGGATTTCCAGCGCTTCCTCCTGGCGGTATGCTGGAGGTCTGGACCTCCCAACAAGAACTGCAGATTATAGTGGGATTATAATCCTGATGAACTGATAAACAGAGGATTATTTGGAGGTGGACTTTATCATCATCATCATCATTATTCTGGGGGAGTGGTGGTCTAGTGGTTGGGGCATAGAGCTTGGAATCCAGATAATCTGAGTTTGAGCCTCACTTCCACAGACTGCCACTCTGGGTCCCTGAGTAAGACCCTTAACCCCACACTGCTTACTGGGCGCTGCGCAATGGCAGCCCACTGCTCCCCGAGGGGATGGGTTAAATGCAGAGAGATAATTTCTTTGCTCTGTACTTGTGACAGTGGAATGACGATAAAAAAGCTGCAAAAAAACAAAATTGTATCATTATAATCATCCTAATTGTTTGTAGAACACTTTTAAACAGCTACAACTGAAAAAAAAAGTGCTGAACTAGCTTAATATAATAAAACACATTAAATAAAAAATGGGTCAAAACTATTTTACCGACTCATAAAGAAAATAAGCTGCTCTCTAGCTTGGAGCTACAGAACAGAGCAGATAAACGACCAGAAGCATCAAATCAACTTGAACACATTATGATCCAACGTCAAATTGTAGCGTTTACTCGTTTTTGGCGCTCATTACGTCTTTGATGTGAATGCAGCATAACAGTTGCACCGTATCAGTACTACGTCTAAATAAGCTCATGGAAAACATTCGATAAAATTTCAAAGAAAATCTTTGGCGTCACAGATTCCAAAACAGTTAACAGGAAATTTCTTCTCACAGAGCACACAGATGAAATATATAAACATAAAATAACAATAGAACCCTAATAAGGACCTGGTTTTTCATTGTGCTTTAAAAATATTTTTTAGCTACAAATTGCATGTGGAATGTTTAACAAACTAAATCTCATATTAGCGAATTGATCTTACTGTTTTAAGGACTTTATTTTATACCTTCAGGTAGTAGATCTGGTCGTCATTAGTTCTGTTTAAATATTCCTGTGTTTCTTAATAGATATATAGATACTTTTCTGTATTTTATGCTCAGTCATGTTTGGAGTTTAGTTTGGGTAAAATAAAAATCACAAGGTTACACAGATGTCATTAGGAACCAGTTTGCTGTGCGCCATGCCCTCTCAACACTACATTCTTCTTATTACATGCAGAACTGACCAAGCATTGAGTCTGAAACGTTGTGTGTACGTGTTGCGCTGCTTCCAGAAGCCCGGGTATCAGTCAAACTGTCGCTCTCATGCATGAGTGAATAGACTAAGCTGAGCCCTCGAGTGGAATAATAGCAGCAGGGTAGGAAAAGAGGGGAGATTAGTACAAGGAATACTGTCAAAAAGAGGAAGAGGAAAAAAATGTATAGTTAGACCTATCAGAATAACTGCTGACCTGAATAATTATATTTAAAGGACAACACAACTTATTTATCATGAATGTGTGTGGTGAAAATTAAAAATATTCTGATTTGGTGGAATGAACTGAACTTTTACATGTGATTTAAAATTGCAGCAATTAGAGACTTTTATTGACATTAAGAAACGTCTTTCGCACTCAGACCCATGCAGGTAGTTTTAGGCTAGAGTCCCCCCCCCCCGGAGTCTCATGTCCCATGGTTAAATTGAGGCAGGAGAATGAGGGGAACTGTAGGGAATAACACTGCAACAAATCTGAATCTAGATAAAACATTTTTTCTTAAAATAAGTGCATTTGTTCTTGAATTGAGGAGGTAA
>NW_015150560.1:77831-86151 GCF_000732505.1 Cyprinodon variegatus
AAAACACTTTGTTAAATCTGGTTTGAAACGCAGGAAAAGACAGTCTCTACACTCAGCTCCTTTTGGATCATAGGCAAGATAGTCTTGATTCGGCCAGCGAACACAGACTCTTTTCCTGAGGGGATTCGGTGGCCACAGACTTAAACACAGGTTAGTAGTAGCTGTATAGCAGGAAAAATTTTTTCATTTCTAATTACACACTTTATTACTATTTGTCGTTTTTAATGCAGTAGAAGAGAGGTATTGTACTGAAAATATTCCAAGGCCTTAAAGTACACAAACCTTTGACAAAAAGGTGGAAAAAAAATGTGATGCAAGAAAGTTAATTTAAGCGCAAATAGAGGAAGAGGGGGTATAAAAAATAAGTTTTAGTGTCAAGGTTTGGTTGTGGTTTTTGAGGGTTTTTGAGCACCCAAATGCAGAGGTGAGGAGGCAGAGGTGAGTTCTAGCAGTTTTTAATGAATTAACACAGGTAAGAGAGGCAGAAATCCAAAAGTCCAACTTATAAAGTAAAACAAAGCAGAACCATGGAGACATCAAGGGAAAACAATCACAAGAAGCCAGAGTTAGACGAGGAAAGAAGAAGTAAGACGATGTAAGATGAGGAACCAGCACTGAGGAACTCCACAAGGAGAGTATTTATGGTAGACTGAACAAAGAGAGGACTAACGAGCAGATTGGAAGCAGGTGTGAAGAGAGCAGTCTAGGAAGGAGCTGGGGAAAAGGACACCAACACAAGAGGGCATCAGAGGGCAACAAACAAACCTAAGAACTCAAATATATCCAGAAAATACAACAAAATTGTAATTAAACCAATAAAACTAGAAAACATGGAACAAAGTAAAACATAACAGAACCAAGACTGTGACATTTAGTTCTTCATATTCCCTTTCAGACAATTTACATTAATCAGTCACTTGTCTGGCTGTTTATACTGACAGGTTGTTTCTATTTATGTTCAGGTGGCTTTAGTTAGTTTGGAAATTGGTGCTTGGTTTGGTTGATGTTAACCAGTGTCTTTTCTGTGTTTGGTTGATTCTTTTATTGTTGATTGTCAAATTGTCTGAAATGATTTCCTATTCATTCATTAATTCATTAATTAATTAATTCATTCATTCATTCATTCATTCATTCATTCATTCATTCATTCATTCATTCATTCATTCATGACCCCTTCGCCTGGTGGAAGGCCACCAAGATCAACTGTCTCCTACCCCTTTCCCACTGGCTGGAAAAATCAGCTTTTAGTGTCAGTGGGAACAGCTTACTGATGGGTGTCTACCCGGGTCAAACGACTTGGCAAGCGAGCCACATTAAAACTGGTGTAATTTATGTGATGCCATTGAACGCAACATATGGATGTAAACACAGTGCGCCAGTCACTTCTGATCTAAGAAGCAGAAGCAACTCTGTTTACATTCGATAAACATGGAGCAGCCCTGGGGAGAGGGATTCAGACAGATCATAGAGAGAAACAATAAAGCACATTGACTACACCCTGGCTGCCATGTTGCTCTCCTTTGTTTACTTCCCTGATTTCTATTGCAACGTTGACACTAGGGGTGTAAATAATAATCGTTTTGTATCGATCCATCGATCCAAGAGCCGACGATCCGATGCATCGATACGTCCGCAAGAGAATCGATTCATGATTTTTTATCCATTTGCTCCTGGGCGTAATTCTTCCTCCCGTGCTGCGGTGGCGCTAAGCCTATTTTGCCCTCCTACCTCGCTTCCTGGTTATACTCTTACAGCAGTGTGTTGCAGTAAGCAACAGCGCTGTACGCCGTGGGTCTAGATACAGATGAGGTGGTGAGGAAGTGGGGGCGAGTTTAATCTGACAACGGAGGGACATGAGGGCCCAAAAAAGCAGAGATCCAGGTGGAAAAAGGGTCCCAGCGTTCTAGCGCACCTCACTCTTCTTGTGGGTCAAACTTCACGAGTTGTTTTGCAATGTCGGTCATAAAAACAAAACAAGTCAGCCTCCTGTCTGCGGCGCTGTCTGCGGTCAGCTACAATTTGGGTGATAAATCGTCACAGTGTGATAGATAGGGGCTTAAAGTATAAACCTTGTTGATGTTTTAGGACTTTAGGACTAAAGACTATTTTTACTGGTGTGCAATTGTTTTACAAACCATGACAGATTTAGCTAAAAGGAAAAAGGCTGACTATCCGGTGCTGTGTAATTCCTCTAGCAGTTTGATATGAAAAATCAATGTTCAAACAATTTTCTATCTCTATCCACATTAGTATATTCTAAACCCGTCTTTTACCCTAACCTTTACCAGTTTATTCCTCATCCTAACCTCAACCTAATTTTAATTCACAATATGCCTCTAAACTGAGCTTCTGGTCCCCACAAGGTGAGTGAATACACAAAAAGACTGTCCAAAATATATAAACAAGAACACACACACACACATACAAAAGGACAAGTTTAGGGGGGCAAGATGTTGTGAGCCAAAGGAGCAGCTGAGTTTACATAACTCTCACTGTAAACTAAAAGGGTTGGTGTGTAATCCGACCTGTGTGGATCTGTTAGAGTGTTTTATTGTAAAGCTACGTGTGTGTGTGTGTGTGTGTGTGTGTGTGTGTGCATCATAGCATGGCCTTTCCATTTTTAGCTGACCCTAGAGTAACAGGTCCAGAAAAGGGAAGAGGAGCAGGGAAATTCTCACAGGTGCACCTGCTGGGTAAGACGCACTTATCCACAGTCTGCGCTGTGCTGGTACATAATCAGTCCAGAAAGTCTGCAGCAGGTTAAAGATGCATGAATGTTATTGCTTTAAATTGATGCAAATGAAAAGCAACACATAAAGGAGCAATGTCTATTGAAGACACACAAAGGCCAGATAAAGCAGATTAACCCGTGTCCATAGCCAGAAAGGTTGCCTCTGCTCCTCTTTAAGCAGATATAAAGCTCCCCTTCTTCCTGCTGATCTACATGTTTCTCAGTAAGCAAACAATAATTTCTACCTCTCCTCTATTTACTACTCTGGTAATAGTGGACATAATGACAGGTATTAACCCAATTATCATGAGAATTATAGGGGGCGTCATGCTTTAGCTTGGGCTCAACAGTAAACAGTAACTACCGCCATTCACAAAGCCCATTAGGACTGCTGAGGCTACCTTAATGGCTGCAAAGCTGTTTCCATGTGAGGAAATAGTGTTTATCTTTACAGCTGATTGTGAGATTAGAAGGATCTCGTTTTATAGGTTGTTTCCGGCTTTAATTATGTCTGCAGAAAGAAAGAAAATAAAGAAAAGTGTTTCGGTTTTCATCTTGAATGTTAGAAAAGCCTTAAAAGTGATGGGCTTTGGATTCAAGCTGCTCAGTGTGAATTATTTGCTCAGTCAGCTGCTTTGCTCTAAAAGCAAACTAACCAGGTGTTGAAACACTTCTGGTTTGATTCTTGCTATAATGACCTTAGAGCTACATTGTGTTGACCAGCAGAGCACTAAACGGCAACAGGATCTATAAAATATTATCCCTACTGACATAAAGATGAAGAGTGGTGGATGAAGTACTCAACTACTCCTTGAGTAAAAGTATTGATACTCATAGACACATCTTTCTTTAGTAGCAGAGTTAGTAGCAGAGTTGAGTTGTAGTGTTTTCTCTGTTGTTAATGTGAGCTAAAAGCCTTACAGCTGAGTTCTGGAAAACCCGGAGACTGTAAAGCTCCTTCTTGCTCAAACAAGTAAAAAGACTGGTGCAACAGTCTAACCATGAGGAGAGAAAAGCATCAATAATCATTTCCAATTCACCCTTTGACACCAGTGATATTTATTTGAAAATATTCCTTAGTTGGAAGTAGTGCTGCGCTGATACAGACACCAGTATCAGGCGGGGCCCCTACGGTGGCCGGGAGCTGCAAACCAACATTACAAAATCTAAAAAACTTTTACAAGTTCCAAAAAAAAATATCACTTCAGGAAACAAATTGACATTTCTAAAAAAATAAAAATAAACAAAACACTTCTAAAATTTCAAAACAAATAGCATTTTAAGAAAACAAATAAAAAACATTCAAAACACTTTTACAAGTCCCAAAAAAGGGTGGGTAATAACTTCGAGGCTGAACCGGTCTCTGTTTCTGTTCCCGCTGTGTCGGGAGCGCGCATTGCAGCCAGAGAGGCGGATCTGACCATTTTCAAGGTGCTCCTGATGTTAGGAATCCAGGTTGTGTGGGTTGTGCTTTTGTTTGTTTTCCTCCACCACCAGGCGGCGCCTGGTTCTCGCTGGCCTCCTCACACACCTGATGATGGTTACCTCATTACCGGAGGACTCTTAAGCTGCTGACTGCCACTACCTCGAAGCCAGAGTGTTTGCCAGTTTGGGGTTCTCTAGCTAAGCTGAGTTTTACTGAGTCAATCTGAGTTTTTGTCTACCTGAGTTTAACCTTGCTGTTTTAGTCTTTGCCTCTCGGCAGGAAGTCATCCTGCAAACTGGATGTTTTGGACCTTCTCCCCCCTGGAAGGATTCTCTGAGCATCAAACTGAGCTGAGGATTCAAGTTTGTGGTTTGGATCAACTTTTCCCCAAGGATTGTTTGGGCGTCTCTCTGAGCAGAGGATTCATCTCCACAAGAAACCGTTCAAGTACCGCAGGAAAACTAAGTGGCAGTCAGCGCCTCCGTTCCTCAAGGAAACACCTCAACCTGGGTAAACCCTGTCCGCCCTCCAACGAGCAAGTCATTCACTGGAACAACCCACACCGACTGGATTCATCGAAAGACACCTTTTTCTGGAAACGTGAGTCTTGTTGCCTTTATTCCCCTCTTTAAATCGAAAACACAAATTTCCCACTGAGCCTGAACCAACCGCAGAATCTTCCCCTTTACTTTTCAGTCCCGGTTTGACAGTGTTCAGAGCAGCACTGGACTCTTCTCAACCTACTCTAAATAAAACCTGTTAAACTTTTCCCTCGTCTCTCTGTTTGGTCTTCTGCATGTGGGTCAGAGCTTTAGATGACACCTGATCATGTCTCGGGAAAACAGCTCATATAATCATGTCAACTTTGTAACATTCAGTTTAATCGGTTGCTCTTTTTACAAATTTGTCAAATAAATACATTAACAAGGTCTTCTTAAGCTGTTTTGGGTTGTTTTTTTTAAAACGCCGACAGAATCGGTATTTCTCCAACTTTTGTCCCTTCAGCCTGACAGAAATAAACGTCAGTCTCCAAACACAGATTTTTTAAACACGTAGTGTATTTTTAATTTTTAAATTGCTGATATAAGACGATGGAAACTGACTGATAGCAGGGCACACAAATTAAGACGTCCTGCGAAGATGAGAGGGTAGACTTTCTGGTTAATCCCCTTCTAATGTAAAACATGACAGATTGCTTGATTAAGGATTTTTCTAGTTTAACATATCACACATATCAGTTTTAGAGAAATTGGAAACAGTTGCTCTTTATTTCCCAAAGATATGGGATGAGATGAGAGAATGTATGTTTCAGCTGCCTGAAATAATCTGTTCCTCCTCCATAACATGGGAAGAAATTCATGTACCTGCAAGTCTTTAACTGTGCTTATTCTTCTCTTCATAAACAACAAATCCTGTGGATTTGATCATATTTACTCTTCATTTGCCATAATTAAAAGAGAATGAAATGATGCCTCTCTGGCTGCAATGCGCGCTCCAGACACAGAGGGAAGAGAAACAGAATTTCACACAAGACAAGTTCAGCCTCGGAGTTAGTACTCACCCTTTCCGGTTTAATTTAAAATGATAATTTGTTTTGGTACTTGTAAAAGTGTTTTCAAGGTTTTTAATTTGTTTTCTTAAAATGCTCTTTGTTTTGAAATTTTAGAAGTGTTTTGTTTATTTTTATTTATTATTATATATTATTTTTTATGTAAATTTGTTTCTGAAATGATAATTTGTTTTGGAACTTGTAAAAGTTTTTTACATTTTTTATTGTTGGTTTGCACCTCCCGTCCACCATAGGCCCCGATCCAGCACTTAAATGTTGGTATCGTTATCGGTGAGTACCAACAAATAGGGCACTGATACCATTTAGAGAGCCAAAAGTTTCTTCAACTATTGTCAGCCATTCCAGGTAGGCAATAAAATTTCTACTGGATTCACTTTGTTTTAGTCTTTTTCCTGCTTCACAAAGGTAGGCAGCAGCTTGACATGAAGCCATGATGGCAATTATTTTACATCCAGGTAGTCTGCAGTTCTTCATATATACACACATTATTTCAGACAGATGGTATCGGTATGGTATTGGTATGGGCTGATAATGCACAGCCAGGTATCAGGGCTAAAAAAAATGGCATTGGCGCAACACTAGTTGGAAGTAATAGTTCCTAACTAATTGCTTAGAGTGATTCTTGAAGGACATTGCTGAATCGAAAGCACAAATGGGCTTGTACTTCCTGCGGAAGATAAAGAGAGCCCACCTGCCCCCCCCATCCTCCCCACCTTCTCCAGAAGCACCATAGAGAGCGTTCTGAGCAGCTGTCTCACTGTGTGGTGTGGAGGCTGCAGCGCCTCAGACTGGAAGAAGGTGAGAACAGCAGAGAGGATCATGGAGGCTCCTCTTCCCTCCATTAAAGACATTTCATCCCAGCGCTGGGACCAGCAGGTTCTGCTGCAGCTTCTTCCCCACCGCCATCACACTGATTAACTGTTGAGAAAACTCTTCATCATGTCACAGACTCTGCATCACACTGATAACACCAAACCAAATATACTGCATATTTGCATCAAATATATTAATGCTCTGAACTTCATATCACTGTGTTTTTTTGCACCACATTTTTTTTCTCCCACACTGTTTACATTTGATCACTGCTGCACTTTATGGAATGGAAATGTCATGCGAGCTGTACTAAACGAAATTTCGATTTTCGATCTTCATCATTTTTAAGTAAAGGTAAAGTAAACAGAACTTGTATGTGACGCATATAAAACTTGGCTGAAGGCTCATAGAGAAAGAAGAGACACATGAAGGATCCCATTGTTAGAAGAGGATGGATTTTTATAGGGGAAAGTAAATTATGGCCCACAAAGCACTTGGTTAAAAATCAAGGTCGCCATACTTTGATAGGTTCAGTATCCATGCTGTGTCAATTTGCCATTTTTCATCACATTGTGTCTCTTCTGGAGGTGAAATCCATTTGAGTTTCATTTATTAACCCTAAAGTGTTCCTCCTGGCAAGAGTCGGCCTCTCAGCGCTATGAAGCTGGGGTGCAAACCAGAGGTCAGCCATACGGGGATACAGAGTAGGATCAGGTGGATGTCGCTCAGCTGCAGGTATATACATTATATAGTAGTATATCCATCCACTTAATAGAATACCATTTAAAGACAGGGTGTGATGGACAGAGGGCACACAGCAATCCTCTGAACTTAATCTAGGTTTACTGTCAATAACATTAGAGCTGATCAAGGAAATGGTTTGGTTCTTTTTACCTTGATAATGACAAAATGCTTTATGAGATTAAAAATCAATACTGTCTCTTATTGTACCATGCATATATAAGATGTAAAAACATTAGATCGCTGTTGATGCTGCATCAGTTTTTTATGCATTTTAGGCAGCCTTGATATTGTGGACATAGTGGAAGTAATGATGTCTATGACATTTAAATTTCATGTCCTCAACCACCTGCATGAAATCTTACCCCAAATAAATTATTATATTGCAATATTTGAATCACTCTTGAAATATATATATATATACTCCAAAGCCGATCTGACATAATCTGTAAAGATCAAATGTGGGTTTTGTTAAAATGAGGAAGTTATGTCCACTAAAAAAGGGTGTTGCGCCTCGGGGCCTCCTCACCGGTTCTTTTCCTGGGAGCAAGTTATTTACTACTCTTAACTCAAACTGGGTAAAACCATATAAAAAAGGACTATAAAACAGGAGTAAAAAAGTAAGAGTTTATTCCAGATCAGGTCGTTACAGGACAGAGAAAATGCTTGGAGTTTGCGTAGCTGTGGGCTCAAAAATTTCTCTTACACTCCATCATATTTCTTATTTTATTGATGTAGTCTGAGGTTCTATTTTGATGTGTGGAAGATTAAATAAATCTGAATCTGAAATATAAAGATTCAACAGGAACAGCCCACTGCAGACGTGATATGGTGGTAGTTTAATGGCAGAGTGGTTTTAGAAATATATCCTGATGTTAGAAAGAGTCATTTTGGGTATGGATACAACATCCGATTTTGCAAGATTATTGTTGGGCGGTGCTGCTCATAAACAGGACTAGAGGTGTAAATTATCAATTAATGAGTCAATCTTAAATCAGCTGATGTTATTATTTGACTAGCATTAAATCTTAAAAATCAG
>NW_015150560.1:87603-91772 GCF_000732505.1 Cyprinodon variegatus
GAACAGATTTGTTCGTACAAAGTCTTCATCGACTCAGTGACTCTATGAAATAATGTCAACAGATGTAAAGATACAGCAACCTGTCAGTGCTTTCACTTATGTCATTATGTTGTTTCAGTTGATCATTATTGAGACTAAAATTCAAATTAATAAACTAAAATATACAGATATTTAGGGTATTACTGGGTTTATTCAGCTTATTTGAGTGTTTTGTGTTTATTGTTGTTTTGTGGCAGGTTTTATTCATGTGCGACTGCTCTCTGTTGCATGAAAGATGGAAGTGTCCACTTTGACACACCATGATTGATCCGTGTTCTCTGGCTTATGCTTTAGCAGAGTGGCACTTTTGTATATGAGTGTATATCTCTGATTAAATGTATGTGTTTGTATGTTGTGCTTGCTGTCCTGCACTTACGATTGTAGCTTATTTGTTGTGAAATTAAATGGGTCCATTAAGATATTCCATTGCAAAGGTGATCTGATGCTGACTCAGGTCTGCGAAAAAAAAGTGATTTCTGAAGGGCAGATTTTCCACTTCCAATGCTCCTGGGGAAACGCATTGTTGGACTCGCACTTCAACCCCAGTCCTGCCCCTCAAAAGGAATAACCGAACACATAAGGGAATAAAATGCTGATATAAGAAAGGAGTAGATAACTGCTGTGAGGTGAAGGAGTCAAGGAGATGGGGAAAAGAAAAGTGTAACAATAGAGCTTTACTAAGAAGAAAAAACCACAAAGAGAACAAGTGAGTTATGAAAAGAAGGACAGGAAACAATCTTGTAAAAAAGAAAAAGACAAACATATCAAGGAAGATGGGTGAATGAGTGTGAACAAGATAACAGAAATAGTAGAAGTTATAGAAATTGATGTGTATGAGCTAGAAAAGCGTTGATCTTATCCTGCTCTCTCTTCATGACAGGTTTTCTGTGATAAGGGGTGATAGCCAGGATGTCAGAGGGGTGTAGTGAAAAACGGTTAGAGAAATAACGGGAGATAGAGATGGTGAGAAGGACTCAGATTACATGGACAAAGGATAGTGACATCACTTAAGAGATGAAGCCAGCAGGGGAATATTGTGACCTTCAGGACTAGGGTACAAATCACATCAACACACAGCCAATATGTAAACACATACAATAATGTGTTTTTGCTTTCACAGCACAGTATGGTAACTTTTTCCAACATACCAGAAACAGAAGCGTTATGCGTCCAAATCTAACAACTGCTTCTTTCCTGACCTGTTTGTTGTTCCTAGAACTGGACATTTTCTGGACTGTATTTCCAATGGGTCACTGCCCCGAGTGCCCCAATGACCACTGGTACCACTGACAAGTACCACAGCTGGGAAGTGGCAGGTGTATTTCTATGAACAGGAACAGGGAGTAGAGCAACATATGACAAGTTGACTTTAGCAGTAGAATCTAGTGACCCAATTGGGCCAAAGGTAAGTCAAAACGAATCACTAATCTTCCGACACGGTATGAAATGGAGGTTAGGTCTAAGGCTGTATCCGAACGTCCTCCCTAATCACTATATAATGGTTACGCTATGATAGATGAGTGTAGAATGTCTAGTGGATTAAATAGTAGTGGACTGGAAATGTCCCACAATGCACCTTGTAATGACAGCGGTGACAAATAACAAAGATGGCGCAGGCACCCTGCAGGGAGACAGAGTCACTTGACCAACCGGAATCGGAAAGTAGTGATCATCTGTCCGAACGGTCAGTTAACTGAGTTCACTATAAAGTTCACTATAGAGTCACCGCTCTATGTAGTGATGGAGGGTTTTAGGGGTTATGGTGGATGATAGGACACAGCCTGTGAAGAATCCTACAGATTGTGATTATAGACAGATTAAAAGGACTTTCATCTGAGTTGCAGTTCTAGTTGAAAGACCGAAAACTGAAGAAATCTTTTCTTAGAGCTTCTAGCTGATCTAACATCACAGTGTAAACATTATCTGGTCTTTTGGTTGAGTTGAAATAAATACATTTAGTCCTAGTACGGTAGATTTTTTTCACAAAAATGTATTAAAATAAAAAATTTGTTAAAATAGTAACAAAAATCAAAGCAATTAGTCTTCTGTATACCATGACTTTTTAAACTTATGAAATATTAAACAAACTAAACAAGGAGGAAGTCTAACTCAAAGTAATACATAAATGCGTAGTCAAATATGCAGTTATCCATAAGTGATTAAATGTCTTCAGTAAGCAAAATCACATTTAGGGGATTGATATCGATTACATTATAATCTGATATAAAAGCTGAAGAAAATGCTCGACCAAAGCTCCTTTACAAAAAGCTTATAGTTACTTCGCTTTGAATGGAGAGAGAGAGATAATTGCTCTGAGGCTGCTGTTAAATCTGATAGAGGGAATCCTTCTTTGATAATGAAGTGGAGAGATGACAGATGAAGGTGGATAGTGCTGGAGTCCTTTAGACTGGAATCGCTGAAAGAGATTTGTGATTTCTTTTCCAACAGTTGAGCAAAGCAGGAACCAGGGACAGAAAAGCGATGATTCAGGAGGAGGTTAGAAGTCTGGAGGAGGAAAGGCGAAGGTCAAAGGCTGTGGCACTTCCCAAGGAGCCTGGAACACGTGGGACCTCCCCAAGCGAAAGATTACTTGGGCAGAGCTTTGGAGGCTGGAGCCGTTTCGTATCTCCTTCTTACTGCGATCAGTGTATGACACACTCCCGACCCCAGCAAATTTGCACAGCTGGGGACTACCTGAGAGCCCACTGTGCAAGCTCTGCAGGGAGAAAGGGACCATGGCGCATACCCTGTCTGGGTATAAAATTGTACTTGCCCAAGGACGATACAGGTGTCACCATGACAAGGTGCTTATGACAGTTGCCAACACCAACAGGAGAGGAAGAAGAAATGGCAGAAACATCCAAAGGCAACATCAATCCAGTTTGTAAGGGAAGGCGAAAAGCCACCAACCGCAGTTACAGCAAAACATAGTCTCCTGCAAAAGGCCCAATCCTGGGAAATGAAGGTTGACCTGGGGGGGAAGGCTGAAGTTCCCACAGTTTCTACAGACATCCCTGTGGCTAGATGTGGTACTGTGGTCGGAAGAAGCGAAGAAGATCATCCTTATTGAACTGAGTGTCCCATAGGGGGTGTGAACAGGCCTTTAAAAGTAAAAGTGGAAAGTATCAAGACTATCTGCATGAGTGCAGAGAGAAGGGATGGCAGTCATGGTTGTACCCAGTGGAGGTCAGATGTCGAGGGTTCACTGCCCAGTCGGTATGGAGAATGTTTACAGCCGTTGGACTGGGAGGGAGGGAAAGAAAGGTTGCAGCTCACAGGATCGGGGAGGCAGCGGAAAAACCCCCATGCTGGTTATGGAGTAGGATGGAGGATGTTATCTGTTCATCCCTTTTATGGACATAATTTCTAGGGGCAGCCAAGGTGTTGAGGGTATCTGTTCTGTTGGCCTTAAGATTGGATCTGTTATTTGCAGATGATGTGGTTCTATTGGCTTTATCAGGGCGTGATCTACAGCTCTCACTGGATCGGTTTGCAGCCGAGTGTGAAGCGGCCGGGATGAGGATCAGTGCCTCCAAATCCCAGACCATGGTCTTATGCCAGAAAAGGGTAGAGTGCCTTCTCCAGGTTGGGGAGGATGTACTGCCCCTAGTGGAGGAGTTTAAGTATCTTGGGGTCTTGTTCACAAATGAGGGGAAGATGGAGCGGGAGATTGACAGACAGATTGTTGTGGCGTCTGCTGTGAAGCATGCCCTGCAGTGGGCTGTCGTGGTGAAGAGAGAGCTGAGCCAAAAAGCAAAGCTCTCGATTTAATGAACGATCTACGTTCCTACCCTCATCAATGGTCATGAGCTTTGGGTCATGACCGAAAGAACGACATCCCAGATACAAGCAGTGAAATGAGTTTTCTCCGTAGTGTGTCTGGGCTCTCCCTTATGCTACCTTCAGACCGGACGCAGCAAAAGCAGCAAAATCCCGTCTGCTGCTTCATTTTTGCTGCTTGTACCAGTTAGTTCTGACGCGCGGCTGAAGCAGCTTTGCTGCTCTGGCTGCGCGGTGCAAAAGCGTGTCTGACGCACGTTGGGCGGAGCTACTCTATCCTTTCTCTGCCTTGCAGCTATATTTGCTGTGATCAGTGGGAATAAAGTAGTTTTAATATGTTTTTAAGTGAG
>NW_015150560.1:92525-94503 GCF_000732505.1 Cyprinodon variegatus
ATTTACGTGAGTGTGTGTTAGCCAGCGGAAAGAAAGTAGTGGCTAAAGGAAGCGAGGTAGGAGGGCAAAATAGGTTTAACTCCACCGAAGCACGGGAGTCAGAATTATGTCCAGGAGCAAATGGATAAAAATAGAACAGAGGAAAATAAAAACATGAATCGATACTCTTGCAGACGTGTCGATGCATCGGATTGTCGGCTGTTCGATCGATGCATCGATACAAAACCATTATTATTTACACCCCTAATTGGTGCTATAGAAATAAACTGAATTGAATTGAGTTTAATAAATACATTCAATAACAGTTAATCAATTGACTGGAAAAAACACTGAGTATTACTCTAAAAAATAGAAGAAAACACTTTTAAAAGGACAAAAAATTTATTATTAACCTTTATTAAAGAAAACGTTTAATCTCAACATAAAGAAATTGCAGCCTTTCTTTTTAATACTTCTTATTGTCTGTTTCATTTTTTTATAGACAAATGAAAAAGTAGTATCGTTGAAGAAAGAAGTAAATTCAAAGTAAAAATTTGTTCTTATAAGCTGCATTTAAAATGTTTTAGTCATTTATTTTCGTTAACTTCACTTTTCAGGTAAGTGAACTTTTCGGTTAAGTTCACTAACTTTGTTGTGAATTGTTGCTGTAGAAATAAACTGAACTGAATTGAATTGGTTGCTGTTTCTAATGTCTACCTCTTTGCCTCAGCTAAGCTACCTTTGACATTTTTTCAACAGTAACAAATTAAATTCTCAGAAAGGTTCTTAGATATATTGTAGCTGGAGGACCAACCTCTATTTTTTTTTCTATTCCTCGGTGAGAAATAAAATATTGTGATTGTTGTTGTTTCTTTCTTGACAGCTATATAGAAAAGAAAAAAAAGGAATACCCAGAAAGCACTTGGTGCAGAGCCACAAGCTGTTCCTCAGGTCACTGTCTCACAGACCGCGAGTGAATCAGTGCTTTCTAGACACAGATGTGTGCATGGTTGTATCGTGGATTTATGAATATTAATTGAAATATGACACTGTTATTGCCCGCTATGCATGCTAAAAGATGGCATCTTCCCAAATCATCTATATAGCAATAAAAACATAAATTGGAGTGCTGCACCATATCCCTTATCTATGATTAATGCACTTAGCTATGACTAACAATAAAATCTAGAGCTCTGAGAATTAAAACCATACCTAAGTAAAGCACCAATATTTCTGCTACCCTGCTACACCATCTACATAAAGGTTGGGAAATTGTTTTCAAAAATGAAAAGTTCCATATCAATTATTTCCGGTTATGGTCTCATCACACCTTCTGGGAGATCAGTTGTAATAAAAAAAATAATAATTCCGGCCCTAAAGGTAAGTAATGGACTCTTAGCAGTTATTAGTGTATCTATGAAAACTGTAAAGAGAATCTCTAGAGCTTTAACGCTGAGGGGTGCATAGCACTCTACTATGCTAATTATTAGCTGCTGCAAATTCATAATGTTTCTCTTCCATAGCAACAATAAAATGATGTCATATCCAGAATACACAATAAAGTGATGTTAACTTTATATTATTCAATAATCTATCCCTACCTTTCATACTGTAAAATTATTTGGGAAACTATATTTCCTAGTTATTTAAAAAAAAAATCTTCGTTCTACAAAAAGCTTTTGTTTACTCAGCAACATTTTCTATAGTTGATGAAGGTGGTGCTCCCCTTTCTCCAAATTACAGCTGCTAAATCTCAGTGTTGGGCACGTTAGTTTGAAAAAGTAGTTGTTGGGAGCTGGAGAAGTTCCACCTTTCTCCAGCAGAGTCCACCGTGGATCCTCCTGAGTGAGCCTCTTGCACAGCTGCAGCCCATCAGATCATCAGAGGATCCACTACATAAGCTGACTTCAGACCTTGCCTCAACGCCGCAGTGTTGATCCAGTTGGTCAGCGCCTAAGCCTAGACTCTCAGTGAATCTTTGTGACTTCTGAATCCAGCC
>NW_015150560.1:97180-102504 GCF_000732505.1 Cyprinodon variegatus
CTTGATGTGGTGCATGTCTAGCCGCTCGAAGCACTTCATGATGATGGGGGTGAGTGCGACAGGGCGATAGTCGTTGTGGCAGGTGGGGGGGGACTTTTTCGGTACCGGGATGATGGTGGTGGCTTTGAGGCACATCGGGACGACAGCTTGTCTCAGCGAGATGTTAAAGATGTCAGTGAAGACATCCGTGAGCTCTGCAGCACAGTCTCTGAGGACGCGACCAGGAATCCCGTCGGGACCGGGGGCTTTCCTGGCGTTGATCCTCCTGAGGGTTCTCCTCACGCAGTCCGAAGACAGTGACAGCACCTGGTCGTCGGGGTGCGGAGGGATCCTTCGTGCTGGGGTGCTGTTGTCTACCTCAAAGCGGCAAAGAAGTCGTTCAGCTGGCTCAGCAGGGAGGGGGAGTTGTCACAGGTCTGTGGTGGGGGCTTGTAGTCCGTGATGGTCTGGATGCCCCGCCACAGGTTTCTGGAGTCTCTGCTCTAGTACCCGGAGAGAACCCACGCATGCTCAGAGAGAACATGCAAACTCCTTGCAGAAAGACCCCGGGTCAGGAATCGAAGCCGGAAACTTTCCAAAAAACTTTAGAACTGTTCCTTTAATTCCTACAAAAAGGAACAGCTCTGTCTTTCTAATGCAGCACTGAGATCCAACAGGACGGGCACAGATACAAGTCCATTCCAGCAACCTTAAAAGCCTTAGGTACATATCCCTGTAACAGAGATAGATTAATCACATCTACAATGGAGGAGATCAGAAGGAATACTACCTTAAAGAATTTGGTGGAACTGGAAGTTTCACAAAATTGAAATTGAGCATTAATGTCTGCAGTGTGAATGTAGCCTAAAAATATACCTTTAGTTGTAAACATCACTATTTTTTAGTTCCTTCTATTTAAAATAATAAATTGTTGCCTCTTTCTCCTTTAATTTAGGTCAACACAAAATAAGTGCATGAAGCAAATAAATAAAAAAGTTTGAATAAAAACCTATTTTTTATGAATTTATTGTAACAATAGTTTCAGAATGAGATCATTTTTTTGTTAAAATCCCAGCCTTCGAGTAATCGGCTGAGGCAGCAGACCAAAAATGAACAGCATAGACAGGTTTTTTTTCTCTTCTGATCCAGTGATGCCCTGAGCCTCACAGATATACATTTTGGCCTCACTGTTGTTGCACTGAGACTCTCTATTGGCAAGAAAAGCTGGTACTCCACTCCCCAGCAGCTGAGCAGGGGAAGAGTTTTAACCATTTCAAAGAACGTGTTAGGGGTTATGTGATCCTTTCGAATCAAGGGGGGGCTCTCTACTGGGAATGTATGTAAGAGGGAAATGAAATTTGAGCCAGTGAGTGTTGGTGAAGGAGGCAGAGAGAATAGAAAAGGAGAAGATAAAGTATAAATCGCTGGAAGAAATTAAAGAAAAATTAGTGCAAGAAAAGAATGTGTTAGGAGGAAGGGAAGGAAAACCAAGGTTCTTAGATGAAGAGAGGAGAAACAGTAATTCTGTGTTAAAGAAAGCATGATGAGCTCTCTGCGGTGTTTCTGCAGACTCTGTGTTTATATGATGTTGTTCATAAGTGCTGCAGGGATACTGCATATTGTAAGGGTTAAGTTAAAGTGAGTTTTAAAGTGAGTTAGCATTTGTTCATGTTGTCCAAACCAAAAAGGTCTACCGGTAGTACTGAGTTCATGTGTTTGAGCTGTATCCACTGGCAGTTACAGCTTAGTTGGTTGGGAAAGCCGAGCGGCACTCCTCTATGTCCGTCTGCCCTGACCATCAGGTCTCAGACCACGGCTGTCAGCGTCCTTGCCAAAATAGCTTCCTTTACAGACCTATGGAAAATGGATACTGAACCTAGTGAACAGAAGTTGTCCAGAAGTCGTTCCCAGAAATGCACCTTTGGCCGTTTTCACTTATGTGTATGAGCAAGCTTTTATTATCAATTTGTGGTTTTAGCTGTATGTGTCATTTTCTTGGCATTGACGGCTGGATTATTGGTTCATTCATTCCACCTGTCTAGCTCTGCCCAGTTTTCATTCTATGATCCACCTGTTCCAGTTCTTATTTAATCTGCTTGTTCCCAGCCATCGGTGCCAGATTATTTGGGCCGTGTGTGAGGTCTCTTGCGTACCCAGTGTGTTTCTGATTACCTTATCCTCACTAGTTTCTTCTCCTGGACTTCTGAGTTTGCCCGACCCTGTTCTGATCTGTTTTGCCTGACCTGTCTTCAGACTGTTATTAGGATTCTGCCTGCTAATATTCTGGGGTCGAACTGAACTTATAAACCAGGTTAGTAATTTGCATACTCGCAATAATTTCCTGTCAGACTTTCGTGGTCAGCAACCTGAGTTTACACCTATACAGAGAGTCCAGCTATCCTGCCACTGCTAACGAGCCGCTGAGGTTTTGAGCAGTTAATAAATAGTTGTTTCAAATCACTCTGATCTGTCTGCCTAAATTCTGGGTCCTTCGTTACGAGTTCTGACAAAATAATCTGGACAATATATGGAACCATCAGCAGACCGACAGTGTTGTGAAGGTGTTAAGCACAGCATAACACAATTGGAATCCTAGAATCAGGTGTGCATGATATCCTCGCTCATTTGTGTGATCAGGCTTCTCCTGCCCCCACCCCCTCACTCACTGCAGTATCCTGGCCTACGTCACCGGCTGCTAGATCAAACAGTCATGAGCTGTGCCTGTCTTCCCCATCGTTGTTTAGGGGCCATTCTCAACAATGTTTGGCTTTCTTGACTCATTGTAAAATTCACTTTGAACTTCAGCCCTCTGCATTTCCCTCTGATGGAGCTAAAGTGGCTTATGTGATCTCGCTGTTAGCAGGCAAGGCTATGTTGTGGGGAACGTCAGAGTGGTACAATAATCCCAGCCTGTGTAACTTTTCACGGGAATTAATCTGAGTTTTCTGCCCAGTTTTCCCCCCTGGAACAAGGAAGCTCTCATGGACGTGTTCATCGCTGGACTTAATGAAAGGATCATGGATGACTGCCATCAGTCTCTTAAGCAGCTTGAGGAGTTAGCAACTCGGAGCGATCTTTGTCCTCTCAAACGGTGAGAAGCGTGGAGAGCCCATTGTCGTGGGAAAAAAGTATTCAACTATTCACCCTAGTTAAATAAACGGAGATTGATGGATTTCACTCAGTCGGTACATTTATTCATATCTTTGCAAAGAGAGAACAGTTCATCATACAGCCCTTATGGCACAGCATTCTGCCCTGTTCTGAATGAGCAGCGTTCGTTCCCCCTTACAACAATGGAAAAGTAGTCAGAGTCATAACAAATGGCAGACACTTTGGTTAAACATTAAAATGTTATTAACAAACCTTGAGAAAGAATCTGGTTTGAAATGGGAAGAAGCTATGTCTGGTCTACAAACACCATCCCGCCAAGAATTGTGTGGCCTTGAAAGTGAAACAGACTGAGTGAAAACTTTTATAGTGAGTAAATAGGATAAATTAAAATATAATAGAAGAGAAATCTAAATTTTTGACAACACCATATATCTGCTAATCCCCACTCCACTACTTCTTCCATGCCTGCGTATATTGCAGCGTTTGACTCGCTCTAGACCTCTGGTCCTGAACCGATGCAGCTGGGGCGCACCCATCTTTCCAGGAAGGAGAGGAATCGATGCTTCTGGCTAAAGCTGTGCCTCTACTGCGGTAGAGAGGGACACTGGGTCAGATCTTGTCCAGTAAAAGGACAGAAACAGTAAGAGGAGGGAGAATCCTGCTGAGCGAAGCCAGGCTATCTGTCTACCTAGAACCTCTTCTCCCTGTAACTTTATATGTGCATTAATCATAATCTGTCAACTTTCGTGGACTCTGGAGCTGATACCAAGTTTATGGATTGGGATTTTGCCCGACGACTTGGATTTAGCTTCTTCCTTCACCGGAATCTTACAAGATTTTAGCCTTGGATAGTCATCAGCTGAATTGGTCCTATCTCATGAGTCCGTAGGTTGAGCTTCTGCTAACCATGTTGAACAATTATTCTTGTAATGCCCCCCTAATGGTGTGCATAACCAAAACTAGACAGCCAGCCAAACTCCCTGAATGATAACACGAGAGTCAGGATGTAACGCCTCAAGCTCCAAGTTTACTGAAGACTCTTGTTGTCAGACAAGGTGTAAAACTGAAATAATACAGAAATAAAGTCGACTTAATTTTTTATACAAACACTAAGGCATGAATGTTAAACCAAAATTACATGAACTACAGTAGGAAATACAGTACAGGTATCTTTAAAATCCTGGATGTATGATACAATGAACCAATATCTAGATATTAATCTAGCAACATAAAAGTTTCCATCAATATACGTAAAAACTAATAGATATCCATGTAAATAATACATTTTTAAAAAACAGACGATGCTTTCTATGGCTTAAACCAAACAGATGGTGACGGATGAAAACACAGCTCCATAATCTGCTGACCTCTCCATTAACTGACAGAAACATGTGCTACTGCAATATTATATTTGACCACATTACCAAACAGGGGGCCGCTTAAATGCCTAAAACTTCAAACTGCTTGGAAGGCAGAACAATCCTTTATAATCATTGACTCAGCTCAGGTTCCCGTTATTTTGGGTCTAACCTGGATAATGAAAAACAACAGGCACATTGACTGGCAGAAAATGGAGGTCTTCGGTAGGGCTACTTCCTGTTTAGGTTCCTGTTTGTGCTCAGCTAAGCCTGAAACATCGGCCAATAGTGAAGCGGATGACTGTTATCCTGATTTCACTAAGGTCCTTGAGGTCTGTCATGACGTCAGAGAGGTCTTTAGTAAGAGTAAGGCCACCGCTCTGCCTCCACATAGACCTTATGGTAGTGGGATCGACTTACTGCCAGGTACTACTGCCCCTAGTGGTAGATTATAGTCATTATAAATCTCTGAATCTCTGGCTATGGAGAAATACATCTTCGATTCACTTAGAGCAAACATTTCAGTCCTTCATCCTCTCTTGCCAGTGCAGGCTTCTTTTTTTTTATAAAGAAGAACTTTTCCCTCAGACAGTGCATAGACTACAGGGGTTTGAATGAAATCATTGTAAAGAATCTCTATCCAATCCTCTGATTAATTTGGCTTTTGATCAGATTCAGGGGGCTTAGATCTTATCTAAGCTGGATCTCTTTTTTCCAGAACTTTGTAAACGAGGTGCTTAGACATGGTGGGACATTTTGTTTTTGTCTACTTAGACAACATCATTATTTACTCTTAGGACTTGGAATCCCATAAGAGACATGTCAGATCTGTTCTGTTATTCCTGTTGCAAAATTTGCTGCTTTCTTGGGCAGACA
>NW_015150560.1:103656-105863 GCF_000732505.1 Cyprinodon variegatus
CTCATGTAAGTTTGCGTAGTTTTAACACAAACATTTATTTTTCATATTGCACCAGTACAGTTAATGAGCAACCTGTACTTGTGTGCTTGTTTGTTCTGTCCAAAAATGTTTATTTTGGAATAAAGAGGTTAATATAAAAAAATATTTTTTGTCCGATTCATCGATTAATCGAAAAAATAATCGGCTGATTTATCAATTTTTAAAAAAATCGTTAGTTGCAGCCCTAGTTCCAAGACTCCTTTGGTTTAGACTAATCACAAGAACCTGCAAAAAACTTGAAGGAATCCCAGACAAGCAGTATAGACACTTTTTTTTGGACAATTAACTATTCTCTGTCTTACAGACCTGGGACCAAGAATGTTAAACCCGATCCTTTGTCCAGGGTGTTTGAGGTGGACAAGGAGAGTTCTGGTTGTGCGGAGGAGTTTGTGTTATCACAGTCTGGGATATGTTCCATCACTACGGTTGACTTAGAGGAAGAAGTCAAGCAGGCTCTCTGTAATCAGCCTTCTCCAAGTGATTGCCCTAGAAAGAAAGTATTGGAGTTCGGTCACAGTTCTCATCTGTTTTGTCATCCTGGTGTTTCCAAAACCATTAGTATTGTCCAGGCTCAGTTCTGGTGGCCTTCTCTGTCTTCAGATGTACGGTAGTTGGTGGCAGCATGTTCCCTCTGCAATCAGTCCAAGATATCTAAGAGACGGCCCTCCGGTTTTCTTTGACCTCTACCCATCCTGCCTCAACCATGTCTAATATCGCCATGAATTTTATTACCGGGTTACATTGACAGATTCTCCAAAATGGTTAATTTGGTTTTGCTGCCCAGACTCCCTTCTGCTTAAGAAATGGGGGAGATCTGTACTAGTGAGGTGTTTCACCTTCATGGTCTTCCAAAATACATTGTTTCCGACAGGGGTCCTCAGTTTGTTTCTTAATTTTCGAGAGAGTTCTGCTCTCTGCTAGGGATCTTTGTCAGTCTGATGTCAGGATTTCATCTCCAAACAGACGGTCAGACAGAGAGGGCCAATCAGGAAATCGAGACCAATTTGTGCATTCTTTGTGAGGCTGATGCCACTAGGTGGACCAGTCAGTGGGTTGAAGATGCCATTCATTCTGACACCTATTGCACCACTGGGCTCTCTCCGTTTTTAGTTGTGTTTGGTTTTCAGTCACCGGTGTTCACCATCCAGGAGAAAGATTCATCAAGCTAAAGCTGATAACCGTCGGAATGTTCTGACAACCATGTATCAGGAGGGCCAGAAAGTTTGGTTGTCTACCAAAGATCTGCCCCTTAAGGTGGATAGGGAGGAAGCTGGCTCCTCATTTTATCACTAAAGCGGTGAACTCAGTGGCCGTCGCTTCAGCTCCCTCGTTCTGCAAAGGTAGACCCTACATTCCATGTGTCTGGGGTCAAGCCGGTTGTAACCTCAAGATCTGTGCTCACCTCCAGGTCCCCTCCACCAACCTGATTGATAGATGGAGAAACTGCAAACACAGGCAACCACCTCCTAAGGTCCATGAGAAGAGGCGGGGGGATCCAGTACTTGATGGACTGGAAGGGTTATGGACCGTAGGGAAGGTCCTGGGTTCCTGCCAGGTTTATTTTTGACAAGGCAAAAGACAAAGAAGTGGAGAGCAATAAATAATATAAAGTTATATAGTTATATCCTAGTTCAGTGTGAAGGTTTATGTTTGTGAATCAGGGTTTAAAAGCCTTCCCAATTAACCTGAGTGGTTGACACCAAAAAGCTGGAACAGCATGAATTAAGCAATCTTTGCATTTATTCATCCTAACTTTAACTTCCTCTACCAGAAACCAATCCTATAAATAGTTAATCTGGATGGGAGGATGTCTAATGGGGCACTGAGCTGCATAGCAGTATCAGCTCTGTCTGTGTGGTGGGCTGCTTTGGGAACCTCCTCCATGGGCTAGCAGGTGAACAGTGCTGCGGTCTCAGAGCTGTCCTCTCTCACCCAGTGGGGAAAAACACTTCATCAGCGTAACTAGAGATGCTGCCTATGCTGATGGAATCTTTGGCTTAGTTCCTCTTTTTGTAGAAGCTCAGAAAGAAAAGGTTAACTCAGCTTGTCTCATTCAGACCCATAGGAAGACTGGATGCATTAATAGCTTAACACAGTGGTTCTCAAACTTTTTCTGTCATTCCCCACTTTGGACAAGGGGGAATTTTCAAGCCCCGCCTGTCCTCATC
>NW_015150560.1:107080-108448 GCF_000732505.1 Cyprinodon variegatus
TGTTTGACCATTGGATCCACACAGAAGGAGCTGCATTTTACTTTGGATTCTAGTTGCAGGAAGTCATGTCTTATTTTTCAGCTATCTCCTCACAAAGGAAAGTAGTCTTATTAAACTTAAGGGTACCCGTTTCTGGTAAGAGTAAATGTTGCCGTTTTATGTGTAATTTTGTTTTAACTCTGACTGCTGCTGTCTTGGGGGAACTGGAGGCAGCTGTCCCAGGTTTTTTGACAATTGTGTAAAATCTATTAATCTTTCTGTTTTCACTTCAGTTTTGTCATGACGGGTTAAATACTTTTTGCCCACATGCAGAAACACTCACAGAGAGATAGTCAAAGTTTGAAAGTTTATTATCGTCCTTTAAACAAAATACAGAAAATGGGTTATCTCAGCTTGGGTTGGGTCCTGCGGCCAGGAATCCAGGTGCAACTGCACAAAAGGAGAGAGTGATAAGGTGAGTTCACAGTTTAAGGGGAAAAAATGCAGAGGACTGTTGCTCTGTTCTTACTTAAACTGGCTGCCAGAGTTGGAGGGTGGTCAGAGGTTCCAGTTTGTGGAGGCGTTGGCTGGTAGAGGGTGGATGAGTCATTGGAGGGCGGACAGGTAAGTTATTGGTGGCACAGAGGAGCAGCGGAGCCGACTGTCAACTGAAAATCTTGATGTGTTTAGAGGTTAGAAGGTGAATAGTGGAACTCTTAGCATCTCGAGAGGTTTTCTTCCAGGGCTGGAAGGACTTGCAAAATCCCAGAGGATCTGTAGGTTTACTGCTGCAGATTCACAACAGAGAAAAAGGTAAGAGCATGAATTCACAAGAAAAGTTCTCAGATTTACTCAGCTAAAGCTCAGAGGGGCTAGAGTACCCAAAACAGGCAAACACTCTGGTGAATAGGCGATGACAGTCAGCTGCTGGTGATGACAGTCAGCTGCTCATATACTCCTCTGAAGTGATGAATGATTAGTTGCAGGTGTGGGTAGTTGACACTTGTAGGCAAGCCCTCCAAGACAGGAGTAACAAAATGGCACCATCTGGTGGACAAACAGTGGAACTGAAAAAGAAAACAAATTAACCCCACAAACTGGAACCACAACAAGTTTGCCGCAATTCGGAAACTATTTAAAAGTGCATATCAAGTGTCCTATGATTTCATTGCTTTCTACACTTGAAAAGGAGGACTTGAAGACTTCAGGAATTCACTTAATCTTTTTATTTTCACCAATGAGTGAGAACCAATGAACAGAACAGGTGAAAAACCTACAAAACACATATCAAATATTTTAACATACATTTGAGACATTTGGTTCATAGTTAACAGAGATGGGAAGTAACGAAGTACAAATACTTCGTTTCCGTACTCAAGCAGATTTTTC
>NW_015150560.1:111497-120954 GCF_000732505.1 Cyprinodon variegatus
CCCTTTTTCATCATTCTGCTTCATTCTATCTCTATTCTCCCACTCTGCAGAATCTGTTAGTTCAATCTCTAACGTTCTGCTCTCTCGGGCTGCAGTGCAGGGAGATTGCATAGAAGAGGTTAATTTGTTTTTACTCTTCTTCCCCAGAATAAAAGTACTTTGTGAAACCTGGCTGAATGTCATCATTAATGACACCCGTTAAACAAGCATGCTTAGTGTGAGGGATTGCTGAAGAGTCAATGTGTCGATGCAATCTGCTGGTTTTCTTTAGTTAGAAAACTGAAAAAGTGTTGTTAATTGGTGCTATATAAATAAACTGAATTAAATTGAAATGTTATTTCTACATAAATAATCAATTTAAACCACTCATGGTCTTAAAGTCAAATCCTAAAATTTTAATATGTTTTATATCTTTATCCCCAAGATATAAAGTGTTCTAAATGCAGTCTAAATTGGTTATCCACTCATATAAATGCCTGTCAAAACATTTCTAACAGTTAAAATAGTCAGCATTACTAAAGTAGATTAAGTTCCATGGGAGCCTACACCAGCCTACAATATTATAGTTTCCCAGACTCTTAAGTACACAATTAAAGAAAAGTATTTGTTTAAGAGTTTATCATTAAGATTCTAGAAGAGATTTTTTTTTTTTTTTTTGCAAAGAACCCATGTAGCTAAAAAATAGTCCAATAAATCAAGAAGAAAAGAGATGAGATTGTAGAGGTGTCAAGGCTCAGAAAATAGGACTCAGAATTCAGGCAGACAGAACAGGTTCTATTAAAAGTAAAACACTTATTGACTGCTCTGGATTGAACAGCTAGTGAGCTGGGACCAGCTTGCTGGATTCTCTGTAGAGATAGATGCTCAGGTGAGTGACCAGAAAACTCAAATGGGAAGCAATAAGGAGCATGTAAGTCACTAACCAGAGCAGAAAAAGAAGCAGATGTCCAGCCCAGAAGATCAGAGAGATGCAGAGGTACCAAAGGGAAAATCCAAGCCGCGGTCATGGGACAGAGCCATGGTCCAAACAGCAGTCCAAACACAGTTACAGACAGAAACGGACCGGAACAGGGGCAATTCAAAACTCAAGAATCCTGAGGCAGAAACAGGTCAGGATCAGGCAGTTAAAACACAACAGGGTATGCAAGATAACTCTCACAATGGATGATTGCATCAGCCTAATGAATGCAGGCTAATCCGACGGTGATGAACAAAAAATGAAAAAATAAAGACATGGAAATATTTTTATTCACATAGAAAACTTTCTCTGTTTCTTCAGGGAGCAGAGTGTAGTGTTAGAAGTTTGCAAATGAAAAATAATCTGACAATATTTGAAGGAAATTATTCCTTTAAATTCAAATGATCCAGGATCTGAAAAAAATCCAGACATATTTTCTCTGGTGTGGAGAAACAGTGAAAACAAAACACACAGTTTAAAGGATTAAATGTTAAATGCAGAAAACAACCAGTAAAACAATTGAACCTGCTGAACACTAAAGCTGATGTCGTCAGCCTGCATTCATTAAGCTGATGTCATCAGCCTGCATTCATTAAGCTGAGCTGATGCCATCAGCCTGCATTCATTAAGCTGAGCTGATGTCATCAGCCTGCATTCATTAAGCTGAGCTGATGTCATCAGCCTGCATTCATTAAGCTGAGCTGATGCCATCAGCCTGCATTCATTAAGCTGATGTCATCAGCCTGCATTCATTAAGCTGAGCTGATGTCATCAGCCTGCTTGAATAATCTGGCACTGATAGCTGGAAACAGGCAGCATAAATAGGAGCTGGAACAGGTGGATCAAATGAGGGCAGATGAAATTGGGAGGAGCTAAGCAGGTGGAAGGAATTAACTAATAATCCAGTCATGTGTGCAAAGATCATGACAAAAGGAGAGGTTTATTGCATCGTCTTAGCCTGCAGATTTCTTCTTGGGACCAGGACAGGACATGCTACTTCACACCACCACTGAATTCCTTTTGGCTTTTAGCTTTATCATCATTGGTGTTGGGATCCAGAGGCTTGCCCACCAAAGGGCGCCAAGGATCCCTTCCTGGGGATTTGTTTTTCTGTTGGTTTCTGGGTTCTGTCTGCCTTTCTCCTCCAGAGGGCATTCTGGGTCTCCTGAAGCTGGAATTGACTTCACCAGCTGTTCCTCATCTGCTCATCAGGAGACCAGCATATAAGCAGTGGCAGCGCAACACTCCAGCGCCAGAGTGTTAAGCTAGTTATGGAAGAAACCTGACTGAACCCTGGAACTCTTGAAGAGTTTCTCTGCTGAAATCTGCCTGCCAGCTCTCAGGAGCTCATCCGAAGAATCTAACTGTCTGAACCTGCCTGCCCGCCCTCAAGAAGAGGATCGGAAGAAACTCTGGACCTGAACACTGATAAGTCTGAAGTCGAGCCCTGCCGTTGCTTAGCCCTCTGCCAACTTCTAGCCTCTGGACCCTCCTGGTTCCCTCCCTCAGCTGCTAAGCCTGAATCACGTCACAGGTACAGACCTGCTCCCGGATCTGTTTCCCTGCATCTGTACATTAACATTGTCTTTGTTTTAATAAACAGTCAAACTTTTCATCTGACTCCGTGTGTGTTCTGCATATGGGTTAGGAACCTAATCCCATCATGACAATTGGTGGCTGCTGGAGGACAACTTTTAACCAGAGTCTATGGCGAAAGATTTATGGAAATACCTCACCAATCTGACAATGAACTAAACAGCTCTACACATCATTAAACATTTATCTTCTACATCTAAAAAATATATATATTGATATATTTCAGAAATATTTAAATTTTATAATTTAACTTTCATTTGATTTTTTTATGCCCTAATCAATGTCATTGGGTGAGTGGGGCGCCCTCTATTGGCCAGCTGGCACAGTTAATCATCACTAATTGCTCTTTCTCAATATCCATCACTGCTCTTGTGTTTGGCTTTTATTTTGAGCAACACCAATGACGTGGACTTTTAAGTCTTCTTTCATGAATTATTTTTAAAAAATAGCTGTTCATGATTGATATGGATCAAGCAAGAATAAGAGACTGAAACTGATCAAAAAAGGAAAGCTTGGTGTTCAGGAAATAAAGTTTTATATGGACTAGATATATGTAGGAATTTTATAATTCTGATTTCTTAAGCTCTGTAAAGCTTTAAATCACATTCACTCATTAACATATCATCTCAGTGTGATCGGTTCTCTTGTTGGGCTTTAGTGTCTTACTGAGCACATTTTCACACATTGAGGATGCTAGGTTTACCCTGTCAACCTTTCTGTGATCTATTGGGCTAAATACATGCATATAAATAGGGGCGCTTTAATATACACAGACATACCTCCAGCTAGTTTGTCCCATTTGCTAAAGTCCAGGACTTCTTTTTCGCTCGCTCTCTATCTTTTCCAGTGACTCACTAATTTCAGGACCTTGAATGCAGTGCTGATGATAAATCAGAGCTGCCAGCACTAAAATAAACACAGATTCATCACAGGATTAGTGTGCTACTTTCACTCCTGCGAGCCGACACAAAGATACAGCAGATGAAGCTAATTAATCGTCTTGTGCCTTTGAATGTGTTTTATTGAAAGCATTTGAAAACAAAAAACACTGTGGCGCTCAACAACTGGTTGCGATACAATGAGTTATGGTCACGCTAAAAGGCATCACATTAAGTGAAATATGTGAAAATGTTCTGAGTTCAACTGATTATGTTTCTAAACAAATAGGAAATACTTATATTGCAGACTGTAGGTGGAAACCCTTGATTCTCCCTAATTCTTCGGCAAGCATTTGGAAGTGTAAATGTAAAAGAGATTCACAAATGTGTTCATTTGGCATCCAGAACAAGTTTAAAGGAATATTGAAAAATAAATATTATAAAATCTAGTCTGTGTAAGATGTGTGAGCGGCCATCTGACCATCTTCAAGGAGACAGAAGCAGATTAAGACTTAAATGAAATAAGTTCTTTACACTCGGGCTCAGGCTGAAGACTTCAATGCTGTAAATCAACATTTACTTGAATGAGTAACTTAGAAAAGGATTATAGTAGTCTTTCCCTGGGGCCCAGACCCCTATGGTGGAATAAGCCAGACGGCGAGTGGGACTGGGAATGGGGGAGAGAAGGGGGGAGTTGGGTGAAAGTGTGCTTGGTGTGGGAGATAGAAGCTATGCTAGGAGCTAAATGAAGGAGATCTTGAAAGATGATTGGCTACAGAGGACGTGTGGCCCCCCGTGTATATTTGCTGAAGCTCAACGAGGAGTAAGAGTCTTCCAGAATGAATTTTCACATAAGCTTCATAAGTTGAACCAGAACAGCTCTTTCTAATACCCCATTTACACTACCCTTGAAAAACCGATCCATGCCGAGACCGTTAACCAGAAATCAGTTAACCAGGCCGAGCTCAGTTCTGACGACCGTTTACACATCACGCTGTCTCGGTTTCTTGACTCCTAGTGACGATCTGCAGTATTACTGCCAGTATTGAAGAAGGAAATCAAGCAGTTGGTGGCGGTAATGCACCAAAAGTTGTTTTCCAACCGCAATAAAACACAAGAAGAAGAAGACGAAGAAGGAGGGAATCAAGCAAATCAAAATGGCGGCGCACGTCACATTCAGAAAGTTATGCTTGATTATTATTGCTGTACTTCGGTGTTATTATTTAAAATGTTTTGTGGAGAAGATTTCAATTGTTGTTTATAGTTGTTCTTTTTCTTCTGTTTTGTGTTGGTTGGCAAGCAACTTCCAGAAGGGCATTACCGCCAACTACTGGAACGGAGTGTGAATCGCAATGTGCAGCCAGACGGAGATGACGCGTTCTGCTCATGCGCTCTCGTTATCAGAGAACCAAGCCAGGGAAAAACCGAGCCGAGCCCACCTCTGGAACTGGTCTGCAGTTAGCTCGGTCCGGTTGTGTCTAGCTCGGTTCAGTTCAGTTTGCTTTCCATTTACACATGATAAGTTACCTCAGTTACTGAACTCGGACCGGTCTCGGCACGGTTTTTCAAGGGTAGTGTAAATGGGGTATAAGGAAAATACTTTTAATTGGATCCATTCCTCAGTCATTTAAAGGCCTTGATTTTGCATATTCTCCACGCACATACATGGATTTAAAACAGGTGCTTATATGCAACATTCCTTGTTTGTTATGTGATTCTACTGGCCTGTTACACACTGGCAGAATGCATATGGGACAAGGAAAAAGACTAGCCCCTCTAAACTCATTACTGTTACTCCAAGGCTTCCATTTAGTAACGATAAATGCTCGTCATTTTGCAGTTGCAAAATTAACATAATAGGACCAGTTTTTCATGGTAGTTGGAAAATCACCTTTAAAACAACAGGGCCTCCTTTCAGAAAGGGGCATGAGTCAGAACTCGAACTAAGTTCAGTGGTAAATACCTGCATACCCAGGATTTTCACTTTCAGAAAGCTGGATATTTCTTCTCCCGAGACAAATGAGTCCCACAAATTACTCCAGTAAACAACTCTTTGTCTCTAGCAGGATGACAGGAATCCAGTTTGTGTGGTCTGTTTTTGTGTTTCCTTTCCTCTTGCACCAGGTGGTGCCCCGTCCTCATTGGGCCTCCCTGCACACCTGCAGCTCATTGCCTTCTTACCTGTGGCGTGCTGTTTAGCTGCTGACTGCCACTACCTCGACGCCAGAGTGTTTGCCAGTTTTGGGTCCTCTAGCCAAGCTGATTTTTGTTGAGTCAAACTGAGTTTTTGTCTACCTGAATTCTAATCTTGCTGTTCTTGTCTTTGCCTCTCGGCAGGAAGTCATCCTGCAAACTGGATGTTTTGGACCTTCTCCCCCCTGGAAGGATCCTCTGAGAACCAAACTGAGCTGAGGATTCAAGTTTGTGGTTTGGATCAACTTTTCCCCCCAAGGATTGTCTTGGGCTTCTCTCTGAGCATTCATCTCCACAATAACCCGTTCAAGTAACGCAGGAAAACTAAGTGGCAGTCAGCTTCTCCGTTCACCAAGGAACAACCGCAATCTAGGTAAACCCTGTCCGCCCTCCAACAAACAAGTCATTCACTGGAACAACCCACAACCGACACCTTTTACTGGAAACTTGAGTCTGCAACCTTAATTCCCTTCTTCAATCAAGAAAACACAAATTTCCCACTGAGCCTGAACTAACCGGAGAATCTTCCCCTTCTCTTTTCAGTCCAGGTTCAACAGTGTTCAGAGCAGCACTGTACTCCTCTCTACTTGCTCTAAATAAAACCTGTGAAACTTGTCCCTGGTCTCTCTGTTTGGTCTTCTGCATTTNACCAAACTGAGCTGAGGATTCAAGTTTGTGGTTTGGATCAACTTTTCCCCCCAAGGATTGTCTTGGGCTTCTCTCTGAGCATTCATCTCCACAATAACCCGTTCAAGTAACGCAGGAAAACTAAGTGGCAGTCAGCTTCTCCGTTCACCAAGGAACAACCGCAATCTAGGTAAACCCTGTCCGCCCTCCAACAAACAAGTCATTCACTGGAACAACCCACAACCGACACCTTTTACTGGAAACTTGAGTCTGCAACCTTAATTCCCTTCTTCAATCAAGAAAACACAAATTTCCCACTGAGCCTGAACTAACCGGAGAATCTTCCCCTTCTCTTTTCAGTCCAGGTTCAACAGTGTTCAGAGCAGCACTGTACTCCTCTCTACTTGCTCTAAATAAAACCTGTGAAACTTGTCCCTGGTCTCTCTGTTTGGTCTTCTGCATTTAGGTAAGATCTTTAGTTAAATCATGACACAGGATGGCCTAAAGTAATCCTCAGTCTATCTCAAATCTGAGGTGAAACCAGACTTAAGGAAACGGTCAGAAATTATGTTCTCTATACTGCAGGAGCTTCTAGAGCAAATGCTCATCCACATGATCAGATGCATTTTGTTATTTTTTATTTTTTTTCCAAGAGTTAATAAGTAATCTCAATCAAATATCTGTCATGTTTCGCTTTTAGGATACGAGAAAAAGTTCTTTGTTCTGTACTTTATTGTTACTGTCAGGTATGTAGTGTTTACTACCATGCAACTCAGATGTTCATCTGAATGTTCGCAGTTCCTTCGAGATGTTTTCCTTCTACTTTTGGTATAGGGATTTCTTTTATGTTAAATAAGTGTAATGTATAGGATAAAAATAAGATTTTTAATGTATTAACTGGTCCTTAACCACGTTAATTTTTTATTTAGAAGTATTGCTTTTTTTGTTTGATATATTTTTTGGTAATCTCCATATAGGGTCCTTAATATTTCAAGTTCTATTTGACAGTAATGAATGCTTTGAGGCTCCTTATTTCTTCTCGTTGCTACAGTAGATAATGTTCTCTATGTTCTATTGAGCTTCTTATTCACTTGTGTTTACCCTGAAATCTGGGCTAACTTAACTCAGAGTAGAGTTAGCTGATTAATATCAGTTCTGAAACTGAAAATAACTGTTCTTTACGCAGAATAGATTTGTAATGATCTTGGTACCGATGGCTGGATTAATTGCTCGTTCCATTCACCAGTCTACTCTGCCCGGTTGCTCATTACCTTTCATCTGATCCACCTGTTTCCAGCTGCTATTTAAGCTGCCTGTTTTCCTGCCATCAGTGCCAGATTATTCAAGCCTAGTGTGATATTATTCTAGCGTCCTCTGTTGTGTTTTCTATGCCTGATCCTGAACTTTTTCTGCCCCCGGTCTTCTGAGTTATGGTTTCCCCTGTTCTGTTCTGTGTGCCTGTCCTTTTTCTGGACTGTTACCTGGATACTGCCTGTTGTTGACCTTGGACCTGTCTTCTAACTCCAGCTTGGAATATTTCCCTTTGGATCCTTCAGTTGTTCTGCATTCTCTGGCTGTTGCTGGTTGCTGGTTCCATTTCTCTCCTGGATCTCTGGAATCGGCTCCGTCACAAGCTATAGAATAGCCACTCCTCCAGACTTCACTCCTTCTTCTGGGCTCAGACTGAACTTTGCCAGGTTGATGACTTTCATGCTCATTGTCGTTCCCTGTCTGAGTTCTGAAGTCACTGACCTGAGTCTCCATTTCTACAGAGTATCCAGCGAGAAGGCCCCAGCTGACGAGCAGCTTCACGCTTTTAACAAACGCTGGTTTCTGAGTCTGATCTGTCTGCTGGAATTCTGGGTCCAACGTTCTGCGGCTGTAACAAGATTAATCCCAGTCTCTAAAACGGGAACATGGGGGTTATGTAACAACAGCTTTTTAAAGAAAAAGGCTTTGGATCCACAATCCCTAAACTTAAGAGAAGTAATAAAACCGATACCAGATGATGACCTGAGTGGTCAATGAAACAACAGATGAAAGAAACCTATTCTTCAGCAGAAAACCTTCAGTGCTGAAAACACATTACATAGTAATTTCAATGCAATTCAAATTATCTACAGCACTATTTCACAACACATGTCATCTAAAGCCACATTACAAAGACAATTCAAGCAGATCATCCAGTCTGATTGGTTCAACATTTTCTATCTAAGGAAAACCCAGTGATTGCATCCACTCATGGACTTTGCAGATTTTGTTTCTCCTGAAAGAACATGTAGATGGTAGACATTCACTTGCACTGTGATTGACATTAAAGCAATCCCTCCCTACAATAACCTTGTTAAAAGGTATGTTTGAAAGATAAAAAAAAGTCCCTGACAACAAAGAGATGGCCAAACATCGTCTCTTTAATCCTGTCACGTACATTCAGATGTGGTATTCATAAAAAAGTTTGTTGAATACCTGATTCTGTCAGGAAACCTTGGAGGAGGAGATCAAACCATTTTGAGAGACAATAAGGCAGCCTTTACAGTATGGATGTCCGTAAATAAACATGTTTTAATTACTTGTAGTGTCCAGTGTTTGGAAGTCGGATTTTCTCTCTGGCTGTGCCATGAAGAACAGCGCTGGAGACAAGCTGGAGGTAAATCACCCAGCACAGCAAAGCAGTGGCGGACACCATTAATCACTGCAGTAGCAAACACAGAAAATTACATTTCAGCCTGAAAATGATTGAATCATCCTTTCAATTAAAGTATCAATAGATTTATCCAGCACTTAAAATGCAACAGCCTTGACTGATGGCTTTTACCTAACATTGAACATTCATTTTGTTGACCAGGATTTCAGAGTTTATTTGCTGGACTTCATCTTGCAAATGACTGCTTGTCTAAAAATGCAATGGAGAAAGAGAACATTACAGAAAAAAAGCTTAATTAGGCACATTTTGCATGTTATTGAGCCAAATTAGTATTTGATCTTCCATTAAAATGGGACTTAGAATACAGAGGAGAACACCTTAATGCCTTAAAACATATCATGGAAGTTCAGAGTATTAAATATATATGATGCAATTTTGTAGTGTTTTGTGTTGGTGTTATCAGTGTGATGCAGAGTCTGTGAAATTATTTAGAGTTCTTTTTAAACAGTTCATCAGTGTGGCGGTGGGGAAGAAGCTGCTGCAGAACCTGCTGGTCCTGCA
>NW_015150560.1:121762-125795 GCF_000732505.1 Cyprinodon variegatus
ATGATGGTGCTGAAAGCTGAACTGAAGTCCTTATGAACCAAGAAATCGAGTCAGGTGACATCGCCCAGTATGGCAGTGCGAACATCACACCCTGGAGCCAGACCTGAGGTTGGGGTTCGTTGGCAAGCGCCTGGTGGTTGGGCCCAGCCTGAAGGAGCAACGAGAGTCCATCACCCAATGGGCCCACCATCTTTAGGGGGAACCATAAGGGACCAGTGCAGAGCGGACTGGGTGGCAGTCAGAGGCAGGCAATTATACTGGCTCTGGGGACGTGGACCAGTATGCCGGACCTTGGAGGATCTCTTTTTCTTTCATTCTAAATTATTGTTTCCAAAAACCTTCAATTCCTCGTTTTCTGAATGCAACTAGAGGAATTTTACAGATCATTTTTGGATATTTAGTTTGACTCATCAGTTTTCTTTTTTGTTTTGCAGTCCTGTAATATTCTGTCAAATAAGTATTAAAGAACTTTCAGTTCTGGTTAAGTTTGGCTCCCTCCAGTGGACAAAAGCTGTATTTTTTGCCTGAAGGACGACAGCATTTCCCATGAGGAGCAGTGCATAGCATAGCTGGAACAGACACGGTTACTGATAGGTCCTTTGGATCTATTTCATTATTTTTCTTTACAAATTCTGTTTTTCTAATTATCTAACAACAATAAGGTGATAGCTTCAGTGGCATTGAGATAGGATCCCAGTTTTCATCTGGTAAATGTTTGTTTTTACAACAAATATAAAAAAGCTCTAATTTTTATAGATGAATTTAACAGTTTTCCTTAAATTCTAATTTAAAATTTACAGAAAACTGTAGTTTTAACTTAAATTAAGACAAAAATATGTAAAATTCCTAAATTATAAATGTATATTGACCTCATAAGTAATATAATTTCTTATGAGGTCAATATACCCATTATAATTCTTATTTCATAAGAAATATAATTTTTATTTGCACTTCATGCATCTCTCTTAACATATTTGAATCTCTTGTCCTGTTTTTTATTTCATGCTTTTCTGGGCCCCCATTAAAACACGCTGGCCCCCTCCTGGTCCCCTGGTACATTTGGTCTAGACCACTTTTCCTCACCTTCACTAGACGTGGATATACTTCAGTATATTCTGCTGTAATATTAGTCCTATATTTTGGTTACTCTAGGATTCGCTCTCTGCCGTTTCCCAGGATGCACAGCTTTGAGTGGTAACTAGGTGACTGCCAGAGAGTAACCAGAGAAACTTGTTGTTCCAATCAGCTCTCTGACAACCAGTCACCTGGAACGCTGGTTAAACAGAGCATCGCTTTGGACAGATACTCTGCACAGGTTTCACCAGCAACCTCCTCCTCACAATCTGCGCTCTCTTGTTGTCTGTGCAATGGAAGTAGTTCTAAACCGCACATTATGCACAAATTATTGTACAGCCTGCACGCTCACTCGCATTAAAAAAAAAACTCCACCTTGCATAGTCTAAAATCCAGGATATTTACTCACAGGCATCCTTGAACAACTCTCTATATCAGGGAGACTCTCGGATCTTCCGAAAGACTTGGGATGTCTGATTTCCATAAATCTTGTCCATAGACTCTGTTTGAAGTTGTCCATGCTCAGCAGCTCCTCTTCAATGCTAAAGACAGGAGCATCCTGAGGAGCAGCTCTCCTGCACCCAGAGCTGAAAGCAGCTTTATTTCCCTCCACAGCGCTGACGTCACAGTCGTCTGTTAGAAAGTGCTTCTGATTGACAGGTTTATAGAATTATTTAGCAACAAGGCTAGGCTAACTGCATGCAGCGAGGCTAAGGCTTTATCCTGCTTCCCCTGCCTTCTTTTTCAAAGCATGGATAAAGACAGCTAGGACTGATTTAAAGCACTTTGCAGAACATTTTAGAATGTTTTTTGTTGTTGTTGGAATTAATTTAAATATACTGGTGTGTTACTATAGTAAACATTTGATTGGTGTTTGGTAAACGTCTATTTAGAAGTTATAGCGCCCCCTGGAGGAAAATCCACCAACTGCCGCTGGATCACACCCTAATAAAAAAAATCAAGGTTGAGAAAGATAAATATAGTCCTATATAATTGACTAGTATTTGACTTTGTTGCCTTGATAAACGGTTTGAACAAAACAAAAAGGCACCTAGAGATGATATTTAAACCTTATTTATGCTGGTTGAATTTTAATTTTCAGCAGAACATTTTTTTTATTTTTTTAAAAGTCAATCCAATGATTGTTTTGTCTATTTTTTTGGAAAACCATTGCAATAAGAAGACAAAATACAGGAATGGTTCCAGATAACATCATCTGCATTTCTGTTCCTGCTTTCTCCTGCTCAATTGGTTGTTTCAGACACTGATACGCAGTGATGAGCCCTAATGGACTATAATCTGCCTGGAACTTAAATAATGGAGAAATGATGACCTGGCAGTGGCCAGTTTAGAGTAAAGGGAGTGAAGGAACAGGTGTAGGAGGGAAGTAGTGGAGCATGTTAACATGCATGCTGCTGTTGCAGGTCTGAACTGTGGCATCCTCAGCTCTCCTTGCTCTTCTTTAGAACCCAGTCTGTGAGAGTTTGACTGGGTTGCAGCCCCTCTTTCAGTTCCACACCTTCCCTGCCCATCCCAACACTTTACAACTTGTTATCTTTATGTTTTTATTATTTTTTATCTGTCTCAGAATGTTCTGGCTCTACCACAGTACAGCTTTCACTATTTAATGTCCCCTCTCCCCCTGTTCTATCCTCTCCTTCCCTTCGCCTGTCTTCTCCTCCCCCTCTTTCTCTCTCAGTCCTCCAGTGGCCAGGAGAATGATTATGCGAAGCAGGAGTTAGATCCATCAATGTGTCATTGGCTCATTCCCCAAGTCCCCTCCGAGGGTCCGTCCCCTCCACCAACACCAACTACTCCATCTCCTCCGGCCCTTCTCCTGCCCATCGACTGATGCTGTATTAGCATGGCAAAGAACACTAGCAGAACAAGGCATGCTCGCTCTGACAATAAGGATAATTGAAACTCTTGTTGATTTAGCATTCTTCCTCTTGGTCGCTCTCTTGCTGCAATGCAATGGCATATCTGGGATCGAGGGACAACGGGGCCAAGTGAAACGAAGAGAGGAACAGAGAGAGATTGCCTGCGAAATGTCACATGACCTTGCTATTGAGACAGCTATATATCTGTGTGAAACAAAGGGCAAGTCAATGCTATTCTCAGCCTAAAGAAGAGCTCCAGGTAGACACAGAAGCAAAGCAATTTGGATCCAAGCCATAGACACTTTTTTCTGTCTTCTATAGGAGATGTATAAGCAGCCAGTGGACCAAAAGTCAGTTAGTTTTTAACAATGAAAGAAACATTTGCTATAAACTAAATTAGTTATACAATTTAAATGAATGGTTTGTTATCTAAATAAAATAAAACAACAATTCACAAAACATGATATCACAAGAAACTTCAATTAAAAGATAAAGACAGATTGGTTAAAATATTTTTTTTTCATCCATTGCAAATGTCACTGTTTGGAATCAGTCGTCTCTTTCCATACCAAGCCTTTACCTCCACATTGATTAGAATTTTGGATCATTATTTCCATAAGGACTAAATACCCTAATCTGCTAAAAAGGGAGTCACCTTTTGCAGATTAGCTGATGTCAAATGATCAGAATTAAAACAGCATGGAGAAATCCTCAAGCAAGTAGTTTAATCAAAAAACAGAGTTAATGAGAGTCACTGATTTAAATTTGTCTCCAACCTCTTTGTAGCATTTGCTAAAAGGTAAGTTAATAGTTAAGAATGCAAGTGAAGCGAAGAGAGGAGAAAACATCTAACAAGAATACAAACATGATGTAGCATGAAGGCTGATATTTCTAATTTTGGCTAAATCAAGGAGGCCAAAGAAGGAAATTCAAGACATTGTTCAATATAACATTTAAAAGACATGTCCTGATTAAAAAACACCAAGGATTTTTTAAATTAAATTATCCAGTGTTAGTTTAGTTCCTAACTAAATGAACATCTCTGTTGGATAATGTCTCCCCCCCCATGCTGGTTCGGC
>NW_015150560.1:127297-128819 GCF_000732505.1 Cyprinodon variegatus
TCGATCAGCCGGGTTCTGTAGACAGAAAACTCTCAACCATGCTGTCTATTTGATATAATTGAATTGTTTCTGCTAAGGTTCTTTAGATCAAATGTATTGTGAATTACAACTATGTAACTCAAATGAATTAATATTAATTGTTTTCATTCATCAGGATATTTGGAAAAAATACATCTGTGCATCATAAGTATCATAATGGTGGAAATGTATCCAATGCTGTCTGATAATATAGTCTAACTGAAACATGTATATAGTCAAAAGAATTGCCCCAAGGACCCTTAACTGTGCCAGAAAACGTAGAGATTTCCCATTAAAATGAACAAACTCAAACCATTGCCCTTCGTCATCAATTCTGTTTATAACTTTTATGGACAGAATTTCTAGGCACAGACTAAGTGTTGAGGAGATCCATGTTGGTGGCCTTAGGATTGCATCTCTGTTATTTGCAGATGATGTGGTTCTATTGGCTTCATCAGGGCGTGATCTACAGCTCTCACTGGAGCGGTTCGCAGCAGAGTGGAAGTCCAAAACCGGGTAGAAAAGGGTTGGGGATTATGTACTGCCCCTAGTGGAGGAGTTTAAGTATCTTGGGGTCTTGTTCACGAATAAGGGGAAGATGGAGCAGGAGATCGACAGGCGGATTGGTGCGGTGTCTGCTGTGAAGCGTGCGCCGTAGCGATCTGTTGTGGTGAAGAGAGAGCTGAGCCAAAAAGCAAAGCTCTTGATTTACCGGTCAATCTACGTTTCTACCCTCATCTATGGTCATTAGCTTAGGGTCATGACCGAAAGAATGAGATCCTGGATCCAAGCGGCTGAAATTAGTTTTCTCCGTAGTGTGTCTGGGCTCTCCCTTAGAGATAGGGTGAGGAGCTCAGTCATCAGGGGAGGACTCAGAGTAGAGCCGCTGCTCCTCCACATCGAGAGGAGCCAGTTGAGGTGGCTCGGCCATCTGGTTAGGATGCCTCCTGGACGTCTCCCTAGTGAGGTGTTCCAGGCACATCCCACCTGGAGGAGGCCCAGGACACGATGGGGGGACTATGTTTCTCTGCTGGCCTGGGAGCGCCTTTGGATTCCCCCGGAGGAACTGGCTTTCCTGCCTGCTAGCCACTTATTTATTTATTTATTTATTTATTTATTTATTTATTTATTTATTTATTTATTTATTTATTTATTTATTTACTTTCTTGCTTGCATTTTTGTCATCACAAAAATAGTATGGATATTCTAATTTAGTTCATATCACTGATTCATTTTAAAAAAGAAATATAAAAATACGTAGCCTGTTGAAGGAATTAAAAAAAGCCTTCCTTTACCTTGTCTAGAAAATACATATGTATATGTATTTTCATCAATGTTGCCTGTTGACCTTATTTTGCTGAACTTTTGTTAATTATGTTTTTCATGTATTATATAAACATTTTTAAATCTGGAAAAATTCACAAACACTTATTGACAATGTTTTGGAAACATTAGCGCTGTATTTTGCCTTGATCTGCATGAACAGGTGTAAAGCACAGGGAGG
>NW_015150560.1:131694-133852 GCF_000732505.1 Cyprinodon variegatus
TTTTACTGATTAACGCTTAATCAATTAAATTATAGTGAATGTATTAGTTTTAGGTATAAATATTGATCCATTGATTATTTCTTCCTGAACAGACTTTTTCTTTAAAGCTTAAAGACTTGAAGCCCACTAATGACTGAAGATGAAAGATGAACAAAATTCCCCTTTACTATAAAATATCAATCTGAGTACTGATAAGAACTTAAATAGAGGTGCAACTGAATCTCTTTGCTGGCCACACGTTGCTCTCCTAAACCCAACATGTCTATATTGGTTCATCTGGCGGCTCCAGTCTGCTGAGGCAGCGTTTCCTAACATTGAATATTAATTAGACAACAGTCTTCTCTCTCATTGACCTGAAAGCCAGAGGGACTGCTCTCTTTTTTGGTGTGTGTGTGTGTGTGTGTGTGTGTGTGTGTGTGTGTACCTGTCTAGCCCTCAGAGTGAGGACCATTTTTCCAATTTTACTATCACTATGAGGGCCAGTTGTTGCAAAGTGTGGACATGTAGCTATTTGTGGGGGGTAGGGTAGTTTTTCAGTGGACGAAAGAGTGGAATTTGATTCTAATTATCGGAGGTGACTTCCTTCATAACAGTGGCTACTAAAGTCAGTATGCAGAAATTCTCTGTTCCCATCATTTGAGTTTTTTTGTTGACCTTTGAAACTCTCACCAAAGGTGTCAAGTAACAAAGTACAAATGCTTTGTTCCGTCACTTAAGTAGTAATGTTGCCTATCTGTAATTCACTGCAGTAATTATTTTTTAGATAACTCTTTACTACTGCACACTGTTTTTATCCACTGCACTGTTTACACTTTGACCACTTTGTGTAACTCGTGTGTAACAATCCGGAAAGGTATTGCATCTCATTTGAATCAATGCAATGTTCATAAGCTGTATGGAACGCAATTTTGTTCTGTGTGCATACAAAATGACAAATAAAGAAGTCTAAGTCTAAGTCTACTACTAATCTTTTCATTGTTTTTGCAAAATCTCTACTTTCTTCTCCTTAAATTTAAAAATACACTCATTAGTTTTGCTTCATTTAAGCTAATTTTCATTATGGCCTGTTGTTGTTGTTAATTTCTTTGTGGTTGTACTCAGTGCTGCCCCAACTTGTTGTTCACCACAAACCAAAAAAAATAGTTTTTCAAGATGATGCAATGTTTAATGTGCCACTGTTACCATTGGTTATAAAACTAAGAAAATAAAGTCTAAGGAAGTTGTCATCCAGAATTGTAGAAAATATTCCTTTAATAGGGTAGAGCAGTAAAGCTTCTAGCCTTAACATTTTCTCCTTCATTACTTTTACTCTTTAAGTAGCTTTAAAAATGGTACTTTTACACTTTTACTGGAGTAAAAAGCTGAAGTTGATCCCTAACTTCTACAAAGGAGTTTTTAAACTGTAGAATTTATACTGGAGTGATAAACATTAATACTTTTGACACCTCTGCCTCTTAGTCAGTGGTGGATGGCTCTAGGGTTCAGCCCCACTCACCCAATTACCTTCATTAAGACAAAAAAAAAAAAAAAGACATTTTGAAATATATTTTTTAGATGTGCAAGCTAAATATTTAATCTTTAATGAGGAGTAAAGCTGTTTCGTTCATCGTCTGATTGGTGACGTATTTCCATAAATCTTCCCCTGTAGACTCTGGTTAAAGTTCTCCATGATCAGCAGGTCCTCTTCAATGCTAAAGACAGGAGCATCCTGAGGAGCAGCTCTCCTGCACCCAGAGCTGAAAGCAGCTTTATTTCCTCACCACCTTCCTCCACAGCGCTGACATCACAGTCGTCTGTTAGAAAGTGCTTCTGATTGACAGGTTTATAGAATTATTTAGCTGCAAGGCTAGGCTAACTGCATGCAGCAAGGCTAAGGCTTTATTCTGCTTTCTCTGCCTCCTTTTTCAAAGCATGGATAAATACAGCTATGACCGATTTACTACACTAAGGCCCCGTCCACACGAAGTTAAAACGAACACGAAACGCTAATATTTTCCGGAACGTTTGTCGTAAAGACGGAGACGTAAAATAAATGTGATCGTCCACACGAATGCATGAAAACGCTGCAAAATGTATGCCAGGCCTGTAAGTGGCGCTGTGGTGCCAAAGCAAAAATAGGCGCCCAAATGTCCGGCATGCGCACTAATATTTATACATC
>NW_015150560.1:136388-138597 GCF_000732505.1 Cyprinodon variegatus
AGGTGGCTAACAAGGGGGATGGTTTCAGGTGGATGGTTCAGCCCACTGATTTAGCTCCATGTTGGTAATATACCTCAACATATTCCCCCCTTTTAGCTTTGAAGAGTGGGTATCCGTTTCAGTCTTTAAAGCTAACCAAGTTTCTTTAATCCATATTGCCAACAAGGTTGCGTTTAGGTGTCCAATGTGCAGTTGGCCGTTCGTTAGAGGTGGGTGCTGGCTCAGGGAGAGGAGGCAGGTGCTCGGCGAGTGTATTGCTAGATAGCTAACTAACCTCATTGCAATGTCACCAAACATTGAAACACAGACATTTGTTGTACATTAGCAACCATGTAGCATATTGGTTCAGCATATTTGCTTTAAGCAAGAGAAGGGAGGAAAGAAACATGCAGAGGGGACAGAGATAAAAAAAAACAAAAACTAACTAAACTACTTGTGATTCATAGCCCGTCATTTTCCTTTTTTTTTTTTTTTTGATGTTTTGACGTTATGGCGCTATGAATCTGGGGGCCACATAGGTGAGGTGCTCGACTTTATTCTGTAACACCTTTATCTTTTGGTATGCCTTATACGTCATTATCGTAGTGATGACCCAACCGAAGATGAAGACAATGATCGGAATAGACATGGTGTGGGTATTTGGCCAGGCATTGTCTTGACGATAATTGAAAAGTGGGGTAGAGAGTAGTTCAGATGGTGTGAGGCTAAATTTAACTAGCTGAGTGCCTGCTGCCAGGAGTTGTTTTTCAATTTCGACATCAATACTGAAGTTATATCCTTTGAAGACATCTAGAATTTCAATTTCTGAGTCGTATCGCTCGACATTGAGATGGTGTAAGACTATGTCACCAATGTGGATCACGGCGCCTTGAGGAACTGAAATCAACATTGTTTGATTGGGAAGGTGAATTCTAGTGACTGTGTCGTGTAGTTCGTAGGACAGCAGTGCTTCGGTAGCTGGTGTACTCACTAGCCATTTATTACCTGCGCGCTCTATCATTGTTTCTACTCCTGCATCCTTTAGAGTCATCTTAGCTTGGCAGTTTTGTTCTGGGGATTCGCTTCTAAGTCCGCAGAGGCGGTCTGTTACATCTCTAAGGAATGGGTTGCTGGGGCAGACCCAGTGGATTTCTTTAGTTTTGGTGCATAAGTCTAGGTTAGGGACCAAATAAAGCTGGGGGTTGGCGTCGTTGAAAGCCAACATGGACGGAGTTTTTAGGTGGACGTGGGTTTTATCTCTCCAAAATCCAACGTTTAGTACTGATTTTAGTCTATACACATTAGCCCTTTCAATGATTGGGAGATTTAACATGAATCCGATTTCTAAGTTATCGGGATCTACAAAGATTGGTATTGCACTACCTAAGCTATAAGCCAGGTGAGTTTGCGGTGATTGCAGAGCATCAGTGACAGCGGATTTCAGCACATTCTCTACNCCGTGATATCCACAATGTGAAGGCCTTCTGCTCTGTCTAATCTGACTAACAAATTAACAGTGCACATGATGTATAAATAATAAAACCTAACATGCTACATCACTAATGGTTCTACAAAATAGGTTCGTGCTAGAATCCCGCATGGCTGGGGACCAAGGAATATGTGACTATATCGGGGAAGATTGTTGTACTTTAATCCCTATGCATACAGATGTTAACGGCAGCCTCACAGGAGTCCTACAGGAAATGAAACGCATGAGAGATGAACATGTGCTGCAGTCTAATTGGAACACTCATTTGAAGGGATTCTGGGATTGGTTTAATAAGCTTGGATGGGGAAAATATCTTAAGGCAGCAGGGATGATTCCAGGAGCAATAACATTAATCATATTGATAGTGATTTGTTGCGTCATACCCCTTGTTCGGGGACTAGTCTCGCGACTTATTGTAAGTGTAACTGGACAGTTCCCAATTGTAGAAATACAATTAGACCAAGTCATATAGAACATAACCATGATCTCCTGCCACCCCCACCAGGTACGTGCATTTCTTTAATAACAAAATTGTATATATGTAAATTAACATGCATAACAATGACTCATATACCTACTTACGTAGATATAGTAATTTGCATGCTGAATTATCCTTAGATTTAGGAGATAATATGCCTTATGATGATATATAAATATGCCACACTATGTCTCCAAATGCAGATTAATTGACAATGGCAAAGAATTATGAGGAAGCACAGGCTTACATGGAAGCTTATTATG
>NW_015150560.1:141322-142396 GCF_000732505.1 Cyprinodon variegatus
TGACTCCATTAGTTTCTGGATCTTGCTGTCACAAGCCTGTAGATCCAAACTACCAAGGGCTCTGTGTTCGTCTTCTGACAACGAAATCAATGAGCTTATTAAGTTCTGGGCTTCCATTTCGATGGAGGCCGCAGAAGCTCCCACTGCTTGCTGATCCTGATCCCTATCCATTTGATTCGCTAGGGGGGAAAACACAAAGCAGGAAACGCAGCGCACTGGCTACAAATCGCTAACCGTGTTAGCACTACACGCACTAAACAAACACGCTCTGTTTACTGTAGGTTCGTTACCTATACGGCAGGTGTACAACGTGCGGATAAAACAATACGCAGGTTGCTTTCAACTTGCGACCTCCGTTTTAATTTGACAGGTTGCCGGTTTGCTTTTAAATCTGTGTGTTTCTAATGGTTTGATTCACTCACCTTTCAGTAAGTAAGATTGGCTGGTTCGAAAGTGTGTATATGTGTATAGATGTGTGCGTGTGTGTGTGTATATAAGTGTAGAACACTTAACAAACAACTCTTGCACCCAAAATGGAGAATGCAGTGTTAGAAAACCTGGCAGAAGTGGTAAAAGGTGGCAGCAGCTGCACAATTAAAGGTTTTGTTTCTTTATACCTGCAGTTTAAGTTTAACCACTCTCCAATTGTTAAAACACTGTTTGTCCACAGCACAGAAAGCAATAGTGAAACAGCACGAAAGAAAGAAATATAACATTTAAGAAAAAAGAAAAACAAGTCACTCCTTCTCTACACCATTCAGCTGCAATTTCAGAAGCCACCACCAGGGGGGATACTGGATGTCTTCGCCTGGGAATTTTCAAACTGTTGTTGCAATAACACGCTTATGCCACCAGATGGCGCTTAAGAGAGCACTACACAATTTGGATCTCAAAACACTGAAACCAGCTGAGTAATTGTAATTACATAAGCTACCACTAGGGGGAGATGGCAATCTCTGCCAACGTGGCCTACACTGACCCAGTCGCTGTGACTTTAAGAACCCTTTTGTGCTGCACCAATCCACAATTTGATCTCACGGCTTCAGAATAGCAGCAACCAACAAACAACGCAGC
>NW_015150560.1:142694-152113 GCF_000732505.1 Cyprinodon variegatus
TGTTCATCCATAACTCTGTGTGCTTCTGTAAAATAAACTGTTAAACCTTTACTCCGTTTCCTGTGGTGTTCTGCGTGTGGGTTTAAACACAGAGACCCATCATGACAAGTGCAATTACTCATGTAAACTAGTACATCCAACTTAAAATCAGCAAATGATTAAATGCATTAACAAAGCAGCAGGTATGATGATAACAGTGCAATTGATCATGTAACATTAACACATCCAGCTTAGTATTGGTAAATTATTAAACATGTATTAACAATAGCAGCGTTTTTGCAAAAACCCCTTTTTGCCTGGCAATGTAGTGATGTGTGTGAATGAGTGTAGCTAAATGGGGGACCACCCCCCTTTGTTCTCCACGCGGTGAGGGGAACAAAGAGAAATGGGGGGGGCGACCTGTAATCAAGATGGCGGCAACCACGGGGACCCCACATGGCTGACTGTGATAACTTTATATCTATCTCAAAGCAGAAACAACAAAGAGGACAGGAAAGCCAAGAAAGAAAATAAAGAAGCACACACTTATTTCAACCAAATGAACAAACTCTTAATCAGCACAGATAAAAAAAAAACATCAGCATTAATTCAAAACCCTAAACTGTCTTTCTCTCGCCTGAGCACAGCAATTCTGATGCATCAAAGGAAAGTAAATTGATTTTACTGTGAGATGCGTCGTCCGAGGGAGGTTGGCGTTTCCACGGCAACCGCAGCTTGGTTTCTGTCGGGCATAGGGTTCTCTGCCACCGGTCCACTCCTCGGGAAAGTTCGGTCATTTCGGGGCTGCAGCAGAGGGCTTATATGCTCACAAGTTGGAAAGGAGGGATTTTAGGAGGTGATCTTAGGAGGTGGTCGGCTAGAGAGCGTCCTCTCAGCCGATTCTTCCAAGGAAGGGAAAAAACGAAACTCCGCGGTCAGCTTTAAAGGCTTCTGTCTCCCCAGTCGGCGCAGCCGCTATGCACGATGGAACACTGCGATCCGTGACTTTTGACGCAGGAAAACGAAAGCTACTTCCAGTCAGCTTTCTTCTGGTATTTCACGTGAAACGAGTCTCTCCTGACGGGCTCCAAACCTATGGAAATAGAGGGAGAAGTCTTCTCGCGCCTGGCTTTTAAACCATGTGTGACACGGGAGCACTTCCTGTGGAAGTATCGGCTGATTTGTCTGTGCCATGAGTGACAGGGTGGAACTTCCTGTTGGAGTATTCGGCTGATTGGTCCATTTGAGGTGGCCGCCTCCCACAGTGGGAATGCTTTGTTCTCCTTTGTGGGGAAGAGGAGGGGATGGGTTTCAGGTCGCTAACAAGGGGGATGGTTTAGCCCAGTGATTTAGCTCCATGTTGGTAATATACCTCAACAGTCTGAAGCACCCCTTCTCACGGCGTCCCATAGAGGCACTTCGCCTCAGCATATACAAAACCAGGGAAAAGGGAAGGAATCAGCGTTTGACCCGAGAGAATGCGGAGCTGACACGTCAACTTCAAGAGGCACGGCAGACCATAATCCTCCTTGAAGGGAGGTTGCTGCAGCAAACCGCTGATCAAGGGCGCATGGCTACTACTACTACTACTACATTGCTGCAGCTGCCGGGGCCACAAGCCCCAGGAAATACCGATGCGAGACCATGGGGGATGCTTGCTAACCCCCACGGAGGCCCGAACTATTATTAATCTCAACCACAACACCATACTGGATATAAAGGACAATACTGATTATTAATGATTATGAATACCTATGATAAAAATAACTGACAGAATAATTGAATATGTGACAGTACAAGTACTGTGCAGGAGAGTGCCACATGGTTACTCATATGTTGGTTGTAATGACGGTCCATTGACCATTAGATGATGTGTTTGCCTGGCATAGTCCAGGCATGATGGAGTTTCTCTTGGATTATTTATGGGTGTGTAATGACACCACGTGGAGGGGGATGCAGTGACCTAGTAGGAGATGAAGCTGCTTGGGCATTGGAATTCCCCTACCTCGTATCATTGCTGCTTAGAAAACAATAACTGAAAATCCTTCTACAAAAAAGTAAGCAAGAGGAATGGTCCTCGTAAGTGAGCCAAAGGGGGGGATCCCTCTTTGTTTTAAGATGTTCTCCAATTTTACATTTTATCACTTTATCATGTAATCACCACTTCTTATATCACTCACTACAAGTATATGGTGTGTTTTAGTCTCACTTTTAGTTTGGTGTGCAAAATATATAAACATCAGTTACTTTTGAAACTTCACGTTTATAGTATTTCACCGTGACAATCACCTGTAGATTCACTTAGTGATCCTTTTCAGGATCACAGGGGGGAAATGTAGTGAATTAATGCTGCACCAATGAGTAGAATATAATGGATAAATGTTTTACAATAAATACATTTATGTTATAAAGGCCAAAGAGTCCAAAAGTGTGTGCTCCAATATGGAGAAAAATAGAGCAGTGTGTGTGTAACCCCTTGCTCACACTGGCTCCGGTGCAGTTACCGAGCCGACGGAGACCGCAACTCCCGCACACCCCCTCTCACACCACCCTTTTGACTACGGTGCGGTGCGGCTCTGCGGCTCCGGCAACAGGTCCGGAGATTTAACAGAAGTTCACTTGAGTTCACGTAACTTCACGCGATAACACGGCCCAAATAAAGGATTTTTGCGAGAGCTTGTTGCGGAGGGCTCCGGCACGCCGCAAGGATAGCTTTCTTGCGGAATTTTCTGCAGCGCCGGAGTGTCTCGGTAACCGCAGCCGGACAGCTCAGCAGCCGGTGAGAGAGGTTTACGTCTTTTTAATGACTTGGAATCACTGCTGCGCCGCACCCACCGCACAGCAACGGTAAGACCGGAGTCGGTGTGAGCCTGGGGTAAGGCTTTCTGCAGCTGAGCCCTTTGAAGTTTGGTATGAAGATCAGGAGAGGAAAGGACAGGTAATGGGAGGGAGACAGAAGTATTGGACTTAGTCCAGCTGAGCTAATTGTGATATATTGAGTTGTCATATCCAAAGTGATACTGTGCGGTACTGAGCGACATACAAGTGATGTGTTACTGGAATTTTGAGCATCAAGGTTATGCTGACTTTTTTAATGAAATGTTATAATCATAAGTCACACTGGATGAAAACTTTGTTTTGACATATTGATGATTAAGACTGATGAGTTTTTGATTTAATTGCAAAATATATCATCATGACCTGCAAGAGATGCCTCTGCCTGATTTTTGATCATTGTTTGAAGACTTTTCTACTGCTTTTTGAGAACTTAGAATTTTTATAAGACTTAGCACCAATTTTAAGTCGTTGGGAGGACATTTCCACGACACCCGCGGACTCATCCCCGTGGCTCCCGGGGGCTCCGGCATTGCGGTGGCTGGGGGACTTCCTCGGGACTGTCTCTCCTCCTCCCTTGGTGGGGGTCGGATTTCTTGGGTGGGTCCCTCCTTGGCTCCATCGCTCTTGTGGTCCCTTTGGGCGTCTGGGGTTTTGGGTCTCCTGGTGATTGAATCTGTGTTCTGTGGGGGGTGCCTCTTCACAACCACTATTGAGTATTTTTTCTTTGGATAAACTTTACATGCACAAGGGCACATTCACAAACAACTACAGGTGCTTGGTTCGAGGTTCTTAGAGCTTCACTCCCACACAGAAAGCCCATATTTGTTTCTTCAGGTAACATATAATACATGTCAGATTAAATAATATTACTTATATTTCAGTGATAGTATCTAGGTGTTGCTTTATTGTATATCTTGTACCATAGGTTGCGCTGTTCTTTTTACATCTCTTTGCAGATGATGGAGCAGACTGAAAATGTTTTATCGTCATCTCCCTTTTATCTCCTCTTTCTTTAATCTTTTCTCCTTTCTTTTCTGTTTTTCTTTCCTCTTCTACTTACATTGCAGTGTCCATATAATCTGTAAAACTCCCTGCATAATTATAATAAAGCTCATTTTGGCATCAAGACAATTATTTTTATTGCCACATCGCCAGACAGGACACTGTAAGAAATAAGAAAAAATGTATATCTATTAAGGGGTTTGGGTAGAAGGGCGGTCATTGTATCTTTCTATGTTACATTGCTGGTAACTGAAGGGAGGCTGAGACCCAGAGGACCTTGTAAATATGTATATAGTTTCCTTGGCACCCTGCTTTGACTGATGAGCATTGTAAACCACCAACATCTATAACCTGTCTGAGCCTGGACACTCGAAGAGCAAAGACCCCTGTCACAGGCATGATAGAGAATAACATACAACCAGGGCTTGGAAATGAAATTACCTTTCAATCGTTCTGTTCTGAACGGTTTAGGTATGTATAATGTTTTCATTCTTGCGTTCCGCTATCAACATATTGGTCCTGAACCGGTTTGGAATGCAAAATATCGTTCCAGCAGTGTTTGGAGCTCGATTTGATGCTACATTAAGCTAGAAATACTATCTCATCGGGTTTTCCTGGTTCTGTCCAATCTAAACAACATGTAAAAGCCAAAATAAATTTCAGCATTCAATCCGTAACAAGCATTGCTATAGCTGATGTTGGCTTGTTAGCTCACATGAACAGTGTAGATGGTTATTCGTTTTTTGTAGCTAAAAATGTCTAATAGAGATATATTTGCAAACTTTATAGTGAATTACTAAGTTAACGTTATAATTGTGGACTTTATGTTTATGTTTGATGATAGCTCAGTTGCATCTCAGCATGTTTCTTGAGTGGTAGTGGAAAAGGAATAGGATATAGGGACAGTGGCCTGGGTTGAACGCACAACTGGAAATAGTCTTTTTTTCCCCACTGACATTGGCTATGTTTTTGTGAAATTTTGTAAACGAAACGAAAAAAATACAGTTTTGTGTATTTCAGAGTAATGTTTCTGATCTGGAACAGTTGAAGACCATTTTGTTTTCATTTCTGTTTATGTTGCAAGTAAAATTCCGTTCGTTTATGGTGTTCTTTTCGTTCCTTGAACCAGTTCATAGCCCTGCATATAACTAAAATTGTCCATGTGTGCAGGTATCAGAAACATGTTCTGTCAGAGAAAAATAGTCAGGAAATCCATATGGGTATTGTGAAGTAACCATTTATTATGCCCAACCACTGTACCAGGTGAGTCAAGCCAGCATAGTTAAAATAAAAATAGCTGGTTAAGTGGTTGGGCAGAACAAATACATAGAATTGCAATGACTTGGTGATTTCAGAATGCCTATGCCTGCTGTTATCAAAAAAGTAGTAAATTCCTCAGTTTGGCTTATTGAGAACATCATCGTAGGTAGGTATCTCTTGTTGTGACTTTGGCTGGCCTGGTAGCATATGGAGTCTAACCAGTGGGCAAAAGCTGTCACCTTAAGACCATCCCCTCTTCATTTACATGATATTGTAGAAATGTATACAGAAACGGAAAAAGGACAGGAAAAAAATAAATAGGGGGAAGGAAATAGAGTAAAAAACATAGAAGAAATAAAGCCAAAAATAAGAGAACAAAAATAAAAATAAGAGCGTACAGGAAGTAAATACATACAAAAGTATTTAAATGGTAAAGGTGAAAATTATTATATTAAATAAATATGGCAATTATTATAGAAGTGATCAAATAAGCTAACTAAAAATGTGTACATGCATTTCTTATTGTATAATTCAATTAATGCTTGCATTTATTCATTTGATGTATTTTTTGCCTATCTAACTGCATGCCTATTTATCTATTTAGCATTTATATATTTCCGTATTTATTTCTAACTATGTCAGCACAGAACTTAAGGGCAACTAAAACAAGAATTAAGTATTGTAAGATCACAAAAGTTCAGTCTTGTAGTTTGCATAGAAATTTACTTGTCTTTATAAACTGAGAAAAAAGATTAGCTCTAAACATTCAACAAGCCAGACCAGGGCCGGTACAGTACACAACTCTACAGCTCTCAAATACAGAATGTATTGATATAGACAGCATTGGATATCTTCTATCTGCCTGCATTTGAGTGATGACACTTCAGAGAGCCACACAAGCAGCTGAAGTACTTGCTTTTCACCCTCCAGTAGTTATCTCCATAGTCAATCCTAGTGAGAAAGAAGCTTTATCATGCCACAATCGAGTATAAAAAGCCTTTAAATGATTCGGCTCTAAACTTACCCAATCTGCTCTCCAGCTTTGATTGGTTTACTTGAAAAGAAGGCAATTCTTGGGAAGCGCAGGTCTTGGTGAATGGTGAACACCCTCACAGCTATCAGGTTGGGCTCACAGAGATGGTTGATAAAGCGACCAATGTTGCCGAAGAGATTAGCATCAAGGCAAAATGGTTCTCCTACCTAAAAAGGTTGATGTGAAAAAAATCATTACAGTCACAATTTACAAATCATTTCTCCTAAGCCTTAACATCGCATATGACGTTTAAAGGTTTTTTCACATCGAACATGAATTTTAGAGCTGGAGGGAAGAATTCCTTATCTCTACACAGAGGGCGAATCTGGAGTGAAGCCGAGTTAGGCAAAGGTGGCAAATTTAGAAAGATGAATTACGCTTTTTATTTTCTCTGCCGGTGTTCTCACACTAATTTACCACTGCTACGTCTGCTGCGTCTCATCTAACCCACTGTTGTCTGAGAGATTTGCTCCCCAAAGTATGACAGCAGAGCCCCAAAGTACCACTGAAAGCGATCGTCATTCAGACCTAGCCTCTGGAGGGTTTTGGTAATCCCCATACTGGTTCAGTCTAAGGGAATCTGGTGAATCTGACGGTTTGGTTCGGCTCCCTAAAGTAAAAAAAAAAAATAATTTTAGGCGCTTTGTAAATCTATGTCTGCCATGATGAGGTTAAACCAACGACCAGCAGACTCCATGACATAGGAGCCTTTGGCCTAACAGACGAATTTGCCTACCCTGTGAAACGCTTTCGCTGGCAAGGCGAATTTTAGGTGCACCAAAGCCGACGAAACATGCTAACTTTTCGCAGGTTTCACGTTGTGTGTGAATGCAACTTAAAAAGTTTCCCACATGTTGAGGGAAAAAATATTCTATTAATTCTCTTTGACATATATTTATGAAGGCATATATGCACGGATTTATGAGAGTTGAGTTGTATTTATTCGGCCTCGGAGCTCTAAGGACACATGTCTGTTTATACTATTAGGGGGTGTTTGGCCATAATATGGGATAGTTCTAAAAAAGTTAGACTTTTTTTGTTTCTATTTCATTTTTTTTTTTTTTTTTTTTGCTCTGGGTAGAGATGTGTTTTCACTCCGACACAACCTTCAGTATTTCCATCATTGAAAGTTAGGAAGACAAACTCTGGCTAGATCAGAACAGGGCATTTTACCATGCACTAAGGGCTGTATGATGTCTTGTTCTCTCTTTGCAAAGATAAATTAAATGCTGACTGGAGTAAATAGTTGAATAATTTTTTCCCATGACAATTTGGCATTGTCAAAGGAGGATCCCCTTGACTGATTCTTCTGGGAGCAGTTAACACAGAAGTGTCTTATTAACCTGGGATTAATTCCTGGCCTCAACTCAAATAGATGGAGGATGGAAGACTTCTGACTAAATGTTGTCAGCAGGATATTACGAACTGATGTTTTCAAGACAGCGGGAAATCTTCAGTTGGCATGGCTCAAATATTTTAGATTTAAAATTAATATAGAGGCAACAGTTCTTACTAGGGAAAAAGGTAGATTAGTTTTTTCCACTTGAGAACCAAAGACCCTACGCAGGGGTAATTCCCAGAGGGGTCTCTCAAAGTACTGAGAGGAAGGTTGTAAATATCACCACGAGAAATTTGATTTTGCTGAGACATCAGTAATCTAGAGTGGGAACCCCCTGATTTATCCCGGTTGGCACATGCAGACTAGGTGTGCATATTGATTATTGTCAAATTACTGGTTCATGAAGATAAATGGGAAAGAGACTTGCAGTGCAGATGAAGTGGAACAAGAAGTTGCAAGGTGAAACCGCCTGGAGGCAGCAGTCAGTAAAGGGTAAAGTGATCGACAATATATTTTACTTTTTTTCCATTTTCCATAGACTTCCAATGATGCAGAGAAAAGCTTAATAGCTCTATAATTTACATTCATTTCTGCATCTTGCAATGAAGTAAATGCTTGCTGATAGATTGACTTCCTTTACATGACTCATCTATAGGAGAATATCTAAACGGGCAATAACATATTGCCTGGTGGGCTTTTACAAAATTTCTTTCCTGACATTCGAAATTAACTTCATCACTCTTGCAGGACATGAAGTTTCTGACTTGTAAACCTTTCTTAAGAACTGAAGCTGAAAAAAACTGAAAAAAAAATGGTGGTCTGTCTCATCTAATAAATCCCGGTTCCAGGCAGCCCAGCATTGGGCAGCTCGACTTACGTCACATTTTCTACGTAAGTTACGTCACGTTGCAAACAAAAGTCTGCGTAAAAAAAAAGCAAATAAAAAAAAATGGCTTTCCATCGGGTAAACCGATCGAAAGTTTGGATTTAAAGTGGCAATTACATCTGCGGGACGAAATACATCCAACATGCAGAAACACCTGCGCACACAACATGGCATACATTTTAACGAACGCTTCCGGACAGAAGCTAAAGTTTCAAGCAGCATGGAAAGCAACTCTGGTGGTAAGTACCTAGTTTTATATCATTGTGCTTAATGTGGTTCCTAGGAAATCCTATGTCATTTTTGGAAGTAAACCCATTTCCTACCTGTCTTTTGGGTTATTAAGGGAGTGTGTCTATCTCATTAATCCAGCCCTTCATTGCTAGCATGTTTAATTAGCACTTCTGGTAGCACGAATTCTTACATGATTTTAGCTATTGCAGTGGATGTAACAAAATATGCTACGAAGTTGCTCTGCTGTTCAAGTAGCGAGAGAAAGGTGACGCTCGTTTATGTAAATCAGGGGGAGATGAGCTTATTTCCTGAAAATGCTTTTTCATTAAACGGAATTGATAAGAGAATCGATAAGGAATCAAATCATTTCACAGAATCTATAAGGGAATCAGAATCGTGAAATCATATCAATTCCCAAGCCTAGTCCTGCTCCATTAAAACTTCTAAAGCGCTGCCATGCACACGCCTAAAGCAAAACTGTGCAAGTGACCTTAACACAGGACATTAAAAAGAGCCTAATTAAGTGATATAACATAACCACAAAATATAACTGAATGCTTAATAAAATAAACAGTATATTTCAATGACTAAATTCTAATCAGATATAACGTAGAGATATACATAATTTCAATATGGCTCTAACATCCCGGCCCCTAATTGTTCTTGTGAACAACAATACATTATTTTAAATGTCCTTAGAGTCGTATAATTAAAATTTGTTTAAGAACAAGTAAAGCAAAGTCCATATAATTACTTTAGGGGTGATGCTGAGAAACTAGTCCATGCATTTGTTACTTCAAGGCTGGACTATTGTAATTCTTTACTATCAGGAAGTCCACAAACTATAGTTA
>NW_015150560.1:155068-156224 GCF_000732505.1 Cyprinodon variegatus
TCCTTACATTCAGCCACTCTTTCATCATCTCCTCAATGAGGTGGTCTCAAAAGTCGCAGTTACAACACACATAGGGCGCACCGCACCATAGGGCGCACCGCACCATAGGGCGCACCGCACATTTTGAGGGAAAAAAAAGACGTTTAAGTGCGCCTTATAGTCGTGAAAATACGGTATAAGGAGAGGCCCGTTTCACCTGAAATGCTAAAAGAAAGCTAACTGGAAGTAGCTTTCATTTTCCTGCATCAAAAGTCATGGATTGCAGTGTCCCATCGTGCTGTGTGGATTTTCCCCCCTTTGTGAGGACCTCACTACGGACTTCATGGCCTATCTGCAGGGGGACGCTTCTGCTTTGATAGCCTGTAAGTTAACCTCCCTCGACCTAAAAGCCCATCAAGTCCTCTGCTGTAGCATCAAACTGACTTTAAACTTTTACGAGAACGGACCCCCCCCCCCTGAGCCCCACTTCCTTCCCAGACTGGAAGGCGTCTCAAAGTAAAACCCATCCACTTTTCTATTTGATGCATTAATGATGTGCTGCGTTCGGGCGAGCAGGCAGATAGGAGAAGTCTGAATCAATGCTGATGTTTAATCTGTGCTGGTTATAAGAACTCTGGTTGAAATAAGTGTTATGTGAAAACTTGCAAGTGATATTTCTTCCTTCCTTTCTATCCTGTTTTAATTCTCTTTCTGCTTTAAGGTTAGTTATAGAGAATTTGCTCACATTCAACCGCTATTCCAAACGGACAATATTGAATGTATTAACATTTAGCCAATCTTGAATCTCAATCTCAGAAGCAAGATAAACTGACTTTTAGGGTTTTATTCCTTTTAAACTAGTCACTTAGTCTACATTATCTTTATTTCTCTAATACCGTGTAGTGTTTGAATAGATGTTGAAATTTCTGTAATCCAGAATTATTAGAATAAAGACGTCATTGTTTAATTTGCAGTTGTTTGTGATCCATATACGGATAGTTTATCACTCAGGCCAGATCCACCTTCTTTTGGAATTAGTGTCAATAAACAGAGTCAAATAATTCCTTGATTGATAATTAATAGCTATGCTCATAACCTAGCCTAGGTCACTAAATTGGTGTGGATACATGGGCTCTGTTCGAAAACCTAGGACGTGTCCTCCAAGGACGCGGTCTAC
>NW_015150560.1:157389-164566 GCF_000732505.1 Cyprinodon variegatus
TGGGATATCCAAGAATACTGAGGATACATCAGACCCGTCCTTCAAATCGGGGAAAAAGAAGGACGCATTTTAAGGCCGCATAACGAGGACTCTTGGAATCTGACCAGACCTTGGCGCTGCGCTATGACGTAATCGGCCTTCGAATCCGGTCTTCTAAGGATGCGTCCTAGGTTTTCGAACAGAGCCCTGGTTTTTAACAGTTTTTAACAATTTAAATAATTGATATTGACGACGAGTCTGCATAGAGAAACTTCTTTGACCCCCGGGTCACAGCTGAGTGACTGACTTATGCTGACTGGGGTATCTGGCCAGTCTGACTTTGGCTTTGTCAGGAAGTCTGGACCCCTGATCCAAGTCTCTGCCTTTAGAAAGTTTTCCATGGTAAGTCCTCTGGAAGCAAAGCCTGTTGGATTAGCAGAGGAGTTTACAAATCTACACTGGGACCCTTTGACTTGTCTCTCATTGATGCAACTTGTTTGGCGACAAAGGTATGGTATCTTGCACTTTGATTTTTAGATACTGAAGAACTGAAGTGCTGTCGGTCCAGAAGACAGAATCCTCCAGGATAAGATCCAGTTCTTCCCTCATAACTATGTCCATTTTTGCTGCTACAACAGCAGCAGTGACCTCGAGAGGAGAAATAGTAACTGGTTTTAGCGGTGTGACCCTTGCCTTTGAATAACAAAATCACTGTGTAGCTGGTTTTGTTCGTTTCTGGAGACCAAGCAGGTGACTGTACCATATCCCTTCTCACTTGCGTCTGCAAAGCGGTGGAGCTGCGCTGATATGGTCTTACCAAAGCCTGCTGTTTTCAAAAATCTGTTCACCTGAAACCCTGCTTAGTGTTGCAATGTTGTCACCCACTTTTCCCATTGTAAAGAGAGAGCCTCTGGCATGTTGTCATCCCAGGCATGTTTTGTTATGCATAGCTCTTGTAGAATCTGCTTCACAGGAAGGATTAGTGGTGATAGAATCCCAAGTGGATCATATATTGAACTCACCATTGAAATAACTCCTCTCCTTGTCAGTGGCTTGCTCTGAATAATGACTCTAAACTTCATAGTGTCTGACTCCACACACCACTGAATCACTAAAGCTCTTTTAAATGAGAGATGATATTTTCTTAAGTCCAGCTCCTTTATTTCTTTGGCCCACTCCTCCTCAGGCAATGATGCAAGCACAGCTTTGCAGTTGGAAATCCATTTAATCAGCTTGAAGCCTCCTGTTTTACATAAAACACGAAGATCTTGAATTAGCGCAACTGCCTGCTCCTTGGTAGCAACAGATTTGACATAAAAAATTTTCAGCACTGTGTTTATTGCTTCTGAGCTGAAGCTTTCCTGATGATCCCAAGCACACTTTCTCATTGCAAAATTTCCACAGCTTGGTGACAACGTTGCACCAAACAGGTGAACAACCATTCGGTATTCCTTCAGATCTTTGCTGAGGTCACCATGTGGCCACCACAGAAATCTGAGCATGTCAGTGTCTTCTTTAGGAACTTTGAGCCGATAAAACATGCTTTCAATATCAGATATGAAGGCGACTGGCTCTTGCCTAAATCTTGTCAGCACACCAATAAGGGAGCTTGTCAGGTCAGGTCAATGTAGCAAGTGACCATTCAAAGAAGTTCCTTGATATGAAGAAGCACAGTTAAACAGAACTCGCAATTTGTTTTTTGTTGGGTGGCAAACCTCATGATGTGGGATATACCATACTTTGTCACCATCTTTCTGAACTTCTTTCAGTGAGACTTCCTCAGCGTAATCTTTCTCCAGTGTTTTGGTCATAAACTTTTTATATTCTTGATGAAACTTTTCATTTCTCAAAAGATTTCTTTTCAGGCTGTCCATCCTCTGTATTGCAACTGTGCGGTTATTTGGGAATGAAACATTTTTCTCCTTAAAGGGTAAACCAATGCTGTAATGGCCATCAACAAATGTCACCAACTGTGAAACAGAATCCATAAACTGTCCTCCCAAGACATCTCCAGTTTTCCAGTCAGTTGGTGCTCAGGGAAGTCCTATTTCATCTGTTCTTGTGTGAGGTCTGTAAACTGAGGCCATTCAGCATTTTCTTCGTAGATGTTTGCTTTTCTTAACAAAGACCCATTAATTGTCCAGCCAAGAACAGTCTTTATAGCATATGGCCCATTTCCTTTGTTATCAATAACCTTCTGTGGCTCAACAGCCTTTGGGACATTTGCTCCAATCAGCAAACCTACCTCTGCATTAACCTGTTTAAGCTGAACCCCTCTCAAATGGCCACCTGTCTATGTCACTTGGTTGGGGGACATTAGCCCTTTTGACTGGAATTTCACTTTATGAGAAGACTTGAGGGAGTTCAATTAAACTATTTTCATCCAAGCCACTGACTTCGAGCCCTTTGACAACATGTGTGTTAATTAACTCCTCTTTTCCCTTGGTGCGGAGCAATATTTTGTCATTTCTTCCTATTATCTTTCAGCAGCTGCTCAATGCAGGATGTTCCATTGCTTCCTGGATCTAAGAATGCGTATATGTCACAACTGTCTTATTATTTTTCACGCATGTGACTTTCACTGGTACAACTGAAACAGCACAGGATGCTTCCCCGGCCCCTGTGCAACCACAAGTTTCACTATCCGTTGGATACACAACATGTCTGACATCTTAGTCTTTGCTGACAGCCCTTGCTTAAATGCCCCTGTGATAAACATCCGAAGCATAAGCCATTTGATTTGAGAAACTCAAGTTTTTCCTTGTGAGGTATCTCTTTCAGGAGTCTGAAAACTTCAACATTATGACCCAATTTCTGGCAGAAAATACAGTTTTTTGTCTGTGTGGCCTTTGTTTTCTTTAGCTTCTTTAACAGGTCTGCATTGCCTGATATCTCTGATACATCCAAAGCAAAGCAGTTTTTCTTCTCTTTTACTCTTGCCGTACATTCCTTCCTTGCATTTGGATTACTAACATTCATGAATGAGGCAGGCTCTTGAATGTTTCCAAACAATGGATCAGAAGTGATTTTTGCCTGTTTATCCACAACTCTAACCAGATCAGCAAACCTAGCCCTAGCCCTTGATGCATTGGCATGCATCAAGCAGAGAAAACATCTAAAGAGATTGCAGAAACTTCTAAAATTGGGTTAAGAACTGTCCAACGCATTATTAAAAACTGGAAGGATAGTGGGGACCCATAATCTTCAAAGAAGAAATATGGCCGGGAAAAAATCCTGAATGATCATGATCAGCGATCACTTAAACGTGTGGTGAGATCAAATGGAAGAAAAACAACAGTAGAACTCAGGGCTATGTTTAATACTGAAAGTAAGAGCATTTCCACACGCACAATGCGAAGGGAACTCAAGGGATTGGGACTGAACAGCTTTGTAGCCGTAAGAAAACCACTAATCAGTGAGGCTAAGCGGAAAAAAGGCTTCAGTTTGCTAGGGAGCATAAAGATTGGACTGTGGAGCAATGGAAGAAGGTCATGTGGTCTGATGAGTCCAGATTTACCCTGTTCCAGAGTAATGGGCGAATCAGGGTAAGAAGAGAGGCAGGTGAAGTGATGCACCCACCATGCCTAGTGCCTACTGTACAAGCCTGTGGGGGTGTTTTTATGATCTGGGGTTGCTGCAGTTGGTCAGGTCTAGGTTCAGCAACAGCATGTGCTCAAAGAATGGGGTCAACTGACTACCTGAATATACTGAATGACCAGTTATTCCATCAATGGACTTTTTCTTTCTTGATGGCACAGGCATATATCAAGATGACAATGCCAGGAGTCATCGGGTTCAAATTGTGAAAGACTGGTTCAGGGAGCATGACACATCATTTTCACACATGGATTGGCCACCACAGAGTCCAGACCTCAACCCCATTGAGAGTCTTTGGGATGTGCTAGAGAAGGTTTTGCGCAGCGGTCAGACTCTACCATCATCAATGCAAGATCTTGGTGAAAAATCAATGCAACACTGGATGGAAATAAACCTTTTGACATTGCAGAAGCTTATCGAAACAATGCCACAGCGAATGCATGCCGTAATCAAAGCTAAAGGCGGTCCAACAAAGTATTAGTGTGAGTGACCTTTTTTTTTGTGGCAACTTTTTTTTTTGGCCAGGCAGTGTATTTGGCTGCACAGATTTGAAGCTGCTCTCAACTCCTTGGCTTGCAGCATTTTTTACATAAACATCTATTCCAACCACAGGTTCTGAACATCCACTATGAGCTGGCTCTTTTAGAGTTAGAACCTCTAGCTTTGCATCAGCCACAGCAATAGCTGTTTTTAACTCCAACTCCTCCTTTCTTGCCCTAAAGGCTGCCTCCACTTTCTCAAGTTCTTGTTTTAGCTTCAACGCATCAGCACGTGCTAACAGAGCTGCTTTCTGAGCTTCAACCTTGAGTCTAGCAGAAGCTGCAGAAGAGGGCAGGCTACATGATGTCATAGAAGATTTACTGCTGCTATGTGTTTTGTCAAATTTAGATGATACTAGTGAAGCACTGTCTGTTGACTTAATTTCAGCATCAGCTGCTTTAGCCTCTTCTAACCTCTTTTTAACAGCATCCAGCCAACTCTCAACTTTCTCTACAAAAGTTTCAGATTTTTGGCCTTTGGTTCAAACCACTGCACCTGATCATCATGCAGTTTCTAATCACTAAGATATCTTTTAATGCTGTCATTTATTTCACAGAACTCCACATATGCACTTGCAAATTCAGAATTTATTTTAGCAGCAAGCTCATCAGCGTTTTCATCATCCTCCATGAGAGCCTCAATTTCCTTAATCTTTTTTGTAAGACAGCCTAACTTAGATTTCCTTGTTCCTTTGAGCTGGTTAAGCTTCTCTTCTTGAATTTTAAGAGTAGGCCCTGAAACTCTTTTTGTGGCTTTTTCCATCCCTGCAGATTCTATCATGACTGCATCACGACAAATCTGTTCTGCAATTTAGCATTTTACTGATGAAAGTCACTCAGGGAAATATCCAAATGATCCAATTTGAGCTCTTATTCTTCACAGAAGTAATGCATAAACATGCTTACTTTGAGCTGGGGTTTTTTTTCATGCCGCATTCGTCCAATTAATCCCGTGCTCCACAGTAATCTCTATAAATCCTCTTTTTCAGGAGCAGTTTTCTGACTTATGTAGTGGTGAAATTTCTTTCATGACAATAAAAATCAACTTCGCCAGTCTGAAGTTTCTGACTCGTTAACCTTTCTTAAGAAGAAAGAAGATCCTCCTCAGTTTATTACGAAACTCATTGTTTACAAAAAAAAAAAAAAAAAAAAGATGGTCCGTCTCATCTAATAAATCAGTAGTGACAGTATATCTTACAAATAACCTTGATGGTCAGAAAACTGTTGCTCCTTGTCCAGCTCCATTAAAACTTCTAAAGCGCTGCCATGTTTACCCCTAAAGCAAAACTGTGCATGTGACCTTAACTAAACACAGGACAATAAAAGGAGCCTAATTATGTGATACAAAATAACCACAAAATGTAACCAAATGCTTAATAAAATAAACTGTTATATTTAAATAACTAAATTCTTATCAGATATAACGTAGAGATAAACATCATTCCTATGTCTCTAACACTACAAGATGATTGCTTCAGAGTCAGTATAATAATTTCTGACAAATTGGAACCAACCTTAAATATCTAAAACAAAGGCTATTGTTCTAAAAAAAAAAAAAAAAAACTCAGCAGCAACTATGTCTTCCTATGTTGGCTTTATGACTGAAAAAGAGAGGGTGTTTTTTCATGCCTGTGGCTTGTGTAAAAACAGGACAGGTCTCCTTTGTGTATTTCCTGCAGTCACCATGTTCCATACTGTTATGGAAAAGCCTGGAGATGGAAACGTGAGGAAATCCAGAGAAGAGGGTCCAAACATTGGCCTGACACAATATTACACTATTTCCACAACAGCCGCTCGGAAAGATTGGCTTCATCTTTTCATGATTTTGTAGTATGATGAGTTTTTCCCTGTGCCAGGAAAGTCTGAGTAGTTTTTTTTTTTATTCTTGAAAATAATAGGTCTTTTTTGACAGCAGTAATAAAGACATGCTTGAGAATAGGCATGTCTCATTGTATTAAATTTGTTCTACATCATGTCAGCCACAAATGACAGTTCCAGAGCTGCGGAGCTTTGAAATTATGGTTTCACCAGCACCTCCAAACTTCTCCAAATGTGCCAGATTGTGCCAAATGTTTTTACTAAACTATTTGACCCATAGAATAACACTGAAGTATGTCTACCCCTGTTTGAAACCTTATTTCATTGGCTACAAAGCCAAACAGCCCACGTGGTCTTAACAAATAACAGCAGGACTCTATGAGGCATAATATCACTCTACGCGGGGCATCATCGGCTGATAGGCAAGGAGAGCTTGTGAGACTTCATCGACTGTCCCTGACTCAAATTGAGTTGTACAAAGATACGGACACTTGTGTCCTGTAGGTAAGACAACAATGTAAAGAAACATACCAAAAACTGCAGGCTAACAAATGAGGAAATAAGTATTAGGAAGTAAATATTAGCGAGATGCTAAGCATTAGCTATGACCAGCTAACTTTTCTGATGTCAACAAACCGGACGTTGTGTGGCGACTTTCTCATCATGAACATTTTTTATTATGAATACTCTGGATTACCTTCCATCAAAAAATGGATTCTGGATGCCTCCAAATGTATGTTGTTGTAGCTGCTTTGTCATGTTTACATTTTGACATGCTGCTATATCTGTGTTAATGGTATAAATGTGGGCAATCTAAGCTTTCCAACGAAGTCTAAGTCTATGGTAAAAATTGGTAAAGATTTTACCACTGTTTGATAAGTCCTCCTCCCATTTCATAATAGGAAGAGATAATATCTCATCCAGTTTAGTCAGTGTCCTCTATAATTTAGACAGTAGTTTGGGGGGGTTTAACTCTAGGAACTCTAATATATTAGTTAGAATTTGTAAACCTCCATCAATATGCTTAAATTTGTTTCTAATTATAGCTTTAATTTTTTTCATGTTCTAAGAAGTTATTTTTTTTAATGCCATATTGCAAATTTAATTTTAGCAAATGTGATAATCTCCGTACCTTCAAATAAGTGATCCATATATGTAATACCTTTATTCTTCTAGTATGGAAAGTGTTGGGAGCTGGAGAAGTACCACCTTCCTCCAGCAGAGTCCGCCGTGGATCCTCCTGA
>NW_015150560.1:168451-170905 GCF_000732505.1 Cyprinodon variegatus
CTTCAACTGCTGACAGCGGTGAGTCCAGGGTCACTCTTTGACTCTCTGATCATTTATGAAGAGTTATTTTATCTGGAAATCGCTTGATATCATTATCTGATGAATTTAACTGTGAAGTGTATAAAGATTTCATTTCAATCAGTTTTGAACAAAACATCTGGGCTCAGATATGTCTAAGAACTTTCAACATGACTAGAAACCCAAATTTACAAATAATAAAATACAATATCCTCCATAGAGTGCACTATACAGGTCAAAGATTATTCAAGATGGGTCTTGCACAATCTAATATCTGTCCACAGTGCACAGGCAATCATCTTGATAATTATAATCACGCGTTATGGTTATGCAAGCCGGTTCAGAGGTTCTGTGTACAGGTATGTAAGGACTTATCACTGTGCCTGGGTTCTAAAATCTCACTTTCCTCCTCAGTTTGCTTGCTGGGGGACTTTGAGGGAAGCTCTCTGGAAGAAAAAAAATCTGTTTGCATGGCTTTCACTGCATTATGTATCGCAAAGAAATCTATCCTCATGAAGTGGAAGTAAGGATAAACTCAGAGATCTGTTGTTGGACCATATTAATCTTGAGACAGCATCTGCATCCCCATCAGACCGATCTCTCTGGGCTCCCTTGATCGGCACCATCACTTAGTGTAGTGGGGGGCTGTGGGGCGCGTCCTACAGGGTGCAGGGGCTGGTTCGGGGGTCCTTGGGCCCTGGGGGGCTCGGGGGGGGCGCTCGGGTGGGGTGCCTGTTGGGTCTGACCCTGGGGTCTATTACCCCCATCGGGGCGGGGCTTGGGACGTCTCGGGGCATCCTACGGCGGCCGCTTATGTTGGTTACTGGCCTGGTAGCTGTGCTGCTGCTGGAGCGGTCCGGGGTCTGGGGCACATTGCACCCGGTGGGGCGTCGGGGTTCGGGTTCTGTGGGGAATTCATGCTTGGGATCTGGGCCGGTGTGCGCTCGGCTGTCCATCCCTGCCAGGGCCTCAGGTGTGCTGGGGGGCCTCGAGGCCTGTTTAGCTGTGGGGGGGCATGGACATTAACACCTTATGACTGATGCTTTGAAATCTGCTAGCGGGTAAAGGAGAGGCACGGGGAGTGGGAGTCATTTCGGCCTGGATGTCTTTTGTCACTTGTGTGGTGATTGGTTTAAATTTTAATGTAGGGGTTGGCTCTGGTTCCCCGGTTGGCTTGTGGGCCCTGCTGCCGGTCCCTGGCCCCCTGGCTACAGTGGTGCGACTAGTGGGGCTCTTGGGGAACGGGGTTGTCTATTGGAGTCAGCTGGGGAGCTGGCTCCCTGGGTGTGCAGTAAGCACCTCAGTCCTTTGCTCCCCCTCCCCGGATTCCTCCCTCTGTCTGCTCAATCACACTGCCACACATGTAGATTATTTGGGAGAGGGTCGTTACTGGAGGGTCCCACCCTCTGATGACATCCCCCACCCCAATTTTATTTTGCATTTTAGACACTTCCATCTACAACATTCTCACAACACACATCAAGGGCAATGGGGGGCTTATTTCATGGGCCTTACCACGGTCCGCTCCCCCCACCCCCTCTCTCGCATTTAGATCTTTACCCCCTTTTGCCCAGTTTCAATTACAGCTGAGAACAACACGCAACAACACCACATTTGAGCAGGCAAAAAACAAAGAGGAGTGTGTATGACGTCATCCGCGCACCGGACGGGAGTTGTGACATGCAGCCCGGGCCACAGGCGGCTACGCTCTACCCCTTTTATTCATTTGGCTAGCTAATCTGAATCGTTCAATTCCATTAAAGAGTGAGGTCATCTGTGGTAGTAGCACTAGATATCTTCCTGGTATGTGAGTAAAACCAGCAGCAGTTCAGCGGACAGGATGAATGAATGGTAGCCCCCACGCGCAGATGACGTCATACACACTCCCAATTGTTTAAAAAAAAAATATATATATATATATATATAAAATATAACCGCGTATTTCTGGGATCTGTGGTTAAATTAGCCTACATGTTATGAATGCTGGCGTACTATAAATCATAAATTATGAACAGTTTGTGCCTTCAACTCGCTGTCCATAGGAGGACGTTACTTGGATATAACAAAACCAAAGATCTATCATATTATAGCTTTTTCCGTAGTGTGAGCTGCTGCTGCGCCTCCACATCGAAAGGAGCCAGTTGAGGTAGCACAGCCATCTAGTAAGGATGCCTCCTGGACGTCTCGCTGGTGAGGTGTTTCAGGCATGTTCCACCGGGAGGATGCCCAGGGGGAGACCCAGGACAGGCTGGAGGGACTGTGTTTCTCAACTGGCCTGGGAGCACCTTGGGTAGCAGCTTCTTGGGACTGAAGCTGCTACCCCCACGATCCAACCCCGGATAAGTGGAAGACGATGGATGGATGGATGGATGGATGGATGGATGGATGGATGGATGGATGGATGGATGGATGGATGGATGGATGGATGGATGGATG
>NW_015150560.1:172230-178881 GCF_000732505.1 Cyprinodon variegatus
ACCGCAGGTAATACGATCAAACATGTTGCTCAGATGCTCCACCCATAAGACTGACAAGACTGGAGCAAGTTGCTATTGTGAGGTAATTCTTGTTTGTGTTGACACTTTCACAGCTTGAGTTGAAAACTATCGCCATCAAATTTTTTAATAAATGGGAAAATTTGAGTGAAGCTGAGAGACTGTAGATTTAACAATCAGAGAGTAGCAGGATGGGTCCTTTTTACTTTTTGGGGGAAAAGATCATCCCGGACGGTGACATTATATAATTTTTATTTAAAAGTAGTTTCAACTTTTCATTATGATATCATTAGAGTCTGATTAAACACTGGGTGAATCACACTTCGAGCTGCACCTGGACAAAGTGAAACCATTTCTTATGCATATGGCCAAGATACCGTGAGGAGCTCAGCAGATTAACTGGGTCCACTTTGAGAAGCAAGGCTGGAAAGTTTGAAATCAATTTAGATTTGACTTACCATTGGTTCTGGCCACCAGTTTTTATTCATGTTTATTTTGCCATTTGGAAACTGCCTAAGCACAAACTGATTAATTTGTATCTGTGATCAAAACTAACAATTATCTTTCATTATTCATCTGATCCTAAATTTCTTTGCATAACTTATTAAATCAAACAAATTTTATGAATGCCATGATTCACTATTGACTAATTGATCGACTGTTCAATTGCCTTTCTTGGTAACAAATCTGAGAGGTCATTGACTTTTGGCCTGCTTTTGAATTATGAGGTTGTTTTGTTTAAATATGTTTTTTTTCCATGCTGTGTTTGTAACAATCCTTAAGTGTTAATATTTTTCTTCCAGGACAAGCTGGCAAAGTTTCATGCTTCGTTGTATTTTGTGTCAGATGTGTATTTTTTCAGCATTTGCAGAATACCCGAGAAATAAAATGAACAAATAGGCCGAAAGCAGCAGAGAGGTGCTGAGATGGTTGCAAGCACTGGAGTTTGATAAGAGGGTTTGAATAGGTTCTGACTTACTTGACTGATATGGTTAATGACTGGACTGTATCTCAATCATAGATTAAGACAGTAGAGCAATGGTGTCGAATTGCAGCATGCCAATGCAAGGGGTTATTGAATAATGAGAAGGGGCCTAAATGTGTGAATGTGTGTGTGATTGGGTTTGACCTCGCTGAGGCACAGAGTGTTTTCAGATAGTAGGCTCATTGTTTTTGTTTCTGCCTGTGAACTGAAGGCCATTTTGGAGAGCTCAGAGTTTTGTTTTTATTCCTCTATGGTTGACATATGGCCTCTGAGGTACAGTTGAGTATGGTGGCTGTGAAGCTTATGGATTGTTTGTTGGGGTGAATTTGACCCATTAAAAGCCAGTCATTCTGACAGAGGTGCTAAATGAATGGCAGGATGATCACAGAAGTTTTTGGACAAATCATAGCAAACACAGGGATTTTGTTGTCTTACATATTTTTCATTGTTTGTATCTGTATGTTTATCTTCTGTGGTTGTTTACTAACATCCTAGGTTTAAAAAAAAAAGACATTACCAATAATTTAGTTTGAACAGCTCAGTTACTCTACAGATAAAAATACACTATTCATAAAACTTAAAGGAACACTTTGTAATCAGAGTATAGCATCAAGTTAATTAAACTTCTTGATTTGGTTAGGTAAGTAGCAGAGCAGGTTGTTAATCAGTTTCAGCTGCTTTGGTGTTAACGAAATTAACAACAGGTGCACTAGAGGGGCAACAACGAGACAACCATCAAAACAGGAATGGTTTTACAGCTGGACGCCACTGACATTTTTCCCCTCCTCATCTTTTCTGACTCTTTTTTACTACATTTGGCTAGGGTCACTGTCACTACTATCAGCATGAGGTGCTACCTGGACCCTACAGCGGTTGCACAGGCAATACAACTCCTCCAGGATGGTACATCAATACTTACCATTGCCAGAAGGTTTGCTGTGTCTCCTTGCACAATCTCAAGAGCATGGAGGAGATTCCAGGAGACAGGCAGTTACTCCAGGAGAGCTGGACAGTGACGTAGAAGGTCTACAACCCATCAGCAGGACCGGTACCTGCTCCTTTTTGCAAGGAGGAGAAGGAGGAGCACTGCCAGAGCCCTACAAAATGACCACCAGCAGGCCATTGATGGCTCTGACCAAACAATCAGAAACAGACTTCATGAGGGTGGCCTGAGGGCCCGACATCCTCTAGTGGGCCCTGTGCTCACTGCCGGTACGGTGGAGCTCGATTGGCATTTGCCACAGAACACCAGAATTGGCAAGTCCGCCACTGGCACCCTGTGCTGTTCACAGATGAGAGCAGTTTCACCCTGACCACATGTGACAGATGTGAAAGGGTCTCGAGAAGACGTGCAGAACGTTATGCTGCTTTTAACATCGTTCAGCATGACCGGTTTGGTGGTGGGTCAGTGATGGTCTGGGGAGGCATATCCATGGAGGGACGCACAGACCTATACAGGCTAGACAACGGCACCCTGACTGCCATTAGGTATCGGGATGAAAACCTTGCACCCATGGTCAGACCCTATGCTGGTGCAGTGGTTCCTGGGTTCCTCCTGGTGCACGACAATGCCCGGCCTCATGTGGCGAGAGTATGCAGGAAGTTCCTGGACGATGAAGGAATCGATACTATTGATTGGCCCACACACTCGCCTGACCTAAATCCAATAGAACACCTCTGGAACATTGTTTCGATCCATCCGACACCGCCAGGTTGCACTTCAGACTGTCCAGGAGCTCAGTGATGCCCTGGTCCAGATCTGGGTAGAGATACCCCAGGACGCCATCCGTTGTCTCCTTAGGAGCATGCCCCGACGTTTTCAGGCATGTATACATGCACTTGGGGGCCATACAAATTACTGAATGCCATTTTGAGTTGCTCCAATGAAATTTCAGCAAAATGGACTAGTCTGCCGCATCATTTTTTCACTGTAATTTTTGGGGTGTCTTTGAATTCAGCCCTCTGTAGGTTGATAATTTTCATTTCCATCAAAATATGTGGCATCCTTTTGTTCCTAACACATCACCCATTCCATATCAGTATAAATAAACAGCATGATTTTTTTCCCCATTGAGATCTGATGTGTTTTCAAAGTGTTCCTTTCATTTTTTTGAGCAGTGTATGTGAAAGTCAGCATTCGACTTTTGTTTGGAGAGACATTGGACACTTTCTTTCTTGAGCCACAGGAAGGATTACAATACAGAGGGGACAGAGGTTAATTTTATAACTGAACTTTATAAGGAGGGAAGGGGTACAGCTGCTTATATGCAGACATTAAGGAGGTGACTGGATGCCCAATGCTTCAGATGAGAACAGGCGACTGGCAGTGATGGGATAATGGAAGGTCAAAGATAATCAGACAGGACCAGGATGAAAAAAGATAAGTGAACTGACCCACCATTTTTCAAAATTATGAGCGACTTATAAGAAACAGGCTGATTAATACAGATCTATGAATAAGGTATATAAATTACAGGGATCAACAAAGAGACAATAACTTTCTAAATTCTAAATTTCTAATAACATCAGTAGTGATGACACCAGTATAGAGGTAAAATATGGAAATAATTTTAACACAGTTTTTAACATTCTACTTTTTATTCTCTATATCATCAGGGGTTGAGGTAGTCTTAAACAATTGAAATAAAGGATGACTTAGAGATGTTTTTCTATGTTATAAATAAGACTGGGTTTTTGATTAATAATCTGGTCAGTTTGAATTAGCATAACATTAACACTAGATGTCCCGGAGAATTCCAGTTTTCCTGCAATCCCCCCTATCCTCTTCAAGTTTGTTTATTCACTCTACCTTGCTAACTATCCTTGTTGTAATGCAAATAACCTGTGATATGACCAGCCCTTCTACATTAGACTGGATAAAGGTTTAAAAAAACTGGCATCAGAACAAGAGCATGCTCCAAACACTTTACATTACCTGCCCCTACAACATCAGACCCTTTTGCAGCAATATCTTGATAAGTCATATCGAAATCTTATATTTAGGCAGACCTTTTGAACATCCAGATATCATACGGGTCCTAGTACCTGAGCTGAGAACAGGTCATAACCATGCTTTTCCAACAAGGCAAGGCAGAGCCTATTTATATTGTCCATTCACCAACAGACTCATTTATATTGCAAAGCTTACTATGTGAAAGAAACGTAGAGAATAATTGTATTTTGTCTTGTCTCGCCTTTTCATGTCATTCAACATTTCAGCATAGAGAATGACAAACAGTATGATTTCAGTACTGGAGTAACATCAATTTCACCGAAGGAAAAGCACTACATATGAAGCTACAATTGTCCCATTTAGCAGTTTTTACAAACCCAAGGTGAGTCCTTCCTGCATGTGTGACAGGTATACTTTGTGCAGCACACACAACACTCATTGCTGTGGTTCCTGTTGCAGAGATTGCACACCTGGCCTGCTTAAAATAACAATGAAAAAAATCTTTAAAAAAATAGAGTTTAGCACATTTTCCCAAAGTAAGAGTTGTAGTGTGAACTAGATGAGGTTATCTATGTGTGCTGCAAGTTTGGAGGCACTACAATGATCTTCAGTGTAATTATTGGCTATTATATGCTTATAATAACAAAGACAAAATCTCCAAACATACAGTTTGGCCTATCTTCCCAACGTAAGAGTTGTAGTATGATCCAGATGAGGTTATCTGTGTATCCTACAAGTTTGAAGGCAGTGCAATGATCTATAGTGTAATCATTGCTCATTTCATACTTATTCTAGTTAGAAAATAGGTGGAATTTATCATTTAGGCTTTTGGAAATTCCTCAGAAAAGTATTATTTCCGAATCCAATACATGTGATAATAATCCACCTCTCCTTGGTAACGCTTTTGAATATTTCTCTCTTATTATTTTGCAACTTGCAGAGCTCGCTCCTCCTGCACATTTTTGGAGCAGCGAGCTCCCCGTACGGTCCAATGTAATTCTCCCAGCGCGATAGGAGATTCGCTTTGAGGAAACTACAGTTGTAGCTTACTGTATGGCTTGCTGTGGTGTCTGTTTTGTAGAACAAATAATTCGCCGACTAGTTATTAATCCGGAAAAGTCGAATTTGTGCATATATTGCCAACTTTACTGCAGTCTCACGATGGTGTCTCAGCTGCAGCAGAGGAGAGATCGCCTGATTTATATTTCTCCCAAAATAAATAACGGTCATTATCGTATAAATGGTCATTATTGTATGAATATTGTTGTATTCTACAGCGCTCCAGCTCATGCAGCTATTTCATTGTACAGATCAGTTATCGTCTGATCGCTGTGCTGGTGGCTGCGCTGAAATCATTGCGCTGTTGGCAAGACTGATGACGTAGACCTAGTTATATTTATGAACAAATATGACCCCCCCCCCCTGCTCTCAGGTAAAACAGTCTCAAAGAGAGAGACTTTAGCTGAAACCGAAATTGAACGGGGTGGAATGGTTCTCCAGCCACAGCGCTAATGGGGCATTTACATCTGAAAAGGGATTCATGAGTTGGTAAGTACTGCAGGGGGATTGGAGGCTGACGAAAATTCTCCTATATGTGGGATTTCTAGTGTTAAAGGGGGATAACCTGAAACTGCATGGTTGCTTGAAAATAATGCACAGCAGGGGCAATCATCTGAAACTTCAACGTTCAAGAATACTAAACTACCTATAAGGTAGGAGAAATTAGAACATCTTTTGGACGAATATTTTAAGCAAATGATGCCATCTTTTAATATAAGCAATATTGATAAAGACTTATTTCAATATCAGGCCCAAGATCTAAAACTTCCCAATTTTTAACTGCGATCTGATTTAAAATTAGCATTACAGAAACTATTTTTTTAAAGATGGGGAAGGGCAACCGCACATTAGATGCATGAGGTAATGAGAACAACTGAATGTACTTTACCTGCAGCTGGATTCAAAAATTAAATGGAACTGCAGACTTAATATGATGGCTTATTAGATAAAACACAAATGGGGACTTATTATGTTTCCTGCACATTTTCGGATCTGGTGAGGGGCCCAGATAGGCAGACTATCTACAACAAACTATTGACTGGCTGTGGAGATGTCAGAACAGTTTTTGTTTTTACTATTCTACAATGGGGCACCTTTTTTTAATGGAGAATATTTTCAATGGACTATAGCTGGACACACTGCATAGAGGAGATGGAGTCGAATTCAGCAGTTTCAGGAACTAAGAACTGCCGAGGTTTGGAAACGCAGAAACAACTCAGAGTGCAAAACTGTACTATGAACGGAGTAACATTTAAATATGAAATTCCACTTGAACGGAGGATCCCCTTCTTCAACACTTTGATTCTTTCTGCCTCTGTGTTATGATGCTAATGATACAGGTAAGACTTATTGATCAGGGGATGTGGGGAAACCTGGGCCCCAAGACCCTTTGGTTCAAAGATGCTGTGGTAACAGAGGGTAAGCTGATGAACTTGCCCTAACTTTGAACTATTTTGCATGTTGGAGAGGATCAATGCTGCAGGAGACACTCTCTCTTGCAAGAACAGTCGCAGGATGGGTGCTGACCAGTCTCCCACATATAGAGCCACTCACATAGATCCCCACACACATATATTCAGTTACTAAGAAACAAACACATAAGCCCCATTTACACTACCCTTGAAAAACCGATCCA
>NW_015150560.1:179486-181340 GCF_000732505.1 Cyprinodon variegatus
ACAAGTTATCTCAGTTACTGAGCTCGGACCGGTCTCGGCTCAGTTTTTTAAGGGTAGTGTAAACGGGGTAATAGTTTTAGACACATGGACACCCAAGGTTCCTCATGGGAATTCGGTTATTTTATACAATATCATTCAAGGCTACTAAGGCTGAAAAGGGAAATTTAAAGAGGTAATCATCACCAAGATGGTTATTCTTAGAGACAGAACAACTTTTATCACTTTCATTAGGGACCGGGTAAGAATGAACTGAAAAAAAATTCAATTATAGTTTTTGAAGAACCTGAACTTAATATGCTGTGATGAGCTGTAGGTTTCAGATTAAAAATATTAGTTGCAGTAATTTGAGCTTATATGCACAAAATAATGAGCTGAAACATCAATGAGATGTTCAGGCTGAGTACATTCTATTACAGATAACTTATAACTGCCAGGCACTGAAAGGTAAAACATGATTGAAGTTTTCTGATTAGAACCTCAAACAATCTGCTGAATAAACATTCGGACGGCGGAACATAATATAATGCTTTTAATGAAGACTTTAGAGATAGACTGAAAGTAATTGTGGATAAGAATATCTGGCTGTGACTGCACTTAAGGGTTAAGGTTGGTGAAAAAAAATTTGTAAATTTTTAGTAAATGATGAATTACTCTGTAAAGACAGTGCTGATCCTGATAAGAACAGTAATTTCCCTCTTATGTGTTGGAAGATCATAGATGGACTGATTGCTGGAAGGTGTTGTGAACAAACCATGAACCAGCACTAGGATTCATCATTTAACTGCATTTGGACAGCATGGAGACCAAAGGGTAGGTGGAGGAGACCATATGAGACTTTGGTTAATGTATTACATTGAAGAAGGATAGAGACACTGAAATAATTCATCATCATCAGTGATGTTCATCTTTTGCCTTTAACTAAGACCAGGATAATTCTGGTTTTTAACTTTTCGATTTATGTGTTTGATTAATTTTAATTTGTTTTGATGAAAAGCATAGAAAAATTTTGGTCCAAACCCACCAAGATTAGGTTTTATGCCACTTTCACTTTGACATAGAAAAACACAGAACCCAATTGACTTAAAGGTTCTTTAATTAGTTTGTAATGATAACTGTCAGATTCAAAATGGGGTTTTCTTGCTCATATTGGCAGAGAGTGGGATTTCCCTGGGCTTACCCTAGTTTTTACTACCTTTAAGAGAAGGCAGGGTTTTCTGGCGGAGAACGGCCCGGCCTATCCACTGCAACTGAATGATTGGTAAAGTTGGATGAATGGTTTATCCATGATGAGCAGTCACACTAACTGTAGGAGGCATCCAGGTGGGAATGAGAGTAGATGAATATGACAAAGATAAATTAAAATTATGTGTGCATACGAAACTAAAACAGCACTCCTTTAATAAGATGAAACCGAAATTGTAGTCAAATGCTGAAACTGTAGTCTTGGGTGAAAACATTTGGTCTGTGAAATTTTGATTGTAAGTACTTTTGATTCCTGATTAATGATACCGTATTTTCACGACCATAAGGCGCACCGTACTAAAAGGCGCAGTCTCAGTTATGTGTCCCATTTCTGTATTTAACACACACATAAGGCGCACCGGACTATAGGGCGCGTTTTTTATATACAGGTACATGTCCTCTACTACCTTTAAATACCTCTACTGCGTATTTAAAAATACAGCGGGGGCAAAACTGAGTATGACTGTGCTTTATTCATGTCTTTATTACAAAGTATTAATCAAACCTGGGTGCTGGCCGTGAGACAGACACATCGCAGATGACAGTGCGCTGTGGTCACTCCTAAATTAACTTAAAATCCTGAAACCTGCCTGAAACCTGCCTGAAACCTGC
>NW_015150560.1:183474-187337 GCF_000732505.1 Cyprinodon variegatus
GCACCTGCACCTGCTATTGGCTGATCAGTAGAGGTAGGTAGCCCCAAGACCCTTTGGTTCAAAGATGTCAGCTAAGAACAAAGTGTAATATTTGGATAAGGCTGGAGCCATGGATGTCTACTCATCTGCTAATGTGTATGATGTAAAATGTGATGATGTGGCATACTGAAGATGTATAAAATGCCTCTTCAACTGTTTATCAGGGCCACTTCCTAAGAAATGAACCTGCAGCTGCCTTCTGTAAGTCTCAGTAACTTCTGTGATCTAAGAAAGATTACAATTTCTATCAAAATCTGTTGTGATGTCTCATGGTTATTTAAAACATTTAAGTTATGAAGTGTTATTTGAAGAGAGTGTCACAAGTGATATCTTAATGATAAAGAACCAGAGAGAGAAAGCTTTAAGGTGTAAACACAGAGAGTATCTTTAAAATCTCTTTCCAAGCATCATGATCCTGTTATACATTGTACATTGTTCAAGAGATAAAGTACAATGAGCAGCCTTCTGTCTTCTATGTTTTTTATAGAATAACAGGACTGGGAGGAGACTATGGGTTATTAGACAAATACCTATGTTCTGGGGGGGGGGGGGTGTAAAGAATTATGCTCTTTCAAAAAAAAAGTTATTTTCCACAACAAATGATTACCTCCGTTTCAAGTAGTGGAGATTTTGGATGTACTGAATGGTGTAGAACCTACCAAAATTCTCTAGTTTTTCGTATAACTATAAACATGTATAATATTAATTACCTTATTGTCCAAAGTGAAAAGGAAAGAGTCATTCTCTCTTTTGTCAGCCTCAGTGTTACTGATGATCTCCCCAATGTACCTGAATTAAGAAGAAAAAATGCTTAGTGTCCGGCTTAACAGTAATATGAGGATTAGAAGAATACAGTCTAGATTTTTCAGCAAATTCTCACTCGCAAATGAATTTTCCTTGAGGGATATCTTGCAGTGCCCTCACTCCCCAGCCCATCTTCTCCGTCTTGTAGAGCTGTAGGTGGACCCTGTAACAACATAAACACAAGCCGCTAGAAATATTCAGTAAGTAATTTGTTAAGAGTTTGAGCTCCCCTGCCACCATATGTCAAGGTTGCAGCAGAAGAGCAGTTGACATAAAGGCTTAGTTTTCTAAAACCCCTGGAGATCAATTTACAACCGAGAATGCAGAAAAAATTAGGAAAGGGATGGACGAGTTTAGGCATTCTTTCAATCAGACTTATCAATAGGGATCTCAATCCCAAGCATCATAAAGAACATGAATCAAGCAGTAGGTGCAGCCTACATTTGTTATGCTTTCACTTTGACATTACGTTTCATGTGCTTCAGCTCTGATGCCTACATTGAAATTAGGCTGTTTCTGGCCAGGGACTTGTTCATCTCTTCTGAATAAGTGATTTTAAATATTCCCTTTCTTACATTTTACATAAATAAACCTCTCGGTACATGTATTGTGCTATTTGTTTATTGTTATTATTTCCTTTACATCATACAAAATTCGTAAAGAGATAAAGCATTAATTTTCTCTATTGGATCTTTCATGAACCATCTCCAGCAGCACCTGCACCTGCTATTGGCTGATCAGTAGAGGTAGGTCGTATCAGCTGTAACAGTGTGACATCCATCATTCTGAATTTCAGAAAAATGTCAGATAATCATAAGAGATTGATTTCTGGCTGCAAGACCATAAATTCTTCTATTCTGGAACCCAGATTTGGAGTCAAAAACAAAAATGTTCCTTGTACATCAACATTTCAACATACAATCAGTATAAATGGCAGAGGGGACATCGTCTTTGAAGACACGCTCACATGCCTCATGCTCTTCAGTACAATCGTCAGCCTCATCTACTGGGTCGGCTGCAGCAAAGGCCAGAGCAAAAGCTGAAGCCGCAAAGGCACGCCTCGTCTTTGTTGAAAAGGAGGTGGCTCTGAAGCTAGAGAAAGCTAAATTGGAGGCATCTATAACAAAACTTAATTATGAGAAAGAGACAGCTGCAGCTATTGCTGAGGCAGAAGCCCTTGAAGCTGCTGTTGATTTGAATTCTGACAAACAGAGCTCCAAATTAAGCATGGATTTTGCTCCATTGGACACCCCAGCGCGTACTGAGCAATATGTTCTCAACCAAAATCAGATTCAGGAGACTCACAGACAGTCATGTGCTGGTAGTGATCCAGCCGCAGAGTCAAAGCCTGACTTCAATATCTCATCTTCCCAGCTTAAGGCAGATGCAACATCCTTTCTTCCAACTGCATTTCAATGTCCGCAGGTTGCTCCACGGAACCCGTCAGTCAGTAAAAGTGACGGACCTGGAGATGTTATGTTGGGGCATGATAGTGGTCTTAATACCCAATATTACAGAGCTCCAAACATTAATCCTTTTTATCCACATCCTGCATATACAAATAACAGAAGCTCAAACATGAATGACTTTGTTCGATATTTAGCTCGTCGTGAGCTTGTGGCAACAGGTTTGTTGCAATTTAATGACAAACCACAGAACTACAGAGCCTGGAAACGCTCTTTTAAGTCAGCAACATTGGCTTTGGACCTGTCACCAAGCGAAGAAATGGATCTCCTGTTGAAGTGGCTTGGGAGAGAATCAGTACAGCATGTGGAACAGATTAGAGCAATACATATAAACCATCCACAAGCAGGGCTAAATATGATATGGAAGAGACTTGATGAAAAGTATGGATCAGCAGAAGCTATTGAAGATGCTCTGTTCAAACACATTGAAGACTTCCCAAAAATAACTAACAGAGATTACTCCAAGTTGACAAAGTTAGGTGATCTTTTAATGGAGCTCCTGTCAGCTAAATCTAAGGGAGATTTACCTGGACTGTCTTTCCTTGACACAGCCAGGGGCGTGAACCCAATAGTGCTAAAGCTACCTTATCGTCTACAGGAGAGATGGGCGACGGTTGGAGCATCCTACAAACAACAAAAATGTGTTCAATATCCTCCCTTCTCTTACTTCGTGGACTTTGTGTGTCAGGAAGCAAGGATTGCCAGTGATCCAAGTTTCAACTTCGTTTCTCACACAGACACAGCTCAGATAAATAGAGCACCTCCAAAATCAAACAAGTTTAAGGAGGTCTATGTTCACAAGACTGAAATCTCTCCTCAAGGTTACAGAGATGCTGACACAACATTAAAACCTAATGAATGTGACAAAATGTGCCCCATACACAGAAAACCTCACCCTCTTTATAAATGTCGCGCATTTAAGGAGAAATCCATTAACGACCGTATGGCACTGCTAAGGGAGAACAACATTTGTTTTAGGTGTTGTTTGTCATCCACACATATTGCAAGGAATTGCAGAGTCAAACTGCTCTGTGCAGAGTGCAAAAGCGAGGAGCATCACACAGCACTTCATCCAGATCCCAGAAGTTATGTTGACCCCCAACCACAGCATGGCGGGGAGGATGAAATAACCACAAGTCAGCCTCAAGTAAATTCGAAGTGTACAGAAATCTGTGGCGGAGAACAGACAAATCGATCCTGCTCAAAAATATGCCTTGTAAAAGTGTATCCAGCTGGCTGCAGAGACAAGGCTGTGAAACTGTATGCGATTCTGGATGAACAGAGCAACAGGTCACTTGTGCGATCTCAGTTTTTTGATGTGTTCAATGACCGAAGTCCAAGTGCTCCCTATACACTGAGAACATGTGCTGGAGTTAGGGAAGCAGCTGGAAGAAGAGCTAGTGGATATGAAATAGAATCTTTAGATGGAAATGTCCGGATCCTATTGCCAAGTCTTATAGAATGTAATGACATTCCTAACAACAGAGACGAAATCCCAACCCCAGAGGTGGCCCGTCACCATCAGCACTTGAAATCATTGGCTCATCTGATCCC
>NW_015150560.1:187366-201180 GCF_000732505.1 Cyprinodon variegatus
CCCCAATATTGACCCACAAGCCCAGATTATGCTGCTGCTTTGTCGAGACCTTATCAGAGTTCATAAGGTACGTAAACAGCTGAATGGCCCACATGATCTGCCATATGCTCAGAAACTTGACCTTGGGTGGGTTATCATTGGGAATATATGCTTGGGCAGCAATCACATGCCTCAAACAATCAACACCTTTTACACCAAAACCACAGAAACGACACGCCCTACCCTCTTTGAACCTTGCCCCAATGTGTTCTGCATCAAAGAGAAATACAGCAGTGAGTACATCCCAACCCATCCTTCACTCTTTGCCGAGATGGACCCAGAGTGTTGTGCTGATCATCTTGGATGTGCTGTGTTTAGGCAGACTAAAGAGGACAACCAGTTGGCTCCTTCAATTCAGGATGCCCTTTTTATGAAAACAATGAATGAGGGTCTACACAAAGATGCAAACAACAGCTGGGTTGCACCGTTACCCTTTAAACACCCACGTCAGAGGCTTCCCAATAACAAGCCCCAAGCATTAAAACGCCTCATCTCACTCAAACAAAGCTTCAGAAGGAAGCCAGAAATGCGAGAACATTTTCTAAGCTTCATGGAGAAGATGTTTGTAAAGGGCCATGCAGAAATAGCTCCTCCAGTGACAGCAGATGAAGAGCAGTGGTACTTGGCCATATTTGGTGTGTACCATCCAAAGAAGCCCAACCAAATTCGAGTTGTATTTGACTCTAGTGCTCAGTATGAAGGTGTTGCACTCAACGATGTGCTGCTAACCGGGCCGGACCTGAACAACTCACTTTTGGGTGTACTACTGCGCTTTCGAAAAGAAGCAGTGGCTTTCACAGCAGATATAGAACAAATGTTCTATTGCTTTTATGTGAGGGAAGAAGACAGAAACTTCTTATGTTTCCTGTGGTTTCAGGACAATGATCCCAGTAAGAACATTATAGACTACCGTATGAATGTCCATGTCTTCGGAAATAGACCCTCACCAGCAGTGGCTATTCATGGCCTCCATCAGTCTGTACAAGACCAAAAGTTCAAAGTTGACGCAGATTTCAAGAACTTTGTCACACGTGATTTCTACGTAGATGATGGTCTTAAATCCCTGCCTACAGTTGAAGCAGCGGTAAAGTTGTTGAAAAGGACTTGAGATGTTCTCTCTAAGTCAAATCTTAGGCTACATAAGATTGCCTCAAATAGAAAGGAAGTCATGGAAGCGTTCCCACTGATCATGCAAACAGCCTCAAAGATCTCGACCTTGATGATAACACATCGACTGGAACCTCCAAACAGACACTTCGTGTTCAGTGTGTCTAAAGAGGTTAAACCCTACACCCGGAGGGGTGTTTTATCCACCGTCAACAGCCTTTATGACCCTTTTGGGTTTGTAGCACCTGTGACCATCCAAGGAAAGGCTATCCTGAGAGAGCTCACAACTGAAAAAGGAGATTGGGATGCACCTTTACCAGAAAATATGGAGAAGATTTGGGTGTCATGGAGAGCCTCCTTATCCGGACTGTCTGGCTTTTCTGTTCCCAGATTGTATACAGAAACATCCCCTTCAGCTGCTTCCAGAAGAGAACTGCATATCTTCTGTGATGCATCAACAAAGGCTATTGCTGCAGTTGCATATCTGAGAGTCATTGATGCATTCAGCAAATGCTATGTTGGATTTGTAATGGGCAAAGCCAAGCTTGCCCCTCTTCTTGACATGACCATGCCAAGATTAGAACTTTGTGCTGCAGTTCTTGCTGTAGAGCTAGCAGACCTACTCTCAGCAGAACTGGATCTCCAGCTCAATGCCTTGCACTACTATTCAGACAGCAAAGTGGTCTTGGGCTACATCCACAATGAGAGCAGACGTTTTTATGTCTTTGTCAACAACCGGGTGCTACGCATTCGAAAATCCTCTCTTCCAAACCAGTGGCAGATCACACTACGCGTTCTGTTGCTGCAAGTCACCTTAAGGACACAAACTGGTTAAGTGGACCAAGATTTCTGTCCAGCCCAGAACCAAGGAACTGTAAGGACATTTTTGACCTTGTTGATCCAATCTCAGATCCAGATGTAAGACCTGTAGTGTCCACCTTACTCACCACAGCTTCCACCACAACTCTTGGCTCTCATCGTTTTGCCAAGTTCTCTTTATGGAAGTCTCTCACTCGGGCCATAGCACGTCTATTGCACATAGTCTGCATGTTCAAGATTGTGCAGACGAGAAACCAGTCTTGTAAAGGCTGGCACTATTGCACAGCAAGGATAACTGTGGGGGAGATAGATCGTGTTTCGAATATCATCACACGAACAGTGCAGGAGGAAACCTACATGGAAGAGATTAAGTTAATTCAGAAGGAAAAAAAGATTCCTAAATCCAGCCCTCTCCACAGACTAGACCCATTTATCGATGAACATGGGCTCCTGAGAGTTGGAGGACATCTCCACCATTCTAGCCTTAATCGGACTGAAAAGAATCCAGTGATCATCCCTGGACAGCATCATGTTGCAGCTCTAATAATCAGACATTGCCATGAACAAGTTCACCATCAGGGCAGTCATTTTACAGAGGGAGCTGTCCACACCTCAGGCTTTTGGATAGTCGGATGCAAAAGGAAGGTGAGCAGTATCCTCAACCAATGTGTAACATGTAAAAGGCTCAGGGCGCCACTCATTGTCCAGAAGATGGCCAATCTACCGGCAGATCGTCTTACCACAGATCCCCCATTTACTAATGTGGGTCTGGATGTCTTTGGCCCATGGCACATCAGTTCACGTCGTGCTAGAGGGGGCCTGTTGTACAGTAAACGGTGGGCTGCAATGTTTACATGTATGAGTGTAAGAGCTGTTCACATTGAAGTCATTGAGTCCCACGACACATCAAGCTTCATCAATGCATTCAGACGCTTTCTTGCTGTGCGAGGACCAGTCAAACACATACGATCAGATCGTGGCACCAATTTTGTAGGAGCCTGTAAAGAATTGAGAATACCATGCAACATTGATGACTCTACAGTCAAGACTTACCTGTTGAACCAGGGAGTCACTTGGATTTTTAATCCTCCGCATGCTTCTCACCATGGTGGTGCATGGGAGAGAATGATCGGTCTGGCAAGGAGAATTCTCGACTCCATGTTCCTTCAGCTAAAAAACAAGCTTACCCATGAGGTCTTGGTTACCTTCATGGCAGAAGTAGCCGCTATCATCAATCTAGGCCACTCTTGCCAGTAACAGATGATCCTGACGACTTCTACATGCTCACACCTGCAACTCTCCTCACTCAAAAGGTGAATGTTGTTAAGGCTCCAGGGGGCGAGTTTGGAGCTTCTGACCTTTATAAGTCTCAGTGGCGACAGGTGCAACACTTATCCAATACCTTCTGGGACAGATGGAGGAAACAATACCTGCCCATGCTGCAACCCCGTCAGAAATGGCAATCAATGCAACCTAACATCACAGAAGGGAGTGTTGTTCTGTTAAGTGCAGCGAGGTGGCGAGAAATGAATGGCCTGATGGGCTGATAACAAAGACCTTCCCTGGTCAAGATGGAAAAGTGGGACACGTTGAAGTGAAAACTGTGAAAGCAGGAAGGACTGCAATCTATCTCAGACCTATTACAGAGATAGTGGTTCTCCTCCCAAGCAGGGATTAGTTATTTAGGTTGTTTTTCTGTTTAGTGACGTATATCTACGCCAGGCAGGGAGTGTATTGTTATGAGCAAATTTTATGTTCCTTTTTTCATTTGTTATTAAGGTTATCTTTAAGTATCAGTGAGGTGGTGCTGTCACTTTAAGAAACACTGAAGCCTGGAAACAGGAAGTTGTCACATAGGATGTAGAATGAGGTAATCAGGAAGTAAAATGCACATGCTACAGAATTAAATTTTGTTGTCAAGTTTATCCAGCAACATCTGCAAACTTCTTATGCCTTTGGTAGCATCGTTGGTATGTATTGATAGTTTATTATGATATTTGCAACTTCAGTTCGTTATTTTGCGTGTAATAATATTTTATGATTATAAATTTATCCCTGCTTAAGTAACACTGTTAATATATGTGATTTTGCTGAATAATGTGTCAAACTAGTTCAGTTAAATAAGTGAATAGATAAATGCATAAATAATTTGGTTTAAAAATGTTTATAAACAGAAGTAAGTTGGTTAATCAGGCCTTCTACAATGTTAATTTTACAATGACGTGATTTATTTTACTTCTAATAAACATGCTTATTTTTGCTCTAATGTAAAGGAGTAGAAAAATTGTTGATTGTAATTTGTATGTTGCAGTTTCACCTTCCTTACGACTTCAATAAACCTGTGGACAAGGAGTCATCTGTCTTCAGAGTCTTGATGTTAAGGAGGCGTTTAACTGACTGTCAAGTCATATCAAGTACATGTGATGAGGACAGCACATTCCTAAAACCCTCCTGTTTTTTTCTGCAACTGCCCATAATTTAGGAATTAGGCTAAAATCCAAGATTGCAGAATGTATGGTGTCTCTGTTCAGTTTTTATCTGTTTTAGGGATTTTACTGTTTTATTTGCTGGTGTCATTTGACTGTTTTACTCATGACTGTATGCATAAAAAGCTTTTATCACTCTTATTCCAACAAGCAGAGGACTTGGAAGGTTTTTGTGTCTATCTTGGAAAGATATTTTGAGCCTGAGGACTACCTTAATCCACCCAGCCCTGAGGCCTACTCCCCACAGCAGTGTGTTGCAGTGAACTTGAAGCAGACATTTTTGATTTATGCTCAATTTTGAGCATGGTCTGTGTTATCTGCTGTGGGTCTAGATACGGCCGAGGCGGTAGGGAAGTGGGGGCAGGTTTGTCCGACAACGGAGGGACATGAGGGCCTAAAAGCCCGGGGATCCAGGTGTAAAAATGGTCCCAGCGTTCTCACGCACCTCGCTCTTCTAGCTGATCTAACTTCACGAGTCTTTTTCCGCAATGGCGGTCATACAAATAAAACAAGCCTGCAAGCGGGTGCAGATTTGACCAAGCAAAGGCTTCCTGTCTGCGGCATGGTCTGCGGTCACCTACAATTTGGGAGAGGTGCAGCAGAGTGTCTGCGGTGGGGGCAGGGATGTCTTTTTGTTCAATGCGACACCTACGCAAGACGATCTAGTTTTGAAGTATAAATCAGGCTTAAGCCTGCTACAGTGGGCATTCTGCTGAAACTAAGTTGATGACAGTGCCATTTCCACTCAGGTGCTCTTAACTACTTCTAATTCCTGTCGTAGATGAATAGTGACTGTTTTTAATAGTAGTTTTACTTGCAAGCAGTTGCCTGTACCCTCGTATAGTAGCTTTGAGCTGAGCCTATTGAACTTGGCAGCTCTCACACTGTGTTGTGTGCTGCACTCTATCGGCCATCAAAGTATAACAAAAACATGCCAAAATATGACCGAGTTCTCTTTTTTGGTGATTTTAATATTCATGTCTGCTGTCCCACTTCACCTATGGCTCAGTCATTTTTTAATGTTATTGATTCTTATAATTTTGTGCAGTGTGACTGGTGCTACTCATCAGCATGGTCACACTCTTGATTTAGTTTTATCTTATGGCCTACTAGTCTTTAACTTAGAAATAGGTGACTCATTCTTTTCTGACCATATGCCTATTTTATATGAGATAATGCTGTCCCGTGGAAAAGCTAAAACTCGAGCCACAGCTCGGCTTTGTCATTTTTTTAACCCTACTACTGCTGGTCACTTTTCTTCTGTTTTTAATCAGAACTGTACCATTCCAGAGGCTGTGGGAAATAACACTGAGGAACTCAGCAACTGGTTTTATTCTACCACTAAAGCAGCCTTGGATTTGGTGGCACCACTAAAAATTAGACTTCCAAAACCCAAGCGTGAACCCTGGTTAAATAAGGTCACTCAGGCTGCCAGGAGAGACTGCTGCAGAGCAGAATGCAAATAGAGAAAAGACAAATTACAGGTGACTCTCCAAATATTAAAGGAATGTTGGCGCCGTTATCAAGGGATTGCAAAAAGCAGCCAAAGAAAATACCTGTTGGGTTTGATTGTATCAAATAGTCATAATCCTGCTATCCTATTTAAAATTATTAACTCTGTTCTAAATGATTCATATAGTGGTTTTATGGAGACCTCCCCTTGCTGCATGTGAAAACTTCTTACACTGGAAAGTCGTTTCCATTAGGGCCCAGATTATCGCTTCTTCTTATGATCTTTCAGTTGTGGTGCCTTGTTCTGGTGTTTTCCACAGCTTTGAATGTGTGAACTTGAAATCATTGCAGGAGGTGGTTAGTCACTTAAGACCAGCTCGTTCTCCAGATGATGTTATTTTGCCCCAATTATTTAAAGAAGTTTTCTCTACTATAGGTCCTTCTGTCGTTGCTCTTTTAAATAGTAGCTTGTCCTCATGCGTTGTTCCTAAAACTCTGAAACATGCAGTTCTGCAGCCTCTACTTAAGAAACCAGTTTTGGATCCTACTGTTCTGGCAAATTATCGACCTATCTCTAAATTGCCTTTTATTCCAAAATTTCTTGAGAAGGTAGTCTGTAATCAGCTAATGGCTTATCTTAATAAACATAAAATATTAGAGGTTTTTCAGTCTGGTTTTAAACCACTTCATGGCACAGAGTCAGCTCTTTTAAAGGTTTTTAATGATATACTTTGAGCAACTGACTCAGGTGACGTTGTTGTTTTGGTGCTGTTGGATTTATCATCAGCTTTTGATACAGTTGATCATGTCATTTTACTTTCCCGTCTGGAACAGTGGGTGGGCATCGGTCACTTTACTTTTACTGTTGTCTGGAAATGTGCAACCAAATCCTAGACCTGTCATAATCCTGGCGCTGATGGTTGTTTTTTTTTTCCTCTGCTCCTGCTCACCTGCCTAATTGACCCTGTGGCAGATTACTGCCAATCTGATTCACCTGGTCCCTGCAGCTATTTAGGCTGTTTGCTTTCCTGCCATCAGCATCGGATTTTTCAACCTGTGTCAGTTACCAAAGCTTTCAAAGTTAGTGTTCTGTTCTGTGGAATTCTTCTCAGGTTTTTGCCCATGTGTTTTTGGTTTTTGCCTTTTTCCCTGTCTGCCCTGCTCAGTTTGTTTTTTGGCCTGGCTGCCTGTATTTTGCCTGTTATCGAACTTGGACTGTTTTTCTGACCTCTGCTTGGATCTCCTTGGATACCTCTTCAGCTCTCGAATCACCTGGTTTCTGACACTGCTCTGGACTGGTTTTCGGCCTCGCATAATCCTTCACGGACACTGTAGCTCACTCTGCGTCGGCTGGCGCCGGCTCCGTGGCACTCTGTTCTCTGAGGCGGTAACGACCGCAAGCAGTGGATTGTCTTCCCCCGAGTTTCGGACTTAACTCTCAACCAGGTCAGCTACATTTTGTCTTCTCCACTCTTCATTCTTGTCACTGACCTGAGTTTCCTGTCTCAGCAGAGATTCAGAGAACCCGCTCTGAGGAGTTTCCATCGTCCTCTTTCTGTTATCTTTGAAATAAACCTGTTTTAAAACCTTATGTTTGTCTGCTGAATATTTTGTCCAAGCTTCAGTGCGTGTTACAAGACCTGAGCTTTAATGCTTCCAGACACCCTCTGATTGTAAGTCACTAGCTGGTCTTAAATATGTGTGTCTTAATTTACAGAGCTTACTCCCAAATATGGACATGGTCAGAATTTGGGTGGAAACAACAGGTGCAGATGCTGTTTTGATCTCAGAAACTTGGCTTACTAAGTCTATTACTAATTAAGACATTTATATCATGGGGTATAATCTCTACTGTACTGATAGGCTGAAAAAAGATGGGGGTGTTGGTATTTATGTCAATTCCAGACACATTTTAATTGTTTATCAGTCAATTAGTAAATGAAGACAATTTGTGGCCTTGGAATCTACATACTACTGTGGCTGGGTGTTACAGGCCTCCATCTGCTTCAAAAGAGGCATCAGTTAAATTACACTGAACTGCTTTTGACAGGAGATTTTAACAGGGACTGGTTAATGCAACTTTTGATGAGTTTAAAAGGTGTTGTAATTCTATTATTCTCACCCAGTTAGTCAATTGTCCGATCAGGCCTAATCCCAAACGTAGAATAGAATTCAACTTTTTTGCATGACACTGTCACAAAGCAAAAAAAATAACTGCATTTAACCCATCTCTTTGGGGAGATGGAGGAGCAGTGGACTGCCATTGTGTGGTGACCAGGGAGCAGTGTGGGGGTTAAGAGTCTTTCTCAGGGATCCAGAGTGGCAGTCTGTGGGGTTGAGGCTTGAACCCTAACAACGAGGCCTCCACTCCCCCTGTCCAGATCAATCTACCTTGATTGACTTAATCTTAACTAATGTGCCTCATAAGTTCTATTCCTTGGGTGTTTTCTGCAATGACCTAAGCGATCATTGTGTGGTTGCAGCATGTAGAATTACTAGGATTCCAAAATGCAAACCCCTTATTTTTAGCAGAAGGAGTCTTAAAACTTATGAGCAAGCCTTATATCAAAATTTGTACTTAAAGACTCCGTGCCTGTTTATGATTCAGCTGAAGCCTTGAATTGTTTTAACCAGCATTCTTTATTGTCTGGTTCTCTATTTGATTCAAAAGGGACAACTCACGGGAATATTTGAACAATATCTCCCATGTTTTCTGGAGATCCTTTTAATGCTGCTCCTTTTACTTGTCACAAAGTACATAAAGCTTTAAGAACATTAGACCACAGAAAGGCCCCTGGACCTGACTTGCTTGAGGCTGGCTTCTTAAAACTGGCAGCTGATTTCAGGGCAGAACCACTGTCCATTAATTTTAATCTTTCAATTGAACACGAGGACATCCCATCTTTTTGGAAAGCTGCCTCTGTTCTTTTATTAAAATGAGGTGATCCATCAGTTCTTACCAATTATAGGCCTACTTTAATTGTATGGGTTTTATTCAAAATTCTGGAGTCTCTTGTGATAAATTGAAAGAGTTCCTACATTAAAATTCGTTTCTAAATATCAATTATGTTTCAAAAACAAACATAGCTCTATCACTGCTGCTATGCTTTGACCGTTTGAAAGCTTTTGACACTTGATATGTTGTTTTTATGTACCTGTCATTTAATTTAATGTATTTCTGTTTAGTATAACTTTGCTGCGTCTTGGTCAGGACTCCCTTGAAAGATTGGTTTTTAATTTGTATTTATTCATGGTTAAATAAAGTTAAATAAATCTACACATGTCACACAAACATGTTTAAATAGGTAAAATAGAGAACAGCAGGTTGATAGAGCCAAAAATGACACAAACTCAAAAGATTAAAATAGTGTCAATACAAGTGTCGATACAACTCATAATCCCTAAAGAACAATGTCAAAACACATGAAATATCAAGATGGATATAAAGTACACTAAGTTTTTAGAAGCATATCTCCTTATCAAAAGGTTAGCACACCTGAGTCCATTTTGAACAACACGGTTCCTACAGGTCCTCCAGCAGGAACAGGCAAGATTGCACTCAAACAACACTGGAGGTTCCCATTCACAGAAGTCCAGTGGTAAGCGACCGTCCTGCAGAAGCATACAAAAACCCCTTCAATGTTAAGTGAAAGCTTTTTTTTTTAGCCTGTGTATTTATATTACATATTGAGCAAAAACAAAATATTAAACAAGTCAGTTGGAACCTTAACCGTAAAACAGCTACAACTTTTAAATGAAACAATTGAATTTCTAAAAATATATATTTTGGATCCATCAGAATTATTAAACAATTATTTATATAGTATATAATTATCCTGCTTCCAATCCCTACATGGACACAAAAGGACTCCACACCAATGGGTTGAAGTTATGTAAGACAAAGCCAGATCCTCAATAGAAGCCAAATGAGGTTGAGTATTGGTCAAGCTTTTTAGCATTGGATCCAACTTAAGGAAGCAAAGGGGCTCAGGGGGCATATATTTGTTTCTGCTTTTCTTCTGAACTGGTATGTTTATTATTTGGTTTTGCTAGCATTAGTACAAACAATACAGCAGGTAAGTGTGCCACTTACTGGCTGCGAGAAGTTAAAACTGTAGCCTTTTAATTTAATATAAACTGAATCAATTGTTATTTTCTAATTAATGAAATCTTATGTTTAATATTTAAATAGCACAAAAGCAATGTGCCATGAATGATAAATGATATGGAATAAAGAGGTATTTTGTATATACAGGGCTATGATACTAAACAGAGCTAAGCATATGTGACTTTCGATAAGGGTTTTTAGTAGTGTAAATATGTGGGTCTGGACTTACACTGTCATACCAACAACGCAGACTAAGCTGACCACACAAGCAGGAACTTGATGAGCAGTCGTCTGTACACCTGCAGTGCTTTGTGAGCAAAAACATTCATACGTTACCTATTTGAACATTTTACAATGTAGAACAAAATAGAACAGGAAACATGCTTTATGCCTTATCTGCTCTAGGAGAATCCTTAGACTAAGGGGTAACGGCTAACCTGAAGATGAGTAATGTCTTTGTCCATATGCAGGGATGAGTTGAGAAAGTTGTCTTGTATATATTTAAAGTTCTCAGGACATGGTTCATTGTCAACACCATTAACACAGCTGATAGGAACTGCCTCAAATCCACGGGAGATATCCCTAAAAGAAAAAAACAAATACTTTTTCAGCGTCTGAAAACGGCATGTCCTTTTTGTCGCTTTCAGAAGCTTTGGAAATATAAAAAAAAAGATCAATGATGGCTTAAGCATTTATAAAATTAAATCAAATATAAATATTTTACCATGAGTAATTAAATGTAAGCTTTGTATTGATCACAACAGAACTGATAATGAGGCTGCACTGTGAGAGAAAAAACCCTAAAGATGTTTAAAGTCTGGATTTTGTGGGGGAAGGCCAGCTTTTGACTGCAAAACATTCTCACTCATATCTCGTCAAATACTAACATCCTCTGTCAAAGCTCCTTGTGCATCACATACTGAGGCAGCTGGCATCCCTCTCATGATATATTGACACCTAAGGTAAATGACAGATGCTGGACATTGTTACATGTGACACGAACATGACCAAAATGAAATATTTGTTTACATTTAGCCTACAAAGATACTGTTGGTAGCCTTAGCAGTGTATGGTAAAATGCATACTGTCAGGACTCGGCCTGCTCAGCCGTGCAGCTTGCTGCCGGTTCTCTCTCCTCTGTTTACCTTCATTGGCACAGCACTATTTGAACAGCGCACAGACAGCGGGAGGATGCCAGAGTGTTACCGTTGCGGTATGCCAGATCGGCCACGGCCTCTTGCCAAAGTTACCTTGTCTCTAGCTTATACGCCTGCATTTGTGTCTCCCAGGTTCTCTCTCGTGAATCCTTGTCTTCTCTCATGGCGGATCCCTCCAGCTCCTCTCTGGAGCATTCAGAGTTGGTCACCCTGTCTCAGGGTTCTTGGCTTCCCCCGTTTCTCCCTGGTTCCTCCCGCTGGTTCTGATCTCCGGATTCCCGGGGGCTGCTTGGACAACTCCACATCCCCCGCTCTCTGGTCACGCTGACGCCTGTCACATCACCATCAGGCAGCACCAAGCCCTCACTACTTCCCTCCCGGTGTCCACGCTCAGTGGTAAGCTCAGCTCCGTAGGTTTTTTCCACCAGAACTCTCCGCGGTCTAACCTCATCTCTTTCCTTCTTAGACGAAACTGGTTTCCTGGCAGCACCCCAGCTTTTGTAGTTTTGTTGGTTGGCGTTTATCTCTGTGATCCGTTTGCCTAGTGTTAAATAAAACCCCTGAAACAATACACGTTTTCCGAGTGTGTTTCTGCATGTGGGCATGGCACATCAAGCCAAACATGACAGAAGAACACTCTGACAAAACAGACCCAGTGAACGCACTCGGTAGGGCGTTAACCACTCAACAGGACCAGATTCGGGGGTTTAGAAGCCACCGTTCTGGGGCTGCAGAGTCAGTTACAGGGTTTCGCAGCTCAGATCAATCAGCTGACTAGCGTGCTAAGCGTGAGCCCCCAGGCAACCGCTTCCGCAGCCCCTGGCTCCGCCCACTGCTCCGCGTCAGCGGAGACGTGGTTCTCCGCCCCCGAGCCCTCCTCGCCCAGTCCGGAGAGGTTCTCAGGTGACAGCGGAGATTGTGGGGGATTCCTTTTCCAGTGTTCACTCGTTTTTAACCGTTCCCCCACGTTTGTACGCCCAGCATCATGTCTAAATTTCTTTTATTTTACGGCTGTTAACGGGAAGAGCACTAAGATGGGCTGAGTCCCGTTTTCCTGACTGCCAGCGTTTTGGCTGCACATTTGATGAGTTTTTGTCTGAATTTAAGATGATTTTTGCAGCCGATTCTGATGAGGTGCAGGACTCACGGCGGCTCTTAGCTCTTCGGCAGCGGGGTAGACGTGTTGCGGATTTTGCCATAGAGTTCCGGACCTTGGCGGCTGTGGCAGGTTGGGAGCAACGCGCTCTCAAGTCAGTGTTTTTCCAGGCTCTTGACGAGTCTCTTAAGGACGAATTAGCTCGGCTAGAGGAACCTTCCACCTTAAACGATTACATTGCCCTAGCGGTTCGTTTAGATAATCGCCTTCGGAGTCGAAGTTGTCCAGAGAGAGCCACCTTTAGTCTGCTGCCTCAGCCCGATCGAAGCTCCCTGAGAGCCGCTGCGGCGCTGCCTTCTCCCCCGGAACCCATGCAGCTGGGCCGGGTGCGGCTCATCCCAGAAGAGAGACAGCAGTGCATGAACTCTAGGTTATGCCTGTATTGCGCCTCACCAGATCATTTTATTCGGGATTGCCCAAAGAGCCCAAAAGAACTGGTCCGTCGGTCGTAGCGGAGGAGCCAGCGGACCAATCTTACTTTTACTTTTGTCTTCACCTCCGTGGGTCTGTCTCCAGGCTGCAATCATTTCTGTTCAGCTGACCTTTAAGTTGTCAACCCTCGTTGATTCAGGGTGCGATTTTAATTTAATTGATCGGTCCTTTGTCCTCCGTTCTCGCCTCGAGACGGTCCCTTTGTGCACGCCTCTCCAGGTTTCCGCCCTGGACGGTGGTGTTCTCCCTAGATTAACCCATCGTACTAAGCCTCTTGAACTCGTGGTCTCTGGTAACCATAGAGAACGAGTTACCTTTTTAGTTTTTCCTGTTAAGCATGCACCGATCGTTCTTGGTTTCCTGTGGTTGCAGCTGTATAACCCGCAAATAAACTGGGTCGACCGACGTGTTAATTCTTGGTCAACCAGATGTCATGCCGAATGTCTGCAATCTGCTGAACCGTCTAGTCCGCCTCCTGAACTGTCCTGTGCTCAGGTTGATCCTGAGAACTTGAAACTGGTGCCTGAGCAGTATCATGATCTCAAGCAGGTCTTCAGTAAGACCCTGGCCTGCTTGCTTCCGCCGCATCGCCCGTACGATTGCGCCATCGACCTCTTGCCAGGTGCCCCGCTGCCAACCAGTCGTCTCTACAATATTTCTTGGGCCGAACGTCAGGCGCTAGAGAAATATATCAAGGAGTCTCTAGCAGCCGGGCTAATCCGCCCGTCGTCCTCGCCTCTCGGTGCGGGGTTTTTCTTCGTTTCCAAGAAGGACGGCTCCCTCCACTGCATGAAAAGTGGGATTTTCGTCAATATGCGGCACTGTAGATTGTCGTGGAAGTTCAGGTTAACGGCAGTTTACGGTAATTTGCAGGCATCGCCGAAAACTCCCATAAATTCTCAGAAATTGACGTGGGCTTTCTTAGGCAGTGTTCCCCCCATGCCTCCCCCCCATGGAATTCTAGGGGAGGCTTTAACATGTAAATGAAAATGCTGTCAGCTATACAAATGCAAATCAGGGTTGCAGGGTTGCAAAGTGACATTTTTCTAAAAGGTAAG
>NW_015150560.1:203155-204007 GCF_000732505.1 Cyprinodon variegatus
TATTTATTGTGTCCTGGTAAATTCCAGATCTTTTTTGGGATTTTAACATTTTTTTTCTCTCTACTTCTACGTCTCTTCTTTCAACAACAACGTTGTATCAGAGCTATGTTTACGTTTGCGTAGCCGTCAATATGACCGCGACGTCCCACAATGCAACGTGGATCCCGAGCCCTATTACTTAAGTGGAAAAGTTTCAAGAAATTAGTCTGAGATGATTCACTTTATAACATGCCGCATTATCCTGCTGGAAGTAGCCATCAGAAGATTGGTACACTGTGGTCATAAGGACATAAGGTCAGCAACAATGCTGAGGTAGGCTGCCTCATTTATTTGATGCTAAATTGGTTTTAAGTGGCCCAAAGTGTGGCAATAAATATCCCCCAAATAGATGGTACAATTAGATCAGGCTCAGTATGACCTAATTATAGACTCTTACATTTTAGCTTAAATTGATTTATTTAATTAAAGTACACTAGATTACTGTGTATGCCATTAGCAATGGCAAATGTTATGTAAAAAAATACACAAAATAATTTATTTCAAAAATTAGAGAGCAGATTATTTTTGCAGGGCAAACTGTAACTGGGCTGATATCTAAGGATAGCTCTGACAGGGTTTCACTTGCCATTAATTTACATTTATAACATAAGTTTTAGTGGTTGTAGAAGTAATAGAAAACACAGATCTGGGAACTGGAATTCTAGCAGCACTCCTACATTATTCTCTACATTTTCTCTCCGTTGTCCTTTTTCTTCACAGTAAATGGTATCGGCATCTCAGATATGTTAGATTTGTTTACCAAGATTCGCTGTCTGACCCTTCAAAACAATCTACCATCAACAGTATTGTGTT
>NW_015150560.1:206449-208840 GCF_000732505.1 Cyprinodon variegatus
AGGTAGACCGCGTCCTTGGAGGATGCAGCCCAGGTTTTCGAACAGAGCCTCTGATTAAGAACAGGGCTGCCCGCACTGACGCTGCTCAGGGATTACGTCACACGGAGCGTCGTGCGCAGTGAAATCAGGACATTTCCTCACTTTCTAAAAAAAACCTGTTACGCCCGGGACAGGACGTGAAATACGGATATGTCCCGGGAAATACGGACGTTTGGTCACCCTAGCAAAGCCAAAAATCAGACTGAGCTTCTTTGAGGTGTAGGCCAACACAACTCAAATGGAACCAAACGATGGGGCAGTTTTCATTGTCACAGGCCACCATGTCATCTTTGGCCTCTGGTCCATGGCACAAGCACCATAGCTTGTCAGCTGCTACAATGTTGTTTGATTTTTCAGCCAGAGGTTTTGCAGCCTTGCAAGGTCTTTTCCTTACAGGATCAGAGCTGTCTGTCAGCGGTGCTCGTTGTGCATCACGTGTGAAGAAGTGGCTGACCAGTTCAGGGAGACACACACGCTCAAAGAACTGCTGTGCCTTTCCAAGGAGTGCATTCCACAGCTTGGGGTCAGGTGCCACACGTAACACGACAATTTCTTTCAGGGTCCACACTACAAAGTCAGAATATGCTGCATTTGCAACAAAAATTTGGGTCTGGACTTGTTTGTAGTATGGATGCTCCTTCTTAAGCTGCAGCTTTCCATCCACCATTTCCAAACAGAAATTTTTATCACCACTCTTGCATGCCTCCAGAATGGTAGTGTCCTGGTACTTGAATGGGCACTTTATCTTGACACAGCCTTTTCCACAGCAGGTGCACAGAACAATTGCATCAGGTGATGCTCCAACCTGGGGAAACTTGGGGTTGATAATGAACCCAGACTGGCTTAGCTCAAAGTCACAGTGTTGTTTTTCCATTTTCTGTTTGTACTGTGTTTGGCCTCTTTTCATTTTGTCTGCCCCATACAGTGGCAGCACAATGATTGGTTGCACCGCTGTTTGTGCCACATACTGCTTTGACGGTTGAAACTGCAGGGTTGTCCAAATCTGACCGAAAGACTGCGTACATGGTTGATGCTGTTACCCTTCCTGTGCGAAACCGATACCATGTTGAGGATCTGTGCTGTGATCTACTCTGCATTTCTATGTAGTGGGCCTGGTCCTGTGAAATGTCTGCCTTTTTTAACAAAGTTCTGCAGTGCAACCGTAACGCAGACAAATCACTGCAATCCATTTTTGTATCACGCAGTCGGGACAATGAATCTGGTGCAGGACATGGCTGTAATGTGTCTGCAAATGAATCACAAAATCCTGGTACACAAGACAAAACTGCAGCTTTAGATGAGGCTTTCTGCAGTTCACGGAGATATGCGCTCCACTGGTCCTGTGTGCTGGTGTTGCCTGTGCAGGTGCTTGTGACAGTTCTAAACGCTGGCATGTGTTCGGCCTGACCATCCAAGAGTTGGTCTAGGCTTTTCCGTTTAGCTTTTGATGATGTAAAATCGATCTTGTGTCCCACCTCTGCTCCCACTTTGTTTATGTTGTTCGGTATCATCCAGTATGCAGGCTCTCCTGTTACAGTTGTTTTCTCACTGCATCTGATAGTGGCCTCCAACTTGAACAGCATGGCAGCAACATGCGTACAGGTCTCTGCTATCCCAGCCATACATGTGCAGTGAGCAGATGATATGGCTCCTGATCGGTCAATGATGGCCCAGGGTTTCAGTGGTGTGTCGTTTAGTCTTTGGGAGTGCATGACCTACAAGGCACATAACACAGACACAAACGTTTTAGTGGGATGGGAGTCTTACATATTTTCAGGCAGGGGGGGGATTTAGCATTAGGCAATACTAGGCAGTTACCTAGGGCCCCAAGTTCCTGGGGGCCCTATAATACTCTGTTAACATGTATGGTTAATACACCTATTCCTTACTTGTGCACTTTAATTATGTTTTTGATAAAAATCCTCTCCTAAAAGGACATTAGCAAACCATTTGAAAAAAAAAAAAGATGCAATGAGCGGTTTCGCACTTGAGCGATTTTACAGGCTCCTCTAGCACTTTAATTTCAAAAAAGGGTTTTGCGCCAAATCTTGCGACTTTTTTCTGCTACTGGAGAATTTGGCGACTACATTCATAGGGACCCCTGCCTGTCTTTGCCTAGGGCCCTAATTTTCCTAAATCCGCCCCTGTTTTCAGGCTTATGTTAACTGTAATGATTTATCTTGGACAGGCTGCTATGTAAACGTGGGCATTTAAAAAAACTTTTTTGTGTTTACTGAACATCATTTATAAGCGTGCTTGATAAGCGCTGAGGGAGCTTACCTTTGCAGTAACAACTGTGTTGTTGCACATCTGTGGTCGGTAGGAAAACAGATCCTGAACCCAGCCATTTGT
>NW_015150560.1:211744-213521 GCF_000732505.1 Cyprinodon variegatus
TATATATATATATATATATATATAAAAACTGCAAATAAAATCAGGCAGTAAGGGGATAACAATTTAGACAAAAAATGATTTATTTCTCAACAGTTTGGCTTCTCAACACAACATTAGTAATGGTGAAAGTAGTGATTTAAGTCAGTTATTTACAGGGTTTGTACACATTTAACTATTCAATTCAAATTACTAAAGTTACAAACAAATAAATTACAAACTTACAAATAAATATAAAATTTGGTATTTAAACATATTCCTCAATCTGCTGACAAGCGTTTATTTAATTACTGGTATATTCTGATCTTAAGCAGGCACCTATGGGGGAAAATAATAGCAGGTAAATGTTACACCTCCACTGCGTTCTGATAGCCTGAGAAAAAGCCGTCAAAGCCGACTCTCCTCCTCCAATAACAAGTAAATAAAAAAAATAAAATTAAAATTTCCATATCCATTTTTTTGTTTTGTTGGTTTTTTTTCGTGTTTCTCGAGCTGTCGGATTTTGTTTGCCGCTGTTTTTGAGGTAGACGTGATGACGTCGTGTTGCAACAAGGAAGTGCTCCAAAAGCTAGACCGTGCTTCATTCTTTCAGCTGGGGAGGCCAAGATGGCGTCTACCTAAACAGGCGTGTGTTTTTCTCTCGGTCGGGTAACTTAGGTGGTTCATGTTGTTGTGATTTTCTGCGCCAGGTTGCACACAAGTAATCGCCTTATAAGTTGAAGGAATGCCAATTTGAATGGGTAAACGAAAAAGCAAGAAATCCTGGGCTACAATTATGGAGGACACTAGCTGCACCGGAGCGCAGAAGAAGAACAGCCAGAAGACGTTAACTGGTTTGATTCTAACCAAACCGAAATACAAATGTGCCTTGCAACGCCTCTTCCTGATTCACAGCTTAAACCTCCTATGAAGAAAGGAAAGCTTGACAACGGTGTAAATGCAGAAATATTGGAAGCAATCCATATGCTCTCCAAGAAACAAGATGAAACTTTCCGCACAGTCTCCGCTATTAAAAAAACTACAGAATCAACCTCATTGCAGATGGAGAAACTTACGTCTACTGCTCAACAGCTCACTTTAGATGTTACCCAACAAAAAGAATCTTTGAAAAACATTAAAGACATGATTCGAAAACTAAAAGCAGAGAACAGGGCACTGAAGACAAACGTCTCTCAAGCTGCACGGAGTAAAAGAGAATGAGGGTGAAGATATAAGATCCAAAATAGTCAACATCCTTGGCAAAATGGCTCCTAAACTTCGCTCCGATCTGGATAGTGGCATCGACCTTGTACACCGTGTGGGGAAACAGCGTCAGGATGGATCGAACAGATCTACAATCATCCTCTTCGCACTGAGACATATTCGGGATGCTGTCTGGAGAGAAGCGAAAGGCTCAAAATTTCTTCTCGACAACAGACTGAGGATCACGGAGGTGCTTTCTCCAGAAGATAAGGAAGCAAGAGAGAAACTTTGGCCCCTGGTGAAGAAAGCAAGAGAAGAGGGGAAGAAAGCCTCCTTCCGCGGCCCGTTTGTCTTTAATGGGAAAAATATTGACTGTCCAGAGGTAACTTAAGTACACACTAATGCTAAGCTTTATGCCATAACGTCAACACCCAAATATAGTTTATAATCACCATTTGGTCTCAGTAATTTTTGATATTATGGTGTTACTCTGTGTATGTTGTTCAGGAAGAACTTAATTTTGCATCTTTATATTTCATTACAGGATACAAGTTTCTAACTTTCTTGTTTTTCCACTTTTTATATAATGTTAAGTTAA
>NW_015150560.1:216877-218848 GCF_000732505.1 Cyprinodon variegatus
CCGGACAGTTCAGCAGCCGGTGAGATAGGTTTACTTTTTAATGACTTGGAATCACTGCGGCGCCGCACCCACCGCACCGCAACGGTAAGACCGGAGTCGGTGTGAGCCTGGGGTTATGAGTGCTTCATGTCCTTCTATAGTTTTCCTGTTCCCTTCAGAGAATTTAACAAGATAATTAATGCTATCCCTAAAAAGATAATTCAACTTGTAAAAAGTCACTTGAGTCACTGTAAATTTACGAAAACTCTACCCACTGTCATATTGGAAGGAATTAACCTAACAGACAGAAGATGTAACAATAGACACATACGCCAGTGCTTTCAAAGAAAAAACTTTATCACACCTAGAGGTAAATTTTATTGGCGTACCCATATTGATAGCATAAACTGGAGAAGAGCCTGGCTCTTACCTCATAAACACTGTATTTCTAACAAAGCCAAAGAAATACATTTTAAAATCTTACATAATATATACCCTGTAAACTGTATTATTGCTAAATTTATGGACAGAAGTGACTCATGTACGTTTTGTAAAAGAACTTCAGAAACGACTGCATTTATTTTTTAGTTGTGATGAATCCCAACTCAGAGTGACATTGAATCTTTTTTTTTTCCATTCAACTAAAATTGTATGCACACTAACTCTCAAAGGTGTTATCTGCTATTACAATAACTCTGAACATCGTGACTTTGAATATATGCTTAATTTTATTATCATATATGCAAAATTTTTCATTCACAAACAAAAATGTGCAAACTAGATTCCTAACATTACTCACTTTCTTTTAGAGTTGAACTCTCTGATTGCATCCCTCAAACTGATTAAAAATAAAAAAAACAACATGTTTCTTGATAACTATAGAAAATACTTCCCTGAAACCTCTTACTGATATTTAATAACTTTTGATTATTATTATTTAACACTTGTCCTTTGTATTTTATTGACTGTTTCAAATTATTTTTCCTTTTAATGTTTTTTTTCTTGTCTAGTTCAATTATTGTGTAACTCTTGTGCAAATCTTTATATCCCCCCTCTGATGTGCTGTCCTTCAATACAAAACCTGTTTGTTTTGTACATTTGTTCAATAAAGTAAAAAAAAAAAAGGCTAGACCGTCCCGGTCATTAGTGTGGACTCACAGTAATAAATATCTAGTCACTAACAAGGTAAAAGAAGTTACCTTTAAAATAATTCATCAGATATATCCAACAAATCAATTTATTAAAAGGTATAGGAATTACTTTGATGAATCTTGTACTTTCTGTAAAGCTGTCACTGAAACAATTTCACATTTGTTTTATGACTGTATTTATGTAAAAGATTTTTGGACAGAAATTGAACATTTATTTAAAAGATATTGTGATGGACAAATAACACTGCAGTGCAAAGACATCATTATCTTTGAAAATTTTGTACCCCTCCCACATGTTTCTTTTTTTTTTATAACTCTCTTTTGTTTTCTTTTTCACTATTAATACTCTTGTAATGTATTAATTGATGTTTTTATATGGTTTTTGATACTGTTTGTCAATTTTGATAATAAAGTTTTATTGGAAAAAAAAAATTGAGACGCAGCCGCTGTGTGGGAAATTGGAAGATACTGGGTGAGTGTAGTCTGGCTCTTGACCAAACCATAATAAAATGGACATTTGAAGTTAATTGGTATTTTTGTAAATATATCTGTGGAATGTGTGAGACGTGGTCACCCTCGTAAAAGGCTTGTGAATATCGAGGCGCTCGGTGAGTAGCAAGCGCTGTTAGCCACCGTTAGCTTCCGTTAACTTAGCCGCTAATAAGGCTCGGGCACATGACGTCACACGTTGCGCGGCAGCCATATTGATAGCTGGTCAGCCCACTGTTTACACTTTGACTTCGCGCGTGTAAGGACTAGCTTTCTTCTGCTAGTAGTTTGCTTAGTTTTTTGCCGTTTCATTTTACCTCTGCTGTCGTTATGGTCGCCCGTTGCTGTGTCG
>NW_015150560.1:219355-225450 GCF_000732505.1 Cyprinodon variegatus
CATGTCATGAACTTTTCCATCTGTCAGCTGTTTGTAAGCCTCTAGCGACTTGTAGCAGCGAAACTCTTCATGTGTGCAGGCACTGACACCACACACTAGATACGAAAATACGTCCTCCCTCGCAAACGGCGGTAGAAATTCTTCCCCAACACACCACTCCTTGCTTTCTACTTCGTACGGATCAAGTCCGTTTATGAAGCCCATCTTTTGCAGATAACGGTCTGCAGTGTGTCTCGGTATATTCCGCATCCTTTCTTCGCTTTTAACATCGCTGTTTACTCGTCTTTCTGCTCTGTCTCTATGCTGTTTTAGGTCTTTGTTTACCGTAGCAACTAGCTACCAACTAGCTACCAACTAGCTACCAATATGGCGGCGTACCCAGAATGCAACGCGCTGTGCCCGAGCCTTATTGGCATCCACCACGTTTTGGCTGTGGGGAAACATGTACGGGGTTTCCCCCAAGAAACTCCACGGGCACGTCAGTGTTTTTTGCACTTGAGGTAATACGCAGTGTTTATTTTTAGCCACAAGATGTCACCGCTGCGCTTTAGTTGACTTGTTGCCCTGCTGTGTCACTGCAGTACATTGATATTTGGGCATTTCATGATTATCATTGATGTTTATTGATTAAGTTGTGAACTTTTGAATTACAAATGTTAATGGGATTTAAATTTTATTTCATGATTGCATTGTAATGTTTTATTTGAAGTTGAATGTTAATATTAATGTTGTAGTGTTATTTTTGTTAAACGCATTAATTAATATATGTCCATATTCATTTATATAGAGTTAGAAATGAGATAGTAATAGTCCTGTTCTTTATACAGGCTAGGTTTTTTCCTTTTATTGGAGCCTGGAACTGGAACTTACCATCGTTGGATCTGGATCCTCTCCCAGATGAGGAAGATGGCGAGCCTTCCCAGTTGAACTGAACCAACCCTTGGCTTTGGGGAACAGGCAGTTCTCTACCACAAACTGTTAAAATTATGCGGTAGGAGAGTACCGTACTACACCTCAACACTTTTGGAATTGACTTGACTAAACTGACATATGCCGGCATGACTTACATATAATCTGAGCTCAGACAGGGAAATGAACAAATTATTTTGAATGTATTGTTTGTTTATTTTTGTGCACAGTGTTCAATACATTTAATCAAAGTAACCTGTGGCGCCACTCATTCTTCTACCTTCTGCTTTAACTAATTACCCTCCTTACGAACCTAGATATTGGCCCAATTTGTATAACTTAGGACTGGAGATTAACCACCAGTTTCTGAAGCAGCTGGTTTAGCTAGAGCTTAATAAAACTGTCGGCTAGATGGTTCCTCTAAAAGGGTGTTTTTCTTCTCCACTGTTGCAGAGTCAGTAATAAAACAATTAAAAAGACTTCTTTAGATAATATAATCGCTGGTTGGGAAACTATTTTACTGACACGTGACAAGAAGTGGTGCATAAAAGAGACAAAGTAAAACTGAAACAAAACAACTCTGGTTTTTTGCCATAGTCATGTGATTTCATTGCTAAAGTCTGACCTTCACCAGAAACCTTTCTTAACATAAGGGAATGAACAAGCTGGAAAAATAATCTCTGTTGTTGAAATGCTGTAAGTTTTATTTTTCATAGACATAATGGAAAAATGTAATTTAAGATTCTTCATGAGGAATAAATTTACAAAGTAAAATAGGACAGTAATAAAAAGAATTGAAAGGCTTATTAAGAGATCACCTATTCATTTGTTGTGCAAAACTGCTAACAAATGATGCAGTTATCTGAGTTGGGATTTGGTTTTACTTTTTTAAATACATTCATGTTTTAATTTATTTCCACTTAGTCATCAATAATTTTAGCAGATTTTCTTTCAGTTTTGTTAGATTTTGTATTTAGTTCATTTTAAATTCACTTCAGAAAAATTATATGATCGTGTTGATGTTTCCATTAACCTATTTTTCTGCACATTTTAAATATTGCTTTAGTAGAGCTTGATGAATAGAAGTGTTTTTCAAAAAGGTGTAAAGGAAATAGAAGTATTTTTTCCACCATGGACTGTTCTCCCTGCTGCCCTCGGGGAGAAGACTTCGAAGCATTGGATGCAGGTCCAGCAGATTCTACAACAGTTTCTTCCCCACCGTCATTAGACTGCAGAATGTTTTGTAGAATGGGTTATTGTATTGTATATTATTATTACATTTATAACATTTTATCAATGTATATATTAAAAAAATTTAAATTTACAGTAATTTTTGCTATTTTTCAAGGCTGCGTTTTTAAAAAGATGAAATTGTCCAGTGAGCTGTTTCCAAACAAAATTTCTTTTTGTTTTACACTTGTGTAAACAAAATGACAAATAAAATCTGTCTAAAGTCTAAAATAACTTCTGACATAGCAAATATTTACCTCATAGGACTGATAAGCTGTGTCTGCCGCCACTGGCATCCTGAATGCAGCACAAAAATCAAATAAATAAAACAAATATCAATGTGTATGGATAAACATGATAAAGTGTGTAAAACTGTTATGGGAAAAGCGTATTCACATGTAATTGGAAATTAATATTTACTGACCGCTGTGACGCAATCATTACAACTTCAGTCCATGACTCTGATTTTTGACTCAGCTGTTAAAGCCAGGCGTAACGTCAACTAATGGCGTTAGCTTTTTCATTACCTCATTAATTAGTTCCAATGGATGGAAATATGTCTATTTTGTATTATTAATTGTTTTTGGTAATTTTATCAGTTCCATTAGAATTGCTATCACAATTAGATGGAACAATGGCTAATTCTTTCTGTAAGAGGAAAATAAAATGGTCTTATTTTAGTGTTCAGGTGCAGGAGCAGTGGGGTTTTTTGTGGCTTTGTTTTGTTTTACTGCACGCTGCCCTCACGGTTTGAGTCAAAACCATATCTTCTCCTGTTTTTATTTTGTCTCAAGAGCAGTCTAAGCCATGGATGGGGAATCCTGCAGGGCTGTGGAAGTGGCGGAACTTGGCCGACCATTTGGCCTTGGAATACTATATGACTGCCGCACTGATTTGCTGGTTACTGGTAAGAATTCGGAGCTTTCTACGCTGCAAATTTTTCAAAGTAAAAAAACAAAATGCATTTATTTAGAATAATACTGATGGCACATGGAGATTATCAAGAATTCTTTTCTCCTAATAAGATTGAGTGAAGCAGAAACCAATGCAATGCTTGAGTGTGATACAAAATATAATTAAAGTTGTTTCCCCAACACAAAACTCATTTAATGTAAAAATAGATAGTTTTAGCAGCATTTGAATTTTTCTGTTCATATTGCTGTTATAACTTATTTTTATAAAATTATACGAATATAAGGGCATAGTCATTGAAGTATCAGATCTCTGGCGTACTGGACTGTTGCTTTCTTCTCATCTTCAGGAATCACCCTTTGGGACCAAAATGACATAATGGAAAATACAAATGAGAGGCCATGGAGCTACAATAAAAAAATTCTCAGTTTTAGATGTTAGTGGTTCACTGCAGTTAAGCTTTTTAAGTGGAATGGTTGAAGTTGGAGGATCTGGAAATTATCTGAAGGATAAAGAGACTTCCAAAAATCAGGCCAGAGTAACACTGACATATCTGGCCAACACAAAAGTCCAAGAGCTCTCTATAAAACATCTTAATGAAGTTTTAAATCATTCTGAAGTGTTTGAACAAGGCTTAGCAACACCTGTAGTGACAGCCATCCTCTTTGGAGCCCAAGCCTTCTTTGTGTTTGATCGTCAGGTCTCCGAAGATGAAAATATAGAAGACATCAAGGGTGACTTCCAATTATCCATCAAGAGTAAAGACAAAATCTCTGTAGATGGGGAGGCTTCTGTGAGGAAAAATGACACAGACAGAAAATTTGAAAATAAATTTTCCTGTACATTTTATGGAGACTTTATGCTCCAGAAAACTCCCTTGACCTTTCAGGAGGCCATGCAGTTGTATCAGAATCTACCAGAACTACTGGGGCCCAACGGAGGGAATGCTGTTCCGTTAAAGGTCTGGATGATGCCTCTGTCTATTTTACATCCATCAGCTGCTAAACTGGCCCATCAAGTGAGTGCTGCATTAGTACAAGAAGCACAAAGGGTCCTTGAAGACTTCAATCAGCTGGAAGTGAGGTGTAATGATGCCATCAAAGCCACAGCTGAGAAGTTCCCACAGAATAGTCAAATCCTGAAGCACTTTAAAGACATGTGCTCTGATCTAAAACTAGAGCTCCAACAAGATCTAGCAAAGATGCTTCCTTTGATCCGAGGAGGAGCAGAAGAGGAGGCAGTGTTGGCAGATATCCTGAAGAAGAGACATTCTTCTCCTTTCAGCAACAAAAGGCTGAACCAGTGGATGGAGTTTAAAGAGTTTAAAGCTTTGATCAGCGTGATCATGAAGAACGCAAAGATCCTGCCATTTCCAGACCAACTGTATGAAGAAAGTCTGAGTGCAGAGCATGTTTTCTGTTTTGTCTTTACCTCCGTTGGTGATGATGAACCATTCCTCTCAGCTTTAGGAAAACACATAAAAGGAACCAAAGCTGATGGTGCTTACCCAGAAAAGGACCATTGGTTAACAACGGAAATAGAAGATAAGATGAAGAGAAATGCTAAATACTTCATTGATTTTGCAGAATGCAGAAAGGAGGAAAAAAAGATGAAGTTTTTGGCTGTGGCTTTAAAAGATGATGAGTACAGCAAGGAAGGTTCAACCATCTACCATTATATAAATGGCATCTGTGAGAATAAGTGCTATCGGGAAGACTCAGATCAATACAACCTATTCTCATTATGAGTGCGTATGAAATCGTACAAAAAGTTATGCACCATAATTTCGTACGTTTTGGACGTTTTTTTCGTCGTATGCGCATGCGCATCTGACGCACCATTCACGAATATAGAATATAAATTACAATTAGCCCTAACCCTGACCCTAACCCTAAGATATAAAACAGCAAGCAACGTAGTCCGAGACATGAATAAGTGCTGATTGCACTGTTTTTCCCAGTTTTACGTCCGTCCTCGGATCTGCTTTTTTTTTCTGTCTGCCAGCGCATGCGCACTGATGTGGTTTTTTGAGGAAAAACGTCCAAAACTTACGAAATAGTGAGCATAACTTTTCGTACGATTTCATACGCACTGATAATGAGAATATGTTGATCAATAAGAACCCTTCAACCAGTCTGTCGTAAACCTATGTCCCAAAGTCCACATCTGCTTGCTAGTCTCAGCCAGTCTCCTTCATGCCCATCTCATCCCCATCACAGCACATTTCAGCACTCAATGGATGGTTTGTCCAAAGAAACAACATTAAGTCTTCTTACTTTGGCCCGTGCCTACCCTATAGTTGTGTTTCTCCTGTCTTTTACACAACATTTTTAAATTCCTTTTGAAGTCCTAAATATTTTTTCTCTCTTCATAATCACTAAATGATGTTGAAATACAGTTTTCTTTCTGCTTTAACAATTGATATTTTTTAGATTTTCTTTTTACGCCTGTTTATGTGGAGCTTCTGAAAGATAAGGACAGTTTGGTAAAATCATATTTACCTGATTAAACGTAAGGATTATTTTGACACCAAAAATAAATCTCAGTGTTATTGAGATTTTGGTTTCTGTTAATGTTGTTTGCAGAAGTATATTCAGTATCTAGTACTAAATACTTTTAAACTTTTATAAAACAGCTTATTAGCTGGACTGTGGTTGGTTAAATAAGTCTTTTTCAGAGATACAAAGCAGGACATCCTTTGATTCATCGAGAAGAGTGCGAGAATAATAGCCCCTTTCATTCGACTCTGATTTACTTTTTGACATTGTACTAGTGACGGTACAATTGTAAAGTGCCTTGAGATGACGTGTTGTGAATTGGCGCTATATAAATAAACTGAAATTAATTTATAGTAATCACTACTTCAGTAACTGAATTGTATTACTTCAGCTGAACACTTGGCTTTATTGTTAATAGATGTGCACTATGCTGTAGTTTTTACTAAACCTCAATAGTGCAAAAATGTTCAGAAATAAGCAAGTGATTCATCCTTTAACCTGTGGACCTGTGACCTAAAACAATAATCTTTAAAAGAATTTTATACA
>NW_015150560.1:225611-231770 GCF_000732505.1 Cyprinodon variegatus
TTTTGGATTATTTCTTTTTTTTTTTTTTTTTCAAGAAATATAATTGCCAAATGGAAGAGAAACTTGAGCATGTTAGGCTCGACTCAGTCTGCTTAATACAGTTTTTACCTTTTTGAAGCGGAAGTGTTACTGAGAAGTAATAATACATTTAATTTATACTGCACTTTCCATCAAAACATCTCAAAGTGCTACAGGTAAAAGAAAAAAAAAACATCAAAAAACATCTAAAGGGCACCAAAAGCTTTGTGTAAAAAATGTTTTAAGGCCTTTTTTAAAACACTCAGTGGACTGAGGTGCCCTCAAGGTGTCAGGGAGGGAATTCCACAGACAGAAGAGCATTGAGCACACCTCAATCCCGTGACTGCTGCAAGCCAGGCCTTGTTACATTACACTTTGTGTTAAGCTTCACAGCAAATTCTAAAAATCTGGGTGTTTCAATACTAGTGAAGAAATTTAAGTGCAATCGCAGCTCAAACTGCAGGTTTTTCTGTTTACAGTTTTATTCAAAGACAGGGAAATAAAGTTTATATTTAGGTCTAGTTTAGAATTGACTCTGAACATAGAGACACACACATTACAGACATGCATATCTACACCTACCATGGTCATTCACTGATTCATTTCTAAGATATTTATTCACACAGCGCATCTGAACATCTAGGGTCTAGATTATAGCTTAGATTAGGTGATTTGAAAAGAAAAAAGAATGAGGTTAGTTTATTTTAAAGATAAACTATAGTAGTTGTCTTGCTTTGGTCGTGCTTCCGTGGCGCAGTGATTAGCGCGCATGACCCATGTACTAAGGCCTTAGTCCTTGACATTGCCGACCCGGGTGCGAATCCGACCTGTTGTCCTTTGTTGCATGTTTCTCCCCCTCTTATAGCCCCTCTCCTGTCAGCCCACTTTACAAAACACGAGCCACTAGTGGTGTAAAAACCTTTTAAAAAGTTGTCTTGGGTTGTAGTGAAAAGTGTGTGACTGAGTAAAGTGAGGAAGGGAAAGCCAGGACCATAGATAAACTGCTGCATTATTTAGTTATTAATGGCTCTGCTTTAATAACTCTTAGCTGCAAGGCATGCCTGCCAACCAGTCAACCAAACAGATGAATTGCTGAGATGCCAGGAAATATTATAATCCGAGGCATAGTGATGGGACCTCACCATCACATAGGTGTTATGCATCAGAATGGATGTTTGTAATATTGCAATTTGACAGGTCAGACATTTGGGTTTTTTATTACATATTTACAATATTACCAATACTATTTTTATGGAGTTCAGCCATAATATTAATAACACTGGTGAGACGATAGCTGCCATCGTTGCTAAGATGCTGACAGGAGAGCAAGCAACATTTTTTTTAAATATGCAGGAATCAGCAAGAACAGCAGAGGAAAAAGGTGAGCCGAATGACCGAGGTTGAAGGGGCTGATGAAGAGTAAAAAAAAGTATTTTAGTCCTGATGGACATACACTAGGTTGTGACAAGGTAACATACTTTATTCATCTCCCATGTGAGTAACTGGTCCTGGAAGAGAGGACTACGCAAAAATGTAACAGAGACAAACCGTAATCCAAACAGGGTCATTAGTAATAAATGAATACATACACCAGCAACAAACAGTTTACACAACCTCTATCGTCATCATCATTTGAGGGTGCTGATTCTCTGTTTAGGCTCAGCTATTGTCCATCCGTCCATTTTCTGACACTCTTAATCCCAAGTGGGGTCATGAGGGGTGCTGGTTCCTATCTCCAGATGTCTATGGGCGAGAGGCGGGTTTCACCCTGGACAGGTCGCCAGTCCATAGCAGCAGCTATTGTCCATTCATCAGGGTAATGGAGTGTGCATATAGGAATATATGGGGCAATACTACTTGTACTGTAACGATAAAGATACATAGATTACATGTTACAATTTTTTTTTTTTTTTTTTTTTACTTTTTTTGTTTTGCTACTGAATACTCATTTTATATCTGATTATTTTAATGCACTTTGTCAACATGTTATTTTAGAGCTTCTTAAAAAATAAGGTGACCAGATTTGTGAAATCCGATATGGGGACATTTCTGGCTCATAGATCAAAATAAATATATCTCATCAAGATTAAATTAAGTAACCTGGTTATATTAATGATTTTAAAGCAAGTCAAAACTTTTACACATGATTGACGCTGATTGGCTTTCTGCTGTTTCAGCCTGCCCCCATCGTCCTGTAACTGGTCGAACAAGGTGTTTCTCAAGCCAGGACTTCCTGTTTGAACCGACGGTACCATAGAATGAATTGCTGTTAGCATCTTGTAGCGGAGATTTTGAGTAAAAATAGGTAGATTTTACCGGATTCTGGCTGCTTTGAGCAGAAAGACACCAAACTTGGAGGGAAATGTTGGAGTTTTTTTCCATGGGCTAAAAGGTAAGATAATTTACTTTTTGAGTTTTATGTATTTCTCAGGTTTATTTCGATAAAACGGCCGCAACGTTTGTCAAGGCTGAGCATGCTTGGTATCATTGGAAAGAATAGAACAAGAGAGGTGAACACAAGCTTTAATGTGGATATGAGGTCATGCTATGTTGACACTGAAACACTCATGTACATGCATTGAAAGTTCAAAGCTCAACCCCTACGTAGGGCCTTTAAGAAAATAATAAAAAACTAAAACTTAGTCTTTGGGTGTGTCTGGCTGGTTACTGATGTCATTTTCTTTCCAGCTCTCTTCTGACTTATGCCTGGTCTGCTTTGCTCTTCTAAGTAGATTTTTCTATCTTCTCTTCAACTGTTCTTTCCATCAGTGTTCATATTTTCCTCCACTCTCATTCAGTTTTCTGTCTATCAGTCTTCCCATCTTCTTCCGCTCTCCCCTTCCAATTTAGTGATGTGAGATGAAGCGCCATGAGGCACTGAACCATTTGGACAAATTGCTTCAACAATCATTTCATGAAGCTTTATCTGAACATGTTACCAACTACTGGTGGAGTGTATAACTAGAGTTCATATAATCTGGGATTTTTTGCTGTTGTTTTTATTTTTTTTTGTCCCACTATTTCAAATAGTTCATGATTGGTGTGGATAATAAAGTTTTTTGTAAGTCTGTCTTAGAAGAGAACAATCGTTTAAGGTACACTGTTTTTTCTGTAATTTCTATGACATAAAAAAGTGAAAGTCCTTGTGCAAATTGAGCAATGATGAGCAAAATAAAAGGTGTTAGTCATTTTTATTCAAAAATACTTTTTTGTTTTTAATCTCGTTGGAGGTTATGTGTCCGACCAATCTTTTGGCTGAACCAACCAATCTAATTTGGTTGTTTTTTTTTTATACCAATCTATATTGGTAAAAGCGCAACCCCATACAAATTGGTCAAATTTGTAAAAATACTGAATGAGTAGTGTAGCAACCTTTAAAAGCTTAAACCAGGTTTTGATCCAACAACATTTGGATTGGGAGGCACAGTCGGACAGCAGATGCCAATTGCAATAGTTAGAAATATTGAACTGATTGCAACTCTCCTGTTGAAATGGCTGTCAAAGTTTGTGGGCTATCTTGCAACTGCTATCTGACCCACTTCCGGAAGTGGTCACATGGTATGCCCTGGAAGTATATGCAAGATACACCCTCCTTTTGGTGACATTTGAATAAACAGACACATTTCTTGGTTGGTAATTAATAGGTCTCCTGATAGCTTAGCCTAAGTCACTAAACTGGGGAGAATAACTGGATTTTAACAGCCGGTCCAGACGCCATCCAAAGTGTGAGAGGCCTAAGACCCTGGTGAGTAAACAGTGTATAGTTATAATTATTCACTAAGAACATCAAATTGATTCTACCCCCGATTTTGAATTATTTGAATAATTAACTACAACTCCAGTTCTAGTTAATCATATATCTATAATGTACAGGTAAAATATCACAACAACAATCTACATGCAACATTTTCCCCTTCATTCATTAAACCATAAAATCAGGGATATTTCCTGGGACAGCTTTAGCCGGGAATAGGTGGTCCAAAACGGGGACTGTTCCCAAAAATTGGGGATGTCTAGTCACCGTATTAAAAACTACAAATGTTTGTTTTAATTATATGGCTATAGTTAATGAGGGCAAGGCCTGACAGGTTTATTTGCATAGCAACATTTACTACAGGGACATTTCAAAAGAGTAATGAAATTTACAATAAAATATAAGAAAAAAGCATACCAATAAAGATAAAAACATAAAAAAGCAGGTAGTAAAACAAAAAAACAACAACCTAAGGACATTTTGGAGGTGCCTGCCACTTTGTAGTTGATTTACTGCAGTAAATGCTATATGGGGTTGGTTGGGCTCAGCTCACAACAGGCAAGTGCATGAAACCTGCTTGTTCACACTTGCGACTACTGCTTGGGACTGGCATTGCAATACTTGGTTGTGACTTGAATTGCCACCCCTACTGGGAACTGGGGTGGCAACACTTAGGGGCAACTGCCATCATAATAAAAAGCCCTGTTCTGCAATAAATTACTGTGTGTATTGTTAAGGCTTGTATTTTGGCAGGGCAGTGTTTCATTAGCATCAGGTCAGACTCAGGAGGGATGCTTTATCACAGTGGAAATGGGACGGAAGAGCTTTATTTTGAAATGTGTAATAAGATGTTGTAAAAAAGGACTTGGTATTCTAATTTCAAGAAACTGGTTGAGTTTGGGTCATAATGTTGAGACGTATGTTGCCATGAATTAGTGTGTATAATGGAGAGGTGTCAAAAATAGATTAATATTAAAGATCCAATAAAACTATAATGGTGTGAAACTACAAGCATAGGCTAGATGATCAGAAGAACAGGTAATCAGGGAGAGACTAAACAGACACTGAGTGATGGTTTTTGGTTAGTACCATGTATTTTGTTTTTTTCTTTAATGCCAAATGACATAAATACATATACAAACATAGAAAAGATGATACAAAAAAGGGGAAAACAAGGAAAGCAAATGCCCATTCAAATAAATGCACAACAATTCAACCAGTACATTTAAATAGATAATAAATAACAATTTCTCTATTGTTCAATTTTATTCCCACCTAAATGCAATAAAGCAACTAAGGTCTAAAAAAGTCCCTCTGAGTAAAGTCATTCCTATCTTATTTCTCTGATATGTTAACCTTGATCCCTTCTGCTCTCAGAGGGTGTTATCAGACAGATTGTTGAGCAATAAAAAGTTGTAACCTTAAGACCAATTGTTTAGGTGTTGTTGAAGTACTTTGCAGAGAGCAGATGTGTATTCGACTTATTCTCATCCCAAAAAATATTTTATCCCATCAGTATAACTTCAGATTAAATAATCTGCATAATAAATGGATTTGAGAAAGTTGATTTCAAAGGTACATAGACTTTTAATTTTCCAAATGTTCAGTATAAAATAGAGTTTAACATTGAATTATTTAAGCCTTTCAACATTGATAATACTATGAGGTACTACTTATCATTTACTGCAGCTTTAAGCTTAACTTGTCTCATGAATTCGGAAAAATATATATATATTGCTTTAATAAAGTTCTGTTTAGCACAAGTAATGCCTTGGCACAAATAATAATAAACATTCCAAATCCATAATTTAGAAAAATCTATATTTTATATACTTTCTACCATTAGAATTAAAAATGACAGTCACTTATATTCTCATGTAAACCATAAAACATCGATATTTAAATAAAATAAACAATCAAATGTGCTTTTCACACAGTTAAAACATTTTTTTTTTGCTGGGTATAGATTCAAACATTGGGGATAAATCCATATTTCCCCTTTAATTATGTGATATGATTAAAGGAAGTGTCAGAAACGAAACACTCGCTGGGTAGAAAAAATAATGGAACAGGAAAACATGTAATGGAAAATATTATTGCTTTAGAAATAATACAACAACATGGAGATAAAGTAAAGGAATCACTGACAAATCTTATGTGTTTCTGATGGTGTCACCACTGACTAATCAGACCAGGATTGAGTAAGCCTGTCTGTTAGCATGTTCAGTAGCAGGCAAGCTGCACAGAATAAATCACATCTGTGACTAATGGGTTTGCCTTTCTAGCAAGAAGAATTGTCACAAGCTGTGTGAATTCAACAAAAAAAAAAACTCTTAAAAAAGGAAGGCAACTAGAAGAGTTTATTCTTTTAGTAAAACAATACCTCG
>NW_015150560.1:232626-235548 GCF_000732505.1 Cyprinodon variegatus
ACTTTGCAAAAGTGGGAGGACAAATTTCATGACATCTATGAGATATAGGGCCAACTGTCGCCCTTTTATCCCTCAAGTTTGACCTGGGACTGTAGAGTACCCAGTTTACCCAGTTTTGTGTGCCCATTGGGAGGCACATTAGGAGGCACTGCAGGGGTCAATAGAAAGGCTAGCTACTGAGTATATCCATGGGTAGCACAGTCATACCAAGTGATCCCCAGGATGACCACGAGTTTCGATGTAGTTTCTTTTTTTTTTTTTTTACCAAAAACCCAGTCCGATAAAGACAGCTAATGCATTTGATTATTATGATTCTGGACCTCACTGTCAATGTATAAGTCAAGCTGAATGATGGAACTAGTTACAGTTATCAGCTGTAGTGAAGGCAGATGATGTGGATGAGACTTAGCCCAACCAGTCTGCCATCATGGCTGCGGGAGATTACTAGATCCTTTACATCTCAGCTTAGATGTATTCTCATAGCCTCTGTCTTATTTTGACTACTAAGGCCTAACAAGACAAGGGCTATGGGAGTGAAGCTATTTGTCCATAGCTGGAACAGTGGTTGACTGATGCCACAGCATTATTGCACCATGTCTCTGGGGCCCACTGTTGCTCCGAGATCCCCTGCAGTTTAGCCTGGGACTGTAGAGTACCCAGTTTTCATGTGTGGCCAGGCAGTACAAGGGTATTTGCAATGGAAAGGCTAGCTGCTGAGTATCTCAGTGTGTAGTAGTCATACCAAATCAATCCCAGGATCCACTAATCCAAAATTTTCAGGGTTTTGATCTGTGGGCCATAAGTTGCCATGTAGGTTATTGTTACCAAAAACCTAGTCTCATAAAGACAGCTGATGCATTTGATTATTATGTTCTGGACCTCACTGTCAATGCACAAGTCTTTGGAGACAATCTGAACTGGTAACTGTTAATCAGCTGCAGTGAAGGCAGATGGTGTGGATAAGGCTCAACACAACCAGTCTGCCATCATGGCTGCAGAAGACTAATAGATCCCTTCCAGTATAGAGTTACCCTAGGCGCACCACCTACATCTCAGCTGAGATGTATTCTCATAGCCTCNATGTCGCTGGGGCCCACTGGTGCTCCGAGATCCCCTGCAGTTTAGCCTGGGACTGTATAGTACCCAGTTGACGTGTGGGGCCACGAGGAGGCACTGCAGGGGTCTTGGCGGTGGAGAGGCTATATACTGGCAGGAGGAGATTTTACATTGGTCTCCTCTTTTCACCCCATAGAAGAGGTTAGCCAGCTGCAGCAGCTGAATGCAGAAAGTTGCAAGCTGAAAGCATGAACTTCCAATAATCACCTCTGCAGTAGACGCTTCACACTCGCCCTGTGAAAAGATTCACTCCCACACTCATTCACTCTCACATTCACACAGACATTCACGCACACATTCACGCACACATTCATACTTTTTTTTTGTCTTTTTTTTATTTATTTTTAATTCTTTTTTGTTTGTTTTTTTTGTTTTTTTTGAGGAATTTGTTTTGTGATGCTTATTAATCATAAAGAAACTTTGATTTTGCCGTTTCTTTATACATACAAAAACAAACACAGTCTATGAAGATACTGTTAATGTTCAGGTCCCTTTCCAAGAAATCCCAGCCAAGAGGTGTAACGTATATAAATGCCTTTTTTAAATTCCCCTCGCTTCCTTGATGACAGTCTAATATCTTTTCTTCTTGGAATCAGTTCACAGTTGATGACAAGTCACATTGGCCAATTATCGACATGTTTTTAGCAGTGTGGGGGGAACCAGAGCACCTGGAGAAAACCCACGCAAGTACGGTGTGTTTAGATCTTTGACGTCCTCTCTGTGAAGTTGTAGCGCTAAGCGCCACATCACCGTACTGCCCACTTTTTTCAAAAATTTGGACTGAATTTGAATGTGACTGTACATCTCTTATTTGGTTCAAAGGGAACTTTTTTTTCCAGTTCGTAACAAGATGTTCTAACATCTCTGGATCGATTATATGGAGCTGGGACCAGGTGATATTGTTGCTTTTCTTCTACTTTTTTGATTTCCTCAAACCCAGAGAGTGGCGTAATCTTTTCCAAACTGAACGCTTTGATTTAGTCTCTTTGCCTGCTCCCGCCATGAGTTTGGTTTCTGGGTTGTTTGTCTCTGACTGCATTACAGGCTCCTCAGTAATTTCCTGTACATCCTTGTTGATGACCTTTGTTGATTCTTCAGTGATTTCTCCGGTCTCTGACAGGTTTTCCTCTGAGCAGTTGTCAAGATCAGTGCGTGCAGGGACAGTGACTTCCTGTTGAGGCTCTTTCTGGACATTTTTCTCTTGCTTTAAGGTTTCCACTTGCTGTTTCAGTGCAGAAACATCAGTTTCATACCTTGAATTCAGTTCCTGGTGTAGAACTTGAATCTTGTCCATCTCTCCCTGCAAACGTTTCTCCTTTTCTTGAAGGAAGGTGATTTCTTTTGAGGCGTTTTCTTTGAGATGGTCTTGCTCAGCTCTCAATTTGTTAAGAAGTGTCAGGTCCTTCTTTGATGCCTCCAAATGACTTTTCTTCTCCTGAATTATCTGCAGTTGAAGTTTTTCTACCTGTTGTTTCAGTGCAGAGTTCTCTTTTTCACTCTGTTCTGTCTCACCTGACAAATGGTTCACCAGCTCTTTCTGTTTCAGAATCTGGATCTCTTGAGACATTTCTTGGTAGAGATGAAGCCTCTCAGCTCTTAGTTGGTTGATTTGCTGGAGGTCATTCTTTGCTCGCTCTGAATTAGCTTTTTTCTCATGATCAACCTCCTTCTGATATTTTTCTACTTGCTGTTTAAGTAGAGAAACATCTTTTTCATACATGCAGGTCATTTCATGGTATGACTCTCTAAGCTGCTGTAATTCACTCTGTGAATTTTTCTCCTTCTCTTGAAGCAATGTGACCTCTT
>NW_015150560.1:237136-240520 GCF_000732505.1 Cyprinodon variegatus
ATGATTTAAGTTAAGAGAGAATAAATATTATTCGCAAGGTTTGTTTATAATTGAATGTGCAAAAGAGAAGAGCCAGATAAAGTCTAGATGTGTTTCAGTTATTGGTGTGAAAATGTGGAATGAGTTGAACGATGATTTACAGTTATGTCCTTTCTTGGTGAATTTTAAAAGGGCTTTCAAATGTAAAATGATAAAATCCTATGTTATGTAGATTTAAATATTTATATACGCAGTAAAGAACCTGGTAGGTTGTAAAAAGTATAAAACAGGGTAGGCAATAATAAGCTTTGCTTCAGCATATTCCTTTTTTTGGTAAATTGTTGGTTTTGTTCTGTTTTGATATTGTTGTTTTGTTGTTTAATGTTGGATTATTTGCTAAAAAATAAAGTGAAAGTGAAGTGAAGCCTTAAAGGGTTAATAATAAGTGCCCCTTTTCATTTATTGTTATTTAGTTGATAAAATCATTAACTTTTGATTTATTCATAAGTTGACAACTGGCATCCCTAATTACAGTAGAAACATGAGGGTGTTTCAAGTGCTTAAACACTGGCTTCTCAAATCATAGGTGTTTGCTTACAGTAAGCCTGCTTCTGCTGGAGGTTTCTTCCTGCTCAAAGGAAGTTTTTCCTCTTTTTAACTGCTTAAAAGTTAATTTGGAAAATAAAGCGTGTTCATAAGCTGCTGTGAGGATTTCGAGACTGAAGTTAGAGGGTGGAAGTGTTCTTACATCCTAAAGTGTTTCAGCCCTCGCCGTCAGGTCAATCAGGTTTTATGATACTGTGATGTAATGTCAGAAATAGACTAATTAAAAATCACTGTAAAACCATCTAGAACTTTCTCTTTAATCTACTGCTTCTTTGCAGAGCAGCTTAATAATGAAACAGAGATGGCTGTTTTAGAGAAGCGTCTCTAGTACTAGTTACCCTTAGAAACTTTAACAAGTTGTGAGCCCTTCTAGAGTGTGTATATTTCTACTGTGGCTCAGTGATTCACAGTGCTCTTTGTATCCTTGGAGATTAAAATGGAACTTCTTCCATGCCTCACACTTTAGATAATTTGTGGCCTTATGTTTTTGTAACGAGGTAAGGGATTAGGGCTTTCCTTTCTGAATTCCACATGAACAACATTCATTCTCATTCCAGTTTGATTGAAGGGAAATGTAATAGTTGCATATGAGGGAGCTTAGTATTGCAACCTATCAGAGGTTGGTAGAAATCATCTCAGCCAGTGACCACTGCTCATGTAACTGAATTCAGTTGTATAACCTTTTTTTTTTTGCACATCTTGTTTTTTTTCCCCCCAAAGATCTTTACCACAATCGACTGAGCTCACCCCATCAAATCGCTGCGAATCGCCCCAGCGTGCCAAGATTAATCTGGAGCTAAGGTGACCATGCACAGTCTAAATTGAGCCCTAAGAGACCATTCACCCAGAGAGAGTGTTGTTAGTGAGCTGTAGAGAGCAAGAAGTTCCAGTGTGCTCCCAGTCCAACCACTCATGCTGCTGGAGATGAGATAAGAGCTATCAGCCTCTTTTCTTCACTGAGGAGAGGTTCTGCATTTTTAAACTCGGAGGAGCAGCAGCAGTGGCAAACCCGGCAATAAGACCTAAATGTAAGCTTAGGCGAGGATCAGAAGCTATTCTGAAGCCAACATAAGTAGAATGCCAATACAAAAATGGCCCAAAGACGCATGGCACTGGTGCAGCCACCCATGCCAACAAATTCCCTATTGTCTCAACGCCTGTGGTAAAGATAATTTATTATTGTAGCTATTTCCGTTGGATTCATGAGAATCGGAATGAAATGTGTGCTCAGAGTTATCAAGCCTTGCTTTGTTTTGTTTTCATTCCCATTATATCCCAGACGGCTCTACGAACATTTTGTTTTTGACTGACTTTACCTCAAACACAGCTTGTTTTTTTTTCAGTTAACAGCATTGTTTCAACCTCACCAAGTTTTTCTGTTGCTGCTTTCAGGGGAGCCAGTGATTGCTAATCATTTACATTTGCATATGAAGATAAGTCTAATATGCTTGCTGGCTAATCCCCTCCCTCTAAGTACTGGATAACAGACCATTTTTAGCTTCTAATCCGTTAATGAAATTTGTTTGCTCATTGACTTGAATCATCACCATAATTATAGGGACAAATTTATCATTTCAGTCCATTTAAAATAATGTGTTTTTTATGTGGAATTTGCATATATGAATTAATGACAGTGATGTGTCATTAATTGATATGATTTTCCATAGTTATTATGGACTAAATCACAGATTCACTGGTGCCTTAATGAGATTGGGAGAGTTTTGGATTCAGTTTCTACTATTGGAAAGTTCCTTACTTCTTTATGTGATGATTATTTCCTTAGTAACCAGGAATTTCCAAAGGTTGGTTTTAAAAGAAATACGATTAGTTTGATTAGTATGATCAATAATATGCAGCAAACTATTCCAATACAAAACAGCATGGCAGTGTTGTATAGTAACGAAGTAAACATACTGTCATGTTGGGTTCAAGGCGTCTAACCCACATGCAGAAAACACTAAGGAGGCAGAGAAAAAGTTCAAAGGTTTATTTACAAAATGAACAATGAAATGTAAACTGGTCCTTGGTTTGGCAGACTGGTCACGAGGGGATCACCATTGAGGAGGACAGAGAGGTTAGTGTTTGATCCAGGTTAACTGCAGGTTTTCTGATGTAGGAGTATATACCTGCTCAAGGGTGGAACAGAGCTGCAGAGGGGGGGGACCTAGAGGGTCCAGAGGCTAGTCGGCAGGCAGAGGGCAGAGGCAGAGACTTAACTGAGTGCAGGCAGGCAGATTCCAGACAGAGATCACTCTCCAGGATTTCAGATCTTCAGGCAGGACTCTATCTGTGAGGCAGAGAGAAACAGGGTCAGGCAGGTTCAAAAAGTCAGACATTCAGATCAGGTTGTTTGGCTCAGGTCTAGCTCTACCATTACTGGCAAACACTCTGGCAGGGAAGTGTTAGCCTCCTTCTCCTTAAATGGAGCCTCCTGATGAGCAGATGGAAGACAGGTGTTGCAGTCAGCTCATGCCCCCAGGAGATCTCGTGCGTCCTCTGGTGGAGAAAGTGGACAAAGCCTCCATATCACAACACATACTTCACTACTGTACTTAAGTATATTTTGGAGAGCATAATTTTTTTTGAGAACTTTAGCTTTTACTTCACTACATTTACAAACTTAATTGCATACTTTTACCCCGATACATTTTCAATGTTTGGTTTAGTTACTAAGTAAAAAAAAAAAAAAAAAAAAAAAGCGAGAGAAACGCAAGTTTTTTGACCCCACCTACTGAATACAAAGTCATGTCTTGCCAGGGTTTGTTCATCAGCACCAATAGGATACGCCTGTTTCGCAAA
>NW_015150560.1:240775-268543 GCF_000732505.1 Cyprinodon variegatus
ATTTCAGTCAGTGACTTGGACTTTTACCAAAGTCATATTTTGGAGTTCCGTACAATACTTGTCAGCCTGTAATTACAGGCTAACAATGGAACCAAATGACCCACTCATCGGTTACCATTTGCATGTTTCCAAGTGATACAAGGCTTTGTCTTTAAAAGACTCAAACTCACTGCGGATCCAAATATTTAAATTGAGAAAGCTCCCTGGAGAGGAAGCGAAGCGTCTTCAAATCTTGGAAACCAAGTCAAGTGGATATTTTTTGAACTTTTGCGGAATGACTATGACCTGGATGACTGAGAATCTTCATCAGCATCATATTTTGGAGAGGTGCTTATACTTTTACTTGACTCTAAGATTTCAGTACTGTATACAACACTGCAGCTCGGTGTATAAAAGTTATTTACACTGCATTAGTTCTTGACAGAGGCAAAGTTAAACTATGATTACAGGCTCTACTCATGTTAAAGCCATGTCTCTGATACATCGGCTATAATTTAGAAAAAAAAAAGCTAAATGGTTTGTTGTGAAATCCAAAAGACAACAAAGAGCAACAGTCCAGTCTGTCCTTGGCTTTCATCCATGACAACTTTCATGACAATCTTTGGCATCGACATTGGTTCAAAGCCCAGACCAAGTCTTGTTCCGTCATTCTGCACAATCTAAAGTTGGAGGGATGGGGAGTAAAAGATTAAATGCAGGCTAATTGCGCTTCCTGGGAACATTATGATTTATAAAAAAACTCACGCACCTTTAACTTGGCAAATGTGATTTACAATTTCAGTAAAATTATATTACGATAGAAAAAAGAAATAATGAAAGAATAAGATATGTTCAATAAACTGGCTGCATAAGCATTCATACTAGGAAACTACTCTTGATTTATTTTTACTATTTATTCTTAATTTTAGCTGTTTATCAGTTATTTTTTCTGACCTCAGGCCCCAGAACTGAAGGATCCGGTATTCAAGGCGGACAAAAAGTTAGATTTCTCAGAATGTTTATTGAGAACAGGGATGAGCACCTTTGGAGTCTAAGTCAGAAACCTCTGTGGGTGGAGACAGCAGGTTAGTGACCACGTCTTTCTGGAAGTGAATGATCACGAATGTGTGAGTCACTAACCTGGTCCTATAGTTCAGTCGGAATCCATAGGTAGATGATGGTTTGAGTCGGCTGGCTGCCAACGCAGCGCGGCTGCCACTGCCCAGACAGTCCTAGCAATGATATATCGGAGGTCGGAGGACGGGCTGGAGATCAGAAGAGATGGATGTAGGCAGGATCATTCAGTGGGTGAAGCCAAAGCCGATGTGGTTGGCTGTCACAGCCAGGAGCTCAGAGATCCGGTGAGGTGCTGAAGATGGAGTCAGGTCTCAGTTCCAAGTACAGTAAATAGTGGGGCTGACAGGCTGGACAAGAGTGTTTATTGATTAATTGATTGCTTGACTTTATTGATCTCAAAGTGGAGAAATTTATATGTTACATCAGCTCCAATAGGCAGACTCAGTGGTCAGAAAAACAGTTCTGGCAGATATACGGCAGGAGTCAGGCAGGAATCAGGCAAACAGATCTGATGGAAGGTTGAGAGGCAGAACAGGTCAGGATCAGGTAGTCATAAGACAGGAACGCTAGAATATTTCTTACCAACTCTCAAAATAATCTGGCACTGATAACTGGTTGGAGGAAGAATAAGAAATAAAACATTATTAATCTAACAAAGGATAAAAGAAATCTCTGCATTTAACCCATCCCCTTGAGGAGCAGTGGGCTGCCACTGTGCAGCACCTGGGGAGCAGTGTGGGGTAAAGGGTCTTGGTCAGAGACCCAGACTTCCGGCTGTGGGTAGCGAACCTGGTACTTGCAACCTTCTCAGAGAAGAAGTGCACTGCTCTAACCACTAGACCAACACTCCACTGTTTGTTGGAAGGCTGGTTAAATACAGACTAATGCAGGTGGATCAGATGAGTGGGTAACAAGAACTGGGCACAGCCAAGCAGGTGTGTGAAATGAGTAATCAGACCAGGCATCAGTGCTGAAAACATGAGAAAATTCAATTTATAGATAAAGCAACAATTCACAACACATGTCACATGCAAATTTGATTCTGAATTCGGTAGGTTCTGTTAATGGTCTTAGCCCCAGCTAATCTAGTAAACAGTAGATTCAGTTTATTTCAATTCTTTACAGTTTATTCAAATATCATCTATTCACCACGAATCTCATCTCAAAGCACTTTACAGGAACAATTCAATCAGGTCATTCAGTCAGATTGGTTAAAATTTATTTTTCTATCCAAGGAAACCAAAGTCATCCAGTCACTGATTTTGAAAAATGTGCTCCTCTTGGATGAGCATGTGGCGAAGGTAGATATTAACTTGCATTGTTTCGTTGACTAGTCAGCAGCGGTTCCCAAACCTTTTTAGCCTCAAACCTCCTTCTGTGCCCCAACAGGGTTGATGCACCCCCAATCCCCCACATCTTTAAACAAAACAAGGTGCTTTTTCATAATAAAGGCAGCATGTTTAATAATGCTCAAATAACCAGAACATAGATAATAATAAAAAACAGTTAAAGTAACACAACCCTATCAACCCCCATCAAAGATTTAATTAGAACTGAAATTAGTTAAATTGCAATAACGTTGCACGCAGCATCCGTAACAATATCCTGCGGATTTTCAGGTGCAGAGAGAGAAAGAAAGAGACACCTTTCTTTGAACAGGCAAAAATTACTTCTTTAAAAAGAATCACATTATCCATTGAAAAGTTTTTGAGCTCTCTGCATGAGCATAGTTAAGAAACCGTATTTTTAGTCTCGCACACCCACCAGTGGCAGCTTGTGCACCACACTTTGGGGAATCCTGCTTTACAGCAATCCCTCACACTGAGGATGCATGCAGCGACAGTGGAGAGGTAAACTCTCTATTGACAGGAAAAAACCTTAAGCAAAACCAGACTCTGAGTGGCCATCTACAAACAGTGACATGAGGAGAAACACAAAATGAACATGGAATTACTGATCTATACTTTATAAAATACTTTCCATGTTAGAAAGGATGACAGTGAACTAGCTTCAGTGGTGTCTCTGTCTAGGAAAGAAACAGTTTAGCAGATAAGCTTTGAGCCTGTTTTAATGCTAAAAAGGACGAGAGAGAGCACATCCAGTTAGTCATAGTAAAACTGAGCCCAAAGCTATGTCTAGGAGAAAAACAGACCAAACACTGAAAAAACAGACCCAGCTCTATAGTTTAAAATCAAAGGTATTGATGACAGCAGCCCAGCTGATAGTTCCCCCAATGGTTAGTGTCACACTTAAACAGGACCAGACCTGATGAAGCTTCTATGATGAGAAAAAGAAGAGAAAACATAAAGTTAGGAATTTAACTTAAAAAGTTGTACAGAATGTGAGAAAAGAGCAGAATAATGAGAAGTGGTGCTGTCCTCCAGCAGCCTAAGCCTATAGCAGCATAGCTAAATAGACAGCTCAGGATAACCTGTGCTATCGCTTTATCTTTTTCCTAGTGTGCATAAATTTAGAGGAATAGAAAGGAGTAAAGAATGAAATTAAAGGTGTTTTCTTATTAATCTTGACTGTACTCAATACTTACTGGGTCTGTGAATAAAAACACAAAACAGAAACAAAACAATCTGTGCATGTCAAAAAAACATATATATTCTTGTGTTTAACCGTTTTGTGGTCTCTTAGCATTAACTTCGACAGAAGAGAATGCTTACTAATATATCCTTTGTGCAGAAACAGAGGTTCTGATGTTTCCTCCTTCTCCCCTTCTTCTATCACTCACCCAGCAGGAAGATAATCCTGCTGAATGATTAATATTCTCAGCTCCTCCAAACGAGTGGAGCAAGTTCACAATCCTTGAACCTGAAATTCAAAGCTATCAGGTGTTGCTAATGTGTTTCCAATTTCTTCCTGAATCCTCCATGTGTAACCTGCTGAAAAAATGTGCATCAATTTTACAGCGGGCAGCTCTTCCCACCACAATCCTGCCTGTGAGCGTACAAGACAGCTTTCAAATCTGATTATTACCCAATAAAAGCAGCAACTGATGCATCTCTCCAACTGTTGCCCCTAAACATCGCTTAGGGCTACAAAAGCGTTCGTATGGCCTCAATCTTTCCGTGTCAGGATGGCAGGAGGATAATCAGAGGTGACAACTGCCTGTCTGAGTAGCCTTCTCTCTCTTACAGCTAATCCTACCAGCGGCTGTGGCAGATGTGGATATTTTTTCATGTTCACATGAGTACATCGCTTCTCGCTCACCCTTCCTCTTCATCGCTGGGTGACCTCCTGCGATTCACCTGGGATTGGGAGGATTGATGATTAGCTTCCTGTCCCGCAGGTATCCTGGAGGTGTGGTGTCTAGCAACCTGTGCAGCAAACTAGGAACTGAGGCACTGACCAGCAACAGCTGAGAGTCACTTTCTTTGTAACACTCAGATGTGTGTTTGTTTGTAATTATGTCAATATGATATATGAATGACTGAGGTGGCCAGTGTCACCAGGGAGCCCTCTCATTCTTCTGGCTTTGAAATGACCCAGAAGCACAGCTTCACATAAGCACACTCCAACGTACTGACATTTGTAAGAGCGCTGCAGATAAGAATGCTTATCCATCCCCTCTTCTCTGTTCCATCCAATCTTCCTTCTGCACATGCTTCTTTGGATCCGCAGTGGAGCGCGCTTTTATTTAGGACAAAATCCGTCTGTGTCACTCTTTTAAATCTTTCTTTTGGATCTGACAGTGGCATAAATGAACCCTGAACAAAGACTCTTTCTTCCTTTGAAGGTTTTTTTTTTTTTACTCAGTCTCGACTCTCACTATATCACACAACATGAATGCTGAATGGGAATATAGAAGGCAACAGATGTAAAGCTGTTTTATCACGTCTTTTCTGTAGGCTTCAAAAAGAGGAAAATAAAGAAGCAGTTTTAGTTAAAGCAAATGTATATTTACTCGTTCTCTTTCTCTTGATAGTGAGATTGTAGCTGGAGTCAGTTTATTTCCACGCTTTCATCACTGTGAAGCTATCCGGACTACGCTTGTTAATACTGGCAGTGCTGTTACTAAAGAATTGCAGTTGCTGCTTTCAAAGCAGATCTGCATAACAATAAGATATAATGAGCACATTTATAACCATATGTGGCAAAAAGTGGGAGAAAAGCAGCGGTCAGCCCAGAGAATTTAGAACCAATCACCTTCCATTTCCTACCCAGCTTCAAAAAATACACATAGAGTTGTTTTGTTTGTATTATTTAATCTCATTGTACTTCCTTAAATTGTATGAGTGCATCTGAACACAGTAAAATTACATAAAAAAGTTACTTTAATTTTGTAATTTCATTTTAAAGGTGAAATTTGTGCTTTGTATAGAGTCTATATTCTAATGTATTCGTTGTAGTTATTTCTAAAAAAAAAATGGACACAATTTGTCAAGGCCAACTTAGAACAACTTAATTATAGAACTTAAAACAACTGAAGTATAGATAAAAGTTTCTCATGGCCTGAAACAGGGCTCCTCAATGTTAGGAATCCAGTTTGTGTGGGTTGTTTTGTGTTTGTCTATCCCTCCACCACCAGGTGGCGCCCTGTCCTCGTTGGTCCTCCTGCACACCTGCGGCTCATTGGTTCATTACCGGGGATATTTGAGCCGTTGACTGCCACTACCTGGACGCCAGAGTGTTTACCAGTTTTGGGTACTCTAGCCAACCCGTGATTAGCTGAGTCTAACCTGTGCTTTGTTTCTCTGAGACTAACCGTGTTTTTGTCTTTGCCTTTTGGCAATAAGCCTTCCCGCTGACTGTAACTGTTCGCCTTCTACCTTAGGAAGGATATTTTTGTGTTCACACTGAGCTGGGGAAAAGTTCCACACAATCTGTTCAAGTACAAGAAATCTGTTCAAGAAATCTAAGTTGCAGTCCGCTCTCATACTCCTCAGGGTCCAACTCCACCAACCTGTCCGCCCTCCAACGAGTAGCTCTCCCTCTGGAAAACTCACACATTCTGGGTTCAAGGGTTTGATTGAGATCCCCTCCTACGTGAGTCCCTTTTTCCTCCATGCTCAAGAATTCTATTCTGTTTTCTACGGCCATTGAACTAACCGCTGTGAACTTCCCTTCCACTTCTAGTTCCGGTTCAACAGCTCTCTCTGAGTTCAAGATTCCACCTCCTGTTGTCCTCATCAATAAACCTGTGAAACTTTCCCTTGGTTGTCTGAGTGGTTTTCTGCATGTGGGTCAGATCCCTAAAAAGCATCATGACACTCAATGTCAAAGCTCAAAGTACTGTGCCTTTTAGATTTATCTATGGTCTGACAAACCTTAACAAAACAGTTTAATTAGCTCCTCAGTTTGCGGTCAAGTTCTCCAGAGTTCTGCTGATGACCTGATATCTTGACTGAGGTGTTTGGAAGCAGAGACACATCTAAACAATGTAAGAGGCTGTAATTGAAAACCCTTGCCCTAAACAATCCTTGGAAGGACTGCTCACTCGACAGCAGCCCAGAATAGAATAGAATAGAAACACATTTCATTGTCACATATTGGGCAAACCCTATATGAGGTTCAAAATATAAATATTTGAAATATTTATATTTCCAATATTTTAGTTTTCATATTTATTAGACTAAATTAAATATTTTTTAAAAAGTAAACTCCTCAGTGATCTTTTCATTTAACCCAGAATGCAGTTTACTTAAAATTTTAAATAATGTACTTCACAAAGAAAAACACTGAGATCGTTCCATAGTCTCCCAATATTCCTGTCACGCTGTCGTCAGCCTCGTTAGGCACATGAATGTATTATTAATCCTCTCAACACCGCCGTCGCTCCCATGTTTCCCTCCTTGGCTCTGCTCCAACTGAGCTGTCAGACCAAGACCCCATCCCAGCTCCGTCCATTGACGTCAAGCTGGCGTGAAGCATTCGTGTATGACATCTGCCAAACAGTTATGGTTTGTCAGCCTCCTCTTTCTATTTGTCAGTAAGTAATTGGCATACAGACAGTATGGCCAGACACATGCAGGTGGCCGACTACTCGTTGGGGTACCTTTCTTTCCCACCTCAGGACCCCCAAGGGGGCCATTTAAGCACCAGTCCTTTGGGCAACAGCCTGCTTGTGTATATATTATAGGCAATATTGAGCTCTCCTTCACCAACTTTAAGTGCTAAAATAAAACATAATAGCCAGTCTGGAGTTGAGGCGTAATATGTGCTTTCATTTTGGGGGTTGAAAAGTTTCTCTCCTGTGTGGAAATTGACGGAGTGGGATGTTTTGTGTTTGTTTATTTAACAGATGGCATTTGTTCTGTGCTCTTATGAACCACACGCCTCCCGCAGCATGCCAGACTTAAAATTCAGGAGCATATGTGGTGCAGCAGGGGTGTTAGTCACGCTGTAATAGCCAAATCCCAAACATGTTGTAAATGCAGGTCTGCTTTTCGGGAACTCTTTTTCCTACTTCCCTGTTGCTCCGACAAAGCTGAGGTTCGGGGTGTCAAGGGAGATTCGTAAGCTTCGCCCACTCCCTTTCCAGTAGGAGTCGGAGTTACTCACTGTGACAGGAGAGTTTTCAAATAAAGTTTATTAAACACCATTTGGGTAGAGTGTCTTCACACAGAGCCGTGAAAAAAGGTTCTACCTTTGATGGATTTATTTTATTTAGATTTATTTCAGATCTTTAAAAAAATAGACCATTTACCAACAGCCAGAGTAAATGCTGCAGGTTTCAAATGATTTAGTTTATTAAAGTTAAGAGCCAGTAAAAAGTAACTTCCTCCTAAACCTAAGAAGGTTTGGGAAGAAGGTGTGTCGCTTCTGGCTGGACAACTACATGTGGGTCTTTGTTTAGTAAGTCAAATTAATTCCTTTGGCAGAATTTTTATCCATTTTTCTTTGCGGGGTTTTATTGTTCAGAGTTTGAGGGTTTCAATATCACTTAAGGTCTGAACTTTGAGGTCACGTAGGTCACACGTCATGTGTGCTTGAGCTTTTTGTCATCTCACAGGAAACCAGTGTGCTTGTCATGTCGTGTACAGTCATGTCATACGCCTGTACAATAAAGAGCAGAAACTGTTTGATCCTGATTAAATAAGGTTATATATGCCAAGCAACTGTCTATCTATCTGACCTTCGACCTAAGAATACCATTGTTATCGCTATTATAAGCATTATTTACTTATAAATCCATCAACTTTGCAGCCACTTCTAAGCACCTCAGCAGCTTTAGCTCTCTCTAAGTCTATACTGTATCCCAGTGATTATCCCACTTGGAATCAAATATTTCACACTAGAATTACTAACTTGCGGTGCTCCATTACTTCTTTGTTAACCAGCTTCACACATGCTCAATACCATACCTCTTGTCAGAAGTATTTTTAATAGTAGATGTACTGTTAAGGGCTTTATCTTAACAAAGACGCAAAAACAAAGCACAATAATAATATGAGTTCTATCAAAATGCACATTTGTTTATTTGTTGCTTTGCAACCAGGCTACCTTTAAGCTTTTTCTCCAGGTGGTCTAGGTGGTGTCCTGAAGACAATGGGGGCTACATTGATAATGAGCAATCTTTTGGGGGAAAACCTGGTCTGATTCGGAGAGACATTATCCATCCCACTTTTGATGCTGCAGCTCTTCTTACTAGGTGTCTGGCCAAATTTATCATTCCTCCAAAACCCTTACAACCCAGGGTGCATACCAGGAAGCTGAATCATAGCTTAACACACCTCTCTGACTGTTACCCACTCATTGTCTCCTCCCTGGTCCTAGCAGTAAAGCATTTATGGGATTCTTTATAAATAAGATTGATTCTATTAAAAATAAGATCTTTAGAGGTCATGATATTGGCACTGTTGACATGATTATTGGTTCATTCATCCACCTGCCTAGCACCTCCCAGTTTTATTATCTTTCTTCATATCCACCTGTTTCAGCTTATACTTAAACTGTTTGGTCCAGCCCATCAGTACCAGATTATTTGGGAAATAACCAATAATACAGTCATCAGTGTCAAGATCATGACAACACTGGTTTATATCGTTTTTATCTGACCGATTTTAGTTTATTCATATGAATCTTCTTTATACTTCTGGGTTACCTGTGGAGTACCACAGGGATCAGTGCTGGGGCCAATTCTTTTTATTATATATATATACTCCCAGTTGGTAGAATTATTAGACAGCATTGGATTAATTTCCATTGTTAGGCTGATGATACTATCTTAGATTTGTGTATAAATTCATATTAAACTAACCAATTGCATAGAATACAGGCATGTCTTGAAGCCATAAAAACCCGGATGAAACATAACTTTCTGCGTCGGAATGCAGACAAAACAGAAGTTATAGTCTTTGGACCAAAGTCTTTGAAAAAGAGGAGGAGGAGGATCTGAACGCGTGAGGCACTAATCTGGTTTAGATTACAGTCTGTGCCCAGAGAACAAGGTTGATACCAGCCGGTCAGCTGACAAGATGCAACGCTTGCCGCACAGAGTGTTCCAGATGCCGAAACCTTAAAGGACACAAAACTGACAGGAGATCAGATCTGACTAGATGACTTGGAAGGCATGATAGTGCAGAGGGTGCAGTCAAGAGGCAGATACAGGTTCTGTCCACAGTAGAACCCAACAGAATCTGAAGACAGGTCAGGCAAAGAGATCAGAACAGGAGCAGGCAGGCATACTGTAAAGGTCAGAAAACAGAAACAGGTCATGATCAGGCGATCAGAGCACTATAAGTACAGCTAGAAAACTCTCCAACCCAAAGACTGAAGAATAATCTGGCGCTGATTTTTTGGAGCAAGCACCTTAAATGTAGGCAGGAACAGGTGGATCAGAGGGCCAACGATAAGAAACTGGGCACAATTGGACAGATGAATGAAATGAGCAATTAAACCAGTCTTCAGTGCCGAGATCATTACACTTGGTGTTATTTATGATCAGGGTCTGTCATTTAAATCCTATATCAAAGAGGTTTCTGGAATTTTCTTCTTTCAACTCTAGACTATTGTAAATTTTTGAAATACCTTGTTCGTGGGTGATGCTCAGAAACTAGTCCATGCATTTCTTACTTCAAGGCTGGACTATTGTAATTCATTACTATCAAGAAGTCCAAAAACTAAAAGCTTTCAGCTGATACAAAATGCTGCAGCTAGAGTTCTGATGAAAATTAAAAAGAGAGATCATATCTCTTCTATCCTAACATTGGCTTCCTGTTAAATCCAGAAGGAAATTTAAAATCCTCCTTGTCACAAATAAATCATTATGACCAAGCTAGTCTTTTATCAAAGATATGATAATTTCTTACGTTTCTAATAGAGCACTCTGCTCTCAGTCTGCCGTGGTTCCTAGAATTTCTAAAAGTAGCAGATCTTTTAGTTATCAGGCTCCTCTCTATGAAACCAACTACCAATTATAGTCTGTGAGTCAGACACCTTGTCTAATTTTAGGGCTAGGCTTGAAACGTTCCTTTTTGATAAAGCTTATAGTTGTGAACCACAGCTCTTCATCTGAGTTAGCATCTCCTAGACTCCATCACCTCTTGTTATTTCTCCATTGTTATCAATCTCAACACACACCTGCTCAAAATAAAAAGCCAATGTTGTTTAATGTTACTCATTGTTGTTTTGGCTGGACGGCTGCAGGGCTTACATATATTTTAGTGGAATATATTATCATGTTTATTATTAAATCTACTGTCACAATTAACCATTGATGCCTTTTAAACGACATTCAGTGCAAAAATTAAAAAAGCTTAAAAGTAAAATCTTTCACCAGCAGCTAAATTTATTAGTTAGATCAGTTTGACCATATTACTCCCATAAACAAGCGTCAGCATGTGTAGCCTGTTCTATGTACTTGTGAAGTACATAGAACTTGTACAGTTTTAGGGTTTGTTTGTGTAGGGAAGTTGCTCATTAGTATGTAAACAGAACTGCTGTGGGTCAGAAGAACGAGACCCGGTGGACTTCCACTCAGATTAATGCGTCCTCGAGTCTTTCTGCTGATGGGCATTGAAAGCCCAGGAGCAGTGAGAGTTGAAGGCGCTGTGAGGCCACTGAGAGGTCAACAGACAGTTATCAGCCACCTCCCAGCAGCCTCTACACTCTTAGCATCTTCTTAAAATAAATTGTTATTGGTAGTCACAAAGTTCCACCATGACACTTCAGTGACCTGAGAGGGTGTGCGTTTTCTCTTCCTCCTCCTCATGTCTCCCTCATCACAGGTTGCTGTTAATTTCATCATGGTGTCTGGATATCATACATGTTATTATGTGGAGAAGAATGTCCAGAAAGCCCAGAAATCTTCCTTTGCTCCTTCATTTTCTTACTGGTATCTTTTTCTTACTGGTGTCTTTTTATGTTTGTTCTGTTTGTTCATCTTGTGCCGAGCAGGGATGACCAACGACTTCTCCCTGTGACATCAAAAACAGCAGTGATCCAAAATGGGGACCCCTAAAAATAGATAGTTACTTTAATCTTTGTTTATTTATAAATAAAGAATATTAATATAATTTTTTTAATTCTATATATCGGGTGGGGTTTGAGGAGACAGTAACAGACATAGAAAAACAAGCAGAGATACAAAAGTTAATCGTTGACTATTGAAGCGCCACAGGTGGCCCCGTCTAGGAAACACACAGCCAGGCAGACAAGCCCGGAGCCAGGACCCACGTCAGAGGATGAAGAGAGTTCATCCAGTTAGTCAAAGTAAGAAAAATTGGACTACACAGCGCAGTTTTGCCAGTTTCTTTTAGGTTTGCTAAACCTGAAATTTACAGGTCTAGCGCCCCTAGTGGCTAAACTTTACCCAGGGTTGCTTTGAGTTAACCTTTACTAAAATTTAAAGTGTAACGTTACACAAAAATCTCAAACGTACCAACAAAAACGTTTTAGGTGCCTTTCAGTCAAAATTGAACAGTTTAGTGTAAGAGGCTGTTTTCTTTTAGTCAATAATGAACCAAGAATATAGCAGTTTGATGACAATAATTGAATTTCATTAACATGTCTTGACATCTGAAAAACCGTTAGTTTGATTTTGTTCGTTAATAATATTACAACATATCACTTGAAAATGTCACAGTTCTAATTAGTCTCAGTAATTATCATAGCAGCGTTTTATAGCAGGCTGTATGTTACTGCTGTTAATGTATGTAACTGGCCTCTCTTCTTAATTAGACTGTGAGTCTCAGGAGCTTTTTATTGTATAAATAACATATTGAATAAATGTTTTTGAATCCTACAGGAACTGTTTGGGTTTTAACCTATTTTCTCTCTGTGATTTTTAAGTTAAATAATATATGGTTTTAGTTTAGATAAATACTCTAAGAAGGTGCTGTGATTATGCACAGATGAGAAACTAAGGGCTGTCTCTAGTGACTGTTCATCTTAATCGTGCGTAGTCACCTTACATGCATATATTTAGCTGCAGTACGTTGTTTCCTTGCTTACCCCCGATGCACAAGCGCAGTATTGTACGTACACCTATAGCCCCTTTCACACTACCCTCTGAAAACCGATCCATGCCGAGCCTGGATCAGTTAAGAGTGCCAAGCTCGGTTCCTTACGACCATTTACACATCATTCTAGCATGGGTCCTCACTTCCAAGTAGTAGTACTGCTGCACTCTAGAGGTAAACAAGCAAATCAACATGGCGACGCCCTAACATTTAGGAAGTTTGGGAAGAGACAGGCAAAGAAGGCAGCCTTTAGTGAAGTTAATTGTCAGACTCGGCTTTTGGGAAGTGGATACGACAAAAGACATATAGACAATAGTCTTATCAGGGCTTGCAGACTAAAGAAAAGATGACAGACTTGGAGTGGCACGGTAGCGAAAGTAGTATTTTTATTGTGTATTAAATTGTGTGAAATTTCATGATTACGGAGGCTGACTTGAAGGAGATGACGCGGTCTGCTCATGCACTCTTTGTTATCTGAGAACGGAGCCAGAACTGAACCAACTACCGATGAAATAGTACCGTGTTAGCATTTCGGTTGTGTCTGGGGCCGTCCTGTTCAGCTGCGTGTGCCATTTACACTCAACAGTTATCTGGGTAACCGTCCTCGGACCGACGTCGGCATGGTTTGAAAACGGTAGTGTATATGGTGCTTATCTAAGGAAGGAAGGAAGGAAGAATTTCACAAACGATAATTCTTAATAAAATTAAAAACATTATGGTCAACAGAGAACATTCTCTTCAGAAGATTGTTTAACAACAACAGAGTTTGTTCAGTAAGAAGCTTCTCCAAATCGGTGCAAGAAAGATCGCTACAGAGGATCCTTCCTTTCTACAGCTATCGACACCTACAACAACTAGGTGAAAAAAAAACCTCTATGAGTTACTGCAACACTTAATTTCCCATTGGGTTCATAAAGTATGTTTAACTGAAATCAGAATGCTCTCTATGCTTCAGCTTATTTTGAGTTTTATCCCACTTGGAATCTGACATCTTTTTGCACCTTTTTACACTTGATCCTGGATTTTTCTGTTTCCGCCCCAACTACACTGATTACATGAGGCCATTGTCGTAAATATACAGAGCTTTATTAACAAACCATATATGAATACATAAAGAATATAAGAAAAACATAAATATTACATCACCAGCACATAGCAATCTTTCAGAAAAAAATCTTGGTAGCCAATAAGACTGAACTACTGCTGTTTGCATTTAAAAAATAAAATAAAATTCAAAGCAGTGAGTATGTCCCTTTAAAGTAATTGCATGGGAATAAAGAAATAACTTTTTTTTATAATGTGAAAATCACTGACGGCGTCCTGGTAGCTGCTGCATCTGCATCCCCCTCACCATTACTGTTTCTCTATCTTTTTCAGCAAGGGGATGGCTTTTCCACTGGTTATTGGTCACATTCACTGCAGTGGAACTAAAAGACTGAATCAAGTGGCCTGATCCAACTCTCCCCAGGCGTCCGGTGCTACTGAGACGAAAGATTATAGACACACAATTCCTGTCCTTCACAGGACCCCAGTGTGATATCTCTCCATGAACAAACACATTCCCACAATGTAAAACAGAACCAGCACCATGACATTTTTTTTTCTTCACGGTAGAGAAAGCATCCCGAAATCTAAAAGGCATGCTCCATGCTCAAGCATGCCACACTGACATTATAGTGAAAAGGATGTGTACATGAGAGGAATGGAAAGGGGAGATCCTGTCATCCACAGGAGTGATTTCCAGGACGGATCCGTCTGGCATTCAAAATTGATGCCAGTCTGTTTTTATTCAGCTTTCTGCAGATCTGCAGGTGCTGTTGCCACGGCACCTTTGAATATTTCATGCCCCCCATGACTTTTACGCGCTGGAGAATGATTTCAAGATATTGATTCACCTCACCAATCAAAACACCATGCCGTTGCCCTCACATGTCGAGACCCGGGCTCCTGATATTCTCCCCTCATTTTTCTGCTTGATTAATCGATAAATGCCCCTACAATTTTGCCCAATTAGTTTCACACTCTTCCCATCGATTAAACGGGGAGGAAAAACATATTCCATTTTGATGCACATCACAGAGAACTCAGACACCTCATCAGGTGGTATTGATCACAGCCAGTCGCCCTCACTGAACCGAGTACCAATGACCTCCATCATTAGGCCCCACAGCTACCGGCTTATGCACTTCAGACAAGCGCCACCGTCGACATCCCCCAACCCCGATCACCTGACTGCCCTCCTTTATCATTCAACTACCCCCCCTTTCATTTCCTCCACATCTACCTCTCCTCCTTTCACGTTCTCATTCTCCTCCCTTCCCTCCTTTCTTGTTTCTCTACAGTTTCCTTATTCATTCTTCCCTGTAATCAGATCATGGCGACCCCCTGCCGGTGTTAATGGAGGTGAGAATCAGCCCGGGGTGTCAGGAAAAATCTTATCTCTCAGGTGCGTTCCTGCCAGTAATGAGGACAGGCACTGTCAATGCCCAAACTCCCGCTGTGGCAGACACGGATGAGGGCGTAATGAGGAGTGTGTATAAATAAAAGAAAACTCACAAACAGAGAAAAAATCTGTTAAACTCTTGGCTTGTTCCACCACCTGTACAGGTTGGAAGCTGTTTGAGGAGTTGTGCATGAGGTGGTGTTGACTAAGGCCGCTCAGCAGAGGCTTGAGGTAATTACAGCTGCAAGGTGCATAGTTCATACAGACTGGATGTGGTTGAAACCAGACATTTACATATAAAGTATCAGAGGACATATGACCTTTTAATATCTTTCTGTCTGATGAAACATGTGCTGTTCTTGATCATTTTGAACTAGAATGGCCTCTATTTGCTGAAAGCTGGAGTAAAAAGACATTGTTTCATAACTTTTAGGGGAACAGGCTTTTATTTATTTAAAACTTTTTGTTTATTATCAAAGAACACAAATATATACCACAAACCTCAATCCAATCTAATTTACTATTTAGTCACTCAATTTAAAATGAATATGCATACATTTTTAGTTCCAGATCTGGCACTATTCCTCTGAGAACTGTATATATCAGAGTTCACGGATTAGTGGACCGCGGTCCGGACCAACCTGCTGGCTAAACTGGACCTAACCTGATTTAAAACATTTATAAATTACTGCATGTTGTCCGACGACAGTTTGTAACTTCACCTGCACTGCTTCTCCTGTTAATATGGTAAAGCCTTCTGGAACGCCCGAGACCAGGCTGCACGTGATCCAAATGAGCCAATGAGCTGTCAGTCTGGTTTGCTGCTGCTGCTACTTTTAGACACAGCAGGCAAACCTGTGGCAAGCCGGGCGATGGGAAAGAAGGAGAAGATGATGAGAAAAAGAGAGCAGAGAAAGTGTGGACTGCTGGAAGAAGTGCGGTGAACTGGTGACAGAAAAGTGTGATGGCGTGCTCAAAGATGACCCTGCACATTTTTAATATGTTTGGCTCAACCTGCTGCTGTGAAGCAGGATTCTCTACCAAAATAATTATGGATCCAGGCTCACGAATGGCCTGGATCCAGGTGTAGGGTTCAAAAATGTAGGTTTGTAAAAGAAGAACTGAAATACACAGTAAGGGATTTTCATACAGCTTCCTGCAGGAGGAGAGACAGTTGCACCCAAGACTCAAACACTCTGTGTCCCGCCGGACCTCCTCTGCAGAGCGCTTTATTAACAGAACATAACACATGGTTACAAACAGAGTATTGTTCTGACAGAACAATTGATCAGTTCATAAAGACAGGATGCTCTACTGGCTGTAATCGCAAGGCAGAGCTCTCCTCTTGACTGAATCACAAGATAGAGTGGTCTCCTGATTAAATCATAAGACAGAGTGAAGCATCTTATTTCTACAATGTTTCATATGAACACACATTAATTTTATAATTATCATTGAATAAACCTAACACCGGGCTATTCTCATTTACCCCCTTTAAGAAAAGGTCATCTTAGGTAACCAAGGCTATATTCACACTGCAGGCCTTAATGCTCAATTCTGATATTTTTGTGAACTACAATTTTTTTCCGTTGCCCTTCATATTTCTAAATACATGCAACTTGTATTTGATCTCCCTTGTGGACTGCATTCCTACAGCTTAACTGTTCCACATACACAGTATGTAAACATGGATGGTAGTGCTGGAGCACATCTAACAATCTTTAATTTTGTTTTCAAGTGGAGCCAGCAGGATAACAAAGGAATGTTTTTTTAAGGAAGATCAAAAAGAAAGACTGCTCTCCACATTATTGTTATTTTTCTTCCTGGTTCTGCATTGCAAGGTACAGAATAGGGAGTTTTGTCGACTATTAATGACATTCAGGTCGGATTAATGTGACCTCAGACACAGGTCGCATTTGAGAGATCAGATTCGTATCGGAGTCAGGACCACAAAGCCAAGTGGCCTGGGTCCCATTTGAAAATCTGTTGTTCAGACCTTCATAAAAAGTTTAGATACGGGTTGTATATGGGCAAAAAAAAAAATCGAATTTGGGGCACTTCAGGCTGCAGTGTGACCACAGCCCAATTTATTGGACAACCTTAAGCCTCATCGGTGTCAGCATTCCATTATATATCTTTTTAGTTTCTTATTTGCATTACATGTCTCCGTCCGCAGAAGTAAAAAGAGAATTTTAAACTGATTTGTATCAATTGTTGTTGGTTGAGATTTATACAGTAATTCACTGGGGTCAGCTTCCAGCCATATATAATTTAGTCCTGGAACTCATTCCAAAGAACTTACACAAGCACACTCATAATGATTCCAAAGGCTAAACAAAAACCATGCAGAACAACAGCCTCCAACAGCCCAAGAGAATGGGGGTCTTTGATTTGCATCTGACTTGAAATTTGCTTAGAAGGATGGACTTGTTCTGCTGGCTTGGAAGGAGCAAGGAGGCAGCGGTTGCTTGGCTCCCGCAGTTGCGATAGGCCTAGCGGCGCTAAACTGCGAGGGCCGCCAATACTGCTTGCGGTGTTAATAGTTATTATTATTATTCTCCCAAATAAATCGCTTATTAATAGAATTTTTAATGCTGCTTAAAAGCATCAGTAGTTTGATTACAGACAAGCTACTTACAACTACTTACGAGCGATGCGCAGGCTTCTTCTTCACATCATACTTTTGTTGTGCCATAAGCAATTATATACATTTTGAACATTGGTGGACCAAAATACTTTGCTCTTCAAATTAGGATGCAACTCCTTTCCAAAGCAGAGGCATTGAGCACTCACAGGGACATGTGATGCAGTCCTGCTATTTGATACAAAAGCCTAGAAATTCTCCATACAATTTCTCTTTGACTGAACGCCAGGACAGCCAACATTATTGAGAACCGTCTGAATGAGCAGGTTCTGGACCAGAGACTAAATGGCTAAATAGACTTCATTCTTCATCCCCTTCTCAAGTTTAATATACTAGTAAGCTAGTTCCAGTTTGCTCTAAGATAGACTGTGTAAAACATTTTCTCTTCCTTGTTGAATCAGGAGACCAACAAAGGACAGCGAGGCCATCTAAACACAGACCCACCAAGAGCACAGCCTTGGTTAAGCTTTTCTGAGCTTTGGAGATACCTCATCTTTCCAAAATAGAGATCAACAGAGTTCTGGCAAAGTTAGCGAAAAGAGTCCCCAGTTTGGTTTTGGATGACTTCTGATCATGTCATTAGTTATACTGTTGAGTAGAGCGAGCCAAAAGCTAAGAACAAACGCTTAGTAGCTCACCTTACACTAACATGTTTTAAGCTGATGTTTATAAAGATTAACTTTATTTCTTACAATAAGGGTTTAAACACTAATATGTTAACAATATTGTGTTTCCTGCAATTATATTAACCATTGTCCTAATTAAAATACAAGTAGCTAAAGAAGCTAAAAGGGTCCCTACCCATAATTCTGTCAGGAACAATCAGAAAATCAAGAATCAATTATTTAATTGGTTATTGGTGATTTATGCAAATCATTTCATGAATTATTTTTAAAAAATTATGTTTTATTTACCTGTAAGATTTACAATATAAATTGGTTTAAACACATTCCACAACCTAATTTGACCTAATTCCAAAGAAACAAAAATTATTAAAACCATGTAGTCTTCTGGTCGAAATACTAAAGTCTAAAGTGAAACCAGTTCTTCAGGATTGTCTGTTCTTGTTTCCCCAAAACTTTCAAACTTTTTCAGACTTCAACAAATGTTAAGGCCTCATCTCTACAAAAAAAAACAGGTTCTCCCCTGTGACTTGCACTCGTACTTCTTTACCTTTCCTGCTTTCGCTTCAAACCTTGAACAGATTTAAAATTTAACGGGTCCAACCAAAAAAGATTGGACCATGACTTTCAGCTGAGCTCTAAAATGTATGCTCAGCTTTAAAACAGTGAGGTGTTTACTGAAGTGTAGCTGACAGCTCCTGCAGGAAAAATCTTTTTTTTTTTCTCATTCTATGATTCCTTTAACCGAGGCTTACTTTTCTATGTAGTTCCATAATTACAAGTACGAAAGACTCTCCGTTTAAATTGATGTCCCTAACATGGAGAGGAGCAAAGCGCAGGGCAGTGGTGGTCAATATAAACACACAGATCAATATGTGAATGTTCCTTTTATTATTCTAGTAATGCATGTTTGTTTAATGTGCCTGGCTGAAAGCAAAGGAGAAGGAAGATCATTTCATCCTTATATGTTTCCTTATTAATTCACACAACTCTCATAACAACTCTGTTCAACCTTAACCACAAAACCCTTCTGGAAAAACAACCCTATGTGATAAAAGGTTGATATAGAACCTGCATGTTTAGATGTTCCCTACAGTCATTCTAAAATCATTTAAATCCGGCTTTGTTTTTTTTTTTCCTGCAACATTTAAAGCACTAGCCAATAGTTAAGGGTTGCTCTACACAGCTGCCAGAAATTTGATTTATTTTCCACTCTTGGATTTTGACCCTTTGCAGTAAAAACCATACTGTGCTTTAAGCTTGTTGATGTGTGAAAACTTTCAACAAAAAGCTTCATGAGACCTCTTTAGTTTGCATCGCATCCACCTTTGATGGGAACTCCATAAATTATGCATGGGCTGAGCATTAGGGCTGAATTTAAACCCCAGTGTTACACACCAGTGCCTCAAGATATCTGAACACACAATCAATAATTCTCCATCAGCCGGGGAGGCTTCCGAGAGGCCCACACAGTCTTCTTTGAAGCTGCCTGACAAGTTAAAACCCGTCCAGTTTCTTTCCTGCTAATGGCCAGCCTCTTAGGACAATATGACATGTGCTGCTGTAAAATCTTTTGGCCTGCTTGTATGATTTAGGGGGTTTAAGAGGGATCAGTTTTAAACTTGGTTTTAATAGTAGAAGTTATGGCTGGTGAGCAGTTGTGAGCGAGAATCCTCTAAAAAACACGACCAGCAAAAGTGAGGAAATGAAATCAATTTCAGTTGTGGGCTTTAAACTGATTGCTAAAAGTAGCGGTAAAATTCACATTAAATCCTTTAATGTTTCAATCATTTCTTCATCTTTGCTGTGTTTCACAGTTTCTGGGTTTGAGCTATGCCCTTAAGCGATGTTCTCAGAACACAGCTAAAGTTGGAGATTAAGACTGTGTGCTAATGAGGGAAGACTTCTGTTTTTAATTCCTGGAACAAGGCATTGATCATTTAGCAACATGGCTGTGTTTGCATCCCTTTGTGTCTCATTTAGGCCTTGCTTTGATGGGTACACTGATTCTACCTCCAACAAAAGGCTCTTCCCACGAGAAGCCAGTCAAACTCTTGCAGCAGCCTTTGCATGAAAAGAACTTTCCTTCACTTTTTTTGCAACTGTTCTATGTCAGGCTGTCTTAGTTAGTAGCCTTTTAGATGTAAAGTCGCTGTCACATCTGTGAAGGCTTGTTCATATGGTGCAACTTTAAGGCAATCTATGGAGAGACATTTGAAGATTTCCATGTGAAAATAGTTCATATTTTAAAGAAGGAGCTTAGGCAGCTTCCAGAATTATTCTGTTGCAACATCTTTTTGGGTAACATATTCCACATGTGATTAAGAAAAAATAATTATCTTCTAAAAAAAGAAATAAAAAGAAGACAACACTAAACTTTGTAATCATGAAGCATAAAAGAGATATCATATTTCTCTTAGTTTAATTTATTTTCCTTGGCTTCCTGTTAAATCCAAAATAGAATTTAAATCCTCCTTTTCACATTTAAAGCCCTAAATATTTTAGCTCCATCTGATATCAGAGATCTGATTGTTCCTTATGTTCCTAACAGAGCACTTCGCTCTCAATCTGCAGGTTTATTAGTGGTTCCTAGATTTTCTAAAAGTAGAATGGGAGGCAGATCTTTTAGTTATCAGGCTCCTCTCCTATTGTGTTAGTCCGTGGGGCAGACACCCTGTCTATTTTAAGGCTAGGCTTAAAACTCTCCTTGTTTAAAAAGCTTATAGTAAGAATGGCTCAGGTTATCCTGAGCTATTGCTATAGTTATGCTGATATAGGAGAGTGCTTGAGGACATAGGCACCTCTTTTCATTCTATTTCTATTCTCTCTTTCTGTAGTATTTGTTAGTTTAATCTCTAAGATTCTGCTCTCTCTGCTTTTTCTTTGTAATAGTAGCTTCATCTGGTCTGTTCCTGTTTGGCTGTAAAACCATCTTGAAGAGAAATATCAGCTGGGCTGCTGCCAACAACACCTCATGTAATAGATGTTGGAGTTGGGCCAGCTTTTCAGTGCTTAGTCCTGTTTCTCTCTCGGATACAGGAGACAACACTATCACGTTTTCTAACCGAAGGTATTTATGAACCAGTGCTTCTGTGTTTCTTTTTGCATGTCTGGTTATGTCTCCTTGAACCCCAGTTGGTTCTGGCAGATTGCTGCTCACACTGAGTCTGCTTCAGCTGGAGGTCTATTCCATGCCCTAAAGGGCATTCTGTGAAATACTTTGTAATTAAAAATTTCAAGAGTATTACTGGAGAATGAAGCCAGACTTTGTAACTTTTGTAACGTTTCATTTCAAAGTGTTTTCATGGTGTGGTCGGAAAATTTCGATTTTTCTTATTTCATATATTGATTTATGCTATTTTTTTTTTTTCAGTGAAAAAACTGTTTCACTCAGTCGATTTCACCTGCAAGGCCACACAATGCCTGAGTGAGGGGTATTTGTAGAAAAGACATACTTATTCCCATAACAGCCCAGATTATCAAGGTTTATTCACATGTTACTGTTTAATCAAAGTGTTTGTAATTTGACGACTTTCCATAATTGTAAGTAAGGGGAAACAAATGCTTTCCAGATCAGAACAGGGCTGATTACCATTCAATAAGGGCCATATGATGAACTGTTCTCTCTTTGCAAAGATAAGATAAAGTGCCGACTGAGTGAAATCCATCAATCTCTGTTTATTCAACTGGAGTAAATAGTTGAATACTTTTTCCCCCACTACTATCAAGGTCAGTGTAATTAGAAAAAATGTAATTTGCCCTAATTTAATGTAAAATAAGCCATGGAGTCCTTATTTAAGAAACTTGTGGAAAAACACATACTGACAAAAATACATTTTTACACATACAAATCAACCATTGATGCTTATGTGAAGCATTATATCACTATGTGTTTAGGAAACCATTGGTTGTATTAAACAGGAAGTAGAGGTAGCAAGGTAGTGCTAGCTATCAGTAACAGGTCAAGGTTTTAATGAATGTTTCACAATGAGGAAGATTGAACTTGCTTTAGCATGTCAACTAGTAGGTAGATACAGGTAGTGGAAAGAGCTGATCAGTCATGTGAGGTAAATGTTCACTATGTCAGGACTTCTACAAATGTCTTTCCTTCAGCTCTTCATTAGCTCATGTATTCTTTTTTTGGGGAAAAATGTAAAACCATCTCAACTGAGGGTAAAAAGCTTTTAGAGAAATTTAGTTGGTTGATTACAATTTAGCAGTTTTCATTCAAGATCTTTTAATGAAATACTTCAAAATGTGCATAGTGAGAAACTGATTGAAACTTTTATCAGAAATTTCAAGCAATAAAGCTATATATATATACACACTCTTCTTTATGATCGTTTAATTAAGTACTTAGTTGTCCAATGCTTAAAGAATGTCAACAAAAAAGAAATATTTAATTTTGGGATTCATAACATTTGAAAGAGTCTCAACTTTAACTTAAATCAACCAAAAAAAAACAAAATTATTTTGCATGTCAATCTTAATTTCAATGTGTATTTTTTTCATATAGTACAATTAAAAGGCCCATGTGCTTCACTATGAGACCAACAACTAAAAAAGTAGCAAGTAGAATAAAACTGTTATAACAAAGATAAACACACACCAGAGTGAAGAACTGTTTAGAGTCTCATGCTCAGTCAGAAGCCAGAGATGAATTTTAAATGAGAAACTGTCTCATGTGACCAAAGTGCTCTCGAAGGTGTGCGGATGTTGAGGAGATCATGTATACAGGATGGGGCTACACTTTTAAAACTTTCAAAGCAAGCAATAAAATTTTAAAAAATCAATTCAATGACAGACAGGAAGCCAATGAACAGATTTTAAGACTGTAGCTATGTGTTCATGCTTCTTAGTACATGTTAAAAGACAAGCTGCAGCCCTCTGAACCATTTGTAAATGCTATTTATTTATAACCTTTCATAACATTTCAGACAAGAGGCACTAAGAGCATGACCAACTTTCTTCTGATTTTTGAAAGAGACAAAAAGGATTTGCTTCTGCAATGAGTCGTAGCAGGAAATAGCTTGACTTAACAGCTCTGATCTTTCTGTCTAACTGAGAGGGGGACAAACTGTTGAAAAAAAATAACAAACCCAGAATCCTCAAGGAGGGGTCACTTGGCCAGAGGTAAGGGGTCTGGGGGTCCTGGTCTGGGTTGTGGTCTGCCATTTGTGCTTAGCGACTTGTTCTCCTGGCATAGGGTGGAGAACGGGTTGCCTGATTCGGTCAGTAGGGTAGCTGGCTCCTTCAGAGAACCCTGTATCCCAGCTCTTTGCTTCCCATCTCCGATGCTTCCTCTCACCTGTTCTGTCACACAGAATCTTGGGGAAGAGATCATCACCAGGGTGGGTCCTCCTACGCTGGTGGTGGCCTATGCACAAATTTTAATCAACACCTTAATCTTTTCTAATGTAGGGCATCAGGGTGGGCATATTCAAGCCAAAGCCTTTTTGCTTTGCCTTGCTCATTCCTACTTGTGCTTGCTTAAATGCATTTAGACAGTGTTCGGGATGGTTCCCATCCTATGGCTTCGATGTCTTGTCCATCCACTTGGATGGGGGATGCCATTTCCTAGCATTGGGTGGGGGTTGGGGACAATGGAAGGATGCGTCTTAGCCTTTGATATGGGTCTGGATGAGTATGCATGGTAAGTATAAGAATATGTTTAGTGTCTGCCCTGTGTGCATATCAGTTAAGTGCTTGTATATGTCCGTGGGGGTGGGATTGTGTGAATGTCACTGGATGAATGTGAATTTGTCTTTGTCTACTTGTTGAGTGTTTGCCTTTTCCCACCTACTGGAACATTCTAGGCTGCAAGTATGAGCAGGGCCTGTCTCCTTCCCATTATTATGCTCCCTGCAATATGAGGTGCATGTGTCTGCTGGCATGCTGATAATTCTTCAGGTGTGGGGTTGGGTACTTCGCTGGGCGCTATCTCAGAACTGGTGGCGTCCAGACCGGCCCTAGGCATCCTGGCCCTTTGGGGTCCCCACTAGAGGGTGGGGCGCCCCCAGGCCTAAAACCCCTAGGCACTTACCAGGTCCACCTTGGGTGTGAAAAGCTGCCAGTGGACCCCATGTATCTAGGGCAGAGGTGTCAAACTGGTTCCAGAGAGGGCCGTGTGGCTGCAGGTTATCTTTCCAACCAAGCAATAGCACATCAGAATCCTGTCATCTCATCAAGTGAGTCCAATCTGAACATAATGACTTGATGAGATGACAGGCCACACGGCCCTTTCTGGAACCAGTTTGACACCCCTGATCTAGGGGATACCCGCTGCTGTTGAAGTTTGTTTGTTTTTTTGTTTACTTTGATTGTCTGAAGTCTTCTTTTTGCTGTTATGTTCTCTGTTTTCCATACTCGTCGTCACATTCTTTCTCTTGTTAATTATGAAGGCTGATCTTTATGTACTTACTTTTAAAAGTATTCGCTCAAGCAGAGCACTTGCTTGACAAGGCTAAATGCTGTTCTGCTCCAATTTTAGATGTTTTGGTACTAGGCTAGATTCTTTTAAACATGAGGTTATTCCAACCAATGCTTTGGTTTGTGAGAAACTATGTGAGAAACTGTCTATTTTGTGAGAATATTTCCCATTTTTTACCCTGTCTATACTCCATCTCTGCACCAGTGGCTTGCTTTTTATGCACCTGTACAAGTCAACGTTTGTCACTTTGAGGATAGAAACAACATAAGAATGTATACCCTCTTTAAAAAGCTTATTTTTAAGAATCCTGCTGTCCTCATGCACATGAGATTCATACAGGTATTTCTTTTATTTGCTCATTAAAAATGCTTTGGATTAATATCCTGTCTTTAAAATGCCATCAGAACACTTATTGTATAGTGTGTGTCTTGGAACGCCTTCTTCAGTCTCTACTGTATTTGATCCGTAAGGTTTATGGTGCATGTGCAGAAAGCATCCAGGAAGCATCCAGCTGGTTAACCAAACTGTCATCTCTGCAGACGCCTGAGAATCCAGCCCGGACCTGTTTCCTGAACGCAGTCTTATTTTGTGCAAACATTTAATAAACTCTGTTAAACTTTTCATCTGTCTCCTGGTAGTGTTCTGCATGTGGGTTTGATTCAGAACCAATCATGACAGAAATTATGTTGGGTTTATTCAATGATGATTATAAAGTTAATGTGTGTACATATGAAACAATGGAGAAATGAGATGCTTCACTCTGTTTACTGCAAACTGTCATGCAACGGTGGTGGAAAATTACTGATGTTTGTGCAAGGCTAAATCACAGTTATCAGAAGACCACTCTGTTCTGTGATTCAATCAGAGGAGCATTCTGTCCTATGACCTGATCAATTGCCTTGTCAGAAGAACAGTCTGTTTTGTAACCCACCCCATGTGTTATGATCAGCTAATAAAAGGGTTCTGCACAGGAAGTCCGTCAGACAGTAGTGAGTTGGGTGTAACTCCCTCCTGCAGAAGCTGTTAAATCCTGTGTGGACTCAGTTCCTCTTTTACGAACCTACATTTTTGAACATAACAAATTACATGCCACAACAAAAAGGGGGGGCAAAGAGATGAAGACAGGATGACAAACTGACAAGAGGAAAAAAGAAAGACTGGAGAAATATGAGTAAAAGGGAAAGAAGAAGAAAAAAAAAGGACAAGGGGAAGAGAGATGCAATGACTGAGAAAAAGGAGAATAAAGCAGCATAAAAAGCGAAACAATTGCATGTGCATTCTGTTAAAATGTCTGTATCTGTAAAATTGATGTCTTCTTATTTCAGAGGGGCCACATGCTCCCCTTTTGTGTTGGGCCCCAAATTTCTTTAATCCGCCGCAGCTTTGGGATGCGGTTCAATAGATATTCCCATGATGGTCATGTTTATGTGACAAACCCATTCTGTGAGGTCATCATGTCATGTTTCTACTACTGTACCTTTTTCTATTTCTGCCACAAAGGAATTGATACAGTTTAAAGGTGTGAGGGGGGCATCTCTGTGCCAGGATGCTGTACCTGATAAAGTGACAGGTGGTTACAAGTATTACATGAGTTTGTTTTCATAGCAAAGTTTGGCCAGCAAGTTTGAATCCTCGCCTTTCTGAATGTTTACCTTAAAAACTACTCAGACTTTTTAAATGTTTTGCAGGAGTTAAACTGAGTTTCTTGCTCTTTCTTGCCCTCTCCTCTGGATTCAAAATGTTTATGTGCATCTATGTGGTGCTGACTACGAGAGCGTCCTGCTGACAAACATTACAGTGAACAGTGGTCAAAAGGGATAGGCGGCAAGTCTGGATTTCCTTCCATAACCAAACATCGCCGCGGTGAGCATGAAGTGAAACAGTCAACTTGCTGTCAGACGAGACAGTGGAGCGAGAAGGGAGGCAGCAGGAGGAAAGGAGGAGAAAGCAGAGGGAAATCGGAGTATATAAACAGACTCCCTGTAACAAGTTTGTTTTTTCAAGGTGTCAGTTTCCACGGCCAAGTTTACAGTTATCTGTGAGGTCTATCCTGTTTGGTTTGGCAAGCGCCGGTGCTGTTGCAATAAATTTCACCGAATGCTATGAACCGTTAATTAGGCTGGCAAATGGAGCTTGTAATTTGGCAGAAGCAAAACCCAAAGCACTTTGAAATGGAGATACAGGAGCTGAGGAAATCTGCAACTGCTTTGACGAGGCTCCTTTTCAGCTTTCTCTGTTTCTTTCTGTTTTTTCTTCTTTTTTTGATAAAGTCTAGAACTTGTAACTTGGAATTCATTGTGTGTTTGTGTATGTCTGCTTATTTTAGCAGAAATAGTGAGTTTCTAGCAGCTTGTGAATTTGATGCCCATGTAGGAGGGGCCAGGGGATGTTCAGGCAGCTGTTTCTCTTTCACCAAAGTCTACCAATTTCACTTGGCAGCTTGCTCTTTCAGTTTTTTATCTCATGTTGGATAAAACTAAAATGGGCACTTTGAGACTTTCGAATGGTAACAAAATTAAGCATGTCAAAGCAATGAATGAGCTTAGAGGGGCTGGGATTTACTCCTTTTACAGAAAATCAGGAGCTGTGTGATCACCAGGAAAGCTAATGTAACGCCCTGAGACTGGAGATATGTTATTAGAATATCAAATATAAGTTAAAACGTAAGGCTAAGATGAGAGAAGATGTATGTCTGAAAAAAGACAAAGGTGAAGCTCAATTAACTTTTAAATGAAAAGTTACATATCACAATAATTTAAATTGAAGTGTGACATTCACATATTCTTTTGATACATTGGACATTTAATCACACAAGAATTACATATTTAGTTTATAACTGTGGTTTGCAGCTTAAAACCCAATAGAATCTACCCAGTGATTACATCAGACCAAATGAAAGGTCTATTAAACACAGGGGTGGACCATTCTCCTGCAGACGGTCACCGATACTTTCCACAATAAAGGTATGAGTTTCTTCACTTCTGAAGCTGGATGTTGATAGAGTACTGCATTTAAGAAGAGGGTCTATATTAAAGAGAATTGGTTCTAGCACTGATCCTTGTGGTACTCCACATGTAACCCTGGAGTATAAGGAAGATTTATCATTAACATAAAAAAAACTGAAAGATAAGATTTAAGTAAGTTCCTTTAATTCCTACAAA
>NW_015150560.1:268711-277241 GCF_000732505.1 Cyprinodon variegatus
ATAAAGGTATGAGTTTCTTCACTTCTGAAGCTGGATGTTGATAGAGTACTGCATTTAAGAAGAGGGTCTATATTAAAGAGAATTGGTTCTAGCACTGATCCTTGTGGTACTCCACATGTAACCCTGGAGTATAAGGAAGATTTATCATTAATGTAAAAAAACTGAAAGATAAGATTTAAGTAAGTTCCTTTAATTCCTACAAAATATTCAAGTCTTTCTAAAAGAATATTATGATCAACTGTGTTAAATGCAGCACTGAGATCTAACAGGACAAGTAGAGATACAAGTCTATTATCTGAGGCCATGCAGATATTATTAGTGTCTTTCACCAGAGCTGTTTCAGTGCTATGATGAGCTCTAAAGCCAGACTGAAACTCATCAAAAAGTTCATTATGGTGTAAATGATCGCACACTTGTTAGGCAACTACTTTTTCAAGAATTTTATATAAGAAAGGAAGATTGGATATAGATCTGGTCATGGTTTTAAGGTGTTTGGCCAGCATGCAGACACAGATGGAGAACAAGGAGCAGTTTAAGATGTTTATTTAGGCTATACACAAATAAGATTAGCTCACAACATGATCTGCTGGTGAGGTTCGGAATCAGCTTTAGGAGCACTGCGGGAAGAAAGAGTAAAAACTGATTAACACTAAGATAGTAAGGGAGATCTGCGCTGATGCTGCTTGCTTACCGCCAGGTACGGATAACCTGTCCGGCGAAGGTGAGTGGAAGAAAGTGTTCCGCAACTCTCTGCTTTCCAATCGGAGGAGATGGCTGGGCGACAGGTGAGCTAGCGGATGGAAGTTAGGCGGGAGCCCAAGCAGCACCACAGTGGAGACAGGTTCGAGGAACAGCTGAAGGAACCAGAATGAATCCAAAAAGGGGGGTCTCTTGTCCAGCTCGGTAACATCGAGGGGGCTAGAGGGGAATGCCAGAGCAGAATCTGAGCAGCAGGGATTCGGGAACCAGTCTTCAGCGCAAAGAGACAAGATGGGTAAGTAATCCAGAGTACAACAAGCTGAGGGAGACAGGAGACAAAGTTAGAACTAGGAATCCAAAACATCAAACTCTCAGGAAGGAAGATCTGTCGACAGGACAGAGGCCTAGGCGTACGACAACGCTTTAACACTCTGGTGTCCTTCAGCTGACTGAAAGCTCCTCTTAAGCTCCAGTCAGAGAAGCCCCAACGAACCGCATGAGCAGGGCCATGCTCACCTGTCAGCAACAACCACATGTGGAAGAGAATCAGCAGAGCACAGCAAACATAAGCCTAATAGGTCTATAATTGACAAAGTTATCTGAGTCGATGCAATCAACTGGTTTTCCTTAGATAGAAAACTTTGGATCAATTTGACTGTATGATCTGGTTGAACTGTAAAGTGCCTTGAGATGATATGTGTTGTGAATTGGTGCTTGATAAATAAACTGAATTGACTTGAAGTATATATAGAAAGTTTAGTGGAGGGGAAAACTTCAAAGCAAAATACAAACTCTGTTTTGGGAATATTCCAAGAGTTTGTGCGGAAAAAAGGAGAGGTACGGCGTATATATATTTATTGCGAAACTTCTTCAGTCAGAAGGTGTGATGTCATTATCTGCCATTGTTGGTCCCCCATCTCTCTTTTCAGTTAGGTCTTTGATTTTAACGCTTTCAATGCTTCTCTTGCTTATAAGCTTTATGCTGATTTAATTTCATAGCAGGAAGTCGTACCGTTCCAAAAGTACCAGAACAGATACCCATGTTTCTGTTAACTTCACAGCGACATCAGAACTCTTCCTAACTTTAGCTCCAACTTCCGTGGACTACAACGGTAAGACTGCTTCCCAGTGCAACGCTACTTTCATCCCTCTTGAAATGAAATTTTTTTTTTGCGCCTTTTAACACTTGACCCTGGATTTGTTTGGTTTTTTGCCGCAGTCGCTCGCTTCCATTGCTTTAGCTTGTTAACTAATAGCATTCACAGTGATGTAAACCAATGATGTTGTCATGGTAAATATGCAAAAAAGGCTATTTTTACTAACAACCTATGCAAGCAGGACACTGTGATTTGTTTTAAAAATGTATCGAACCAGAGTAACTGGCGTGTAAATTTAATGTCAAATAATGTACCTTAAAAGGTATTGTTATACTAATAATAATAACTAGGAAAAGGTCACAGCCATTGCATCTATTTTTATTTCTTTCAAAAAAGATAATTTTGTATGATATTGTGAGTTTGAAAAATAAAAGGCTGAAATCTATCCTTCTGTTTATAGTTAACTTTTACTTTCTGTGCTGAATGACTCAAATACATTAACTAATCATTTCTAATCATATTGTTTGGATGCACCTGGCCTATACAGGCTTTTTCTTTTACCGCTTTGTGAGAAATATTCAGAAAGCTATAGAGAGGTTGGTCAAATGGGGTCCTGCTGGCTGGAGTCCAGTTAAAACATATAGAACACAGACGCATGCAGAGTCTCAGAGCCTTGGGAGTCTAGAGCGGTGCTGCAGGATCAATTACTTCTTTGGTTGCTGGAGGGGTCAAGCTGCATCAAGTGTCAGGGGAGGGAAGTAGATCAATGCAGACTGCAGAGGGTCCAACATACCAAACATACACTCTATACATGGTGGGATGTGGTCTTCACCACCTACAATCGTTCTATCTATATGTCACAAAGTCAACCGCTGATAATTACTGTGTTATATTGCTACACTAATTATGACTGTTCAAAGCAGAACCATATAATCTGTCAAATTATATATTAAACCTATAAACTAAGCAGGTAATTATCAACATTGCTGCTAAAATAATCAGTTAATGAAAACTTGGTCAGATTTGTAAAAACTGTGGTCTGGAAACATGGTTTCAGACCAATTAGGTTGGTCATAAATCCTTCACTCGTTTATTCAGTTACTGGATAGATGGTAGAAAACAGTTTGTTACTGATGCATGATTTGGTGAATCCACATTTTCAGGTTTAAATCTGTGTTTTAGGTCAAATGTTGTGAAATCTCTTTGAACAAATTGATTCGGAATTGCAAGTCATGTATGGATCCATCAGAAGAAAAGCCAATGAAGGTAAAGGGAAGGTCTATGGATTAATTTGATACCATAAATATTATGTTCTTAACAGAGGAAAATGTTTTAACCACAATGATGAGTTATTTTGTTTCCTCTATATTATTATATCTTAATTGTATAACATTATCTTAACTCCAATTATTATTAATATATTATCTTAACTTTAATAAAAGTTGGTATTCAAATACATTTACTGTGTATACTAAGATGAAAAGTGAGAAAAAGAAACAACGCTTCTGTCTTTACAATATATCCTAGTTTTGAATAATAATATGTAGATGACAACGTGCAAAACCCTTAGGATGAAATAAAGAACTACAGCTTTTGATGTTTTTTTTTATACTTAACTGACTTTTTACCTTCAAATATTTATGCAATCATTACCATAACCCTAACTCAACCAGTAGTTGTTTTTTTTTCCCGTCTCGGTATGTAACTGGAGCATCTGCAGAACTGGATCTGACTTTTTTAGAGTACCCAACTGGGTTCAGTCTTATTCAAGGTACAGGCAATTCTTTATGACTATATCTGGATCTGCTTTTCTTTATTTAACTAAAAACAAAACAAGTCATTATTTTTGGACTACAGAAAAACTTAGATAATGGAGTTTATTTATTTATTTAGAAAGCACTTATAAAACATGGAATCTGGGTGTAGAGATGAACTCAGACATGAACCTTCAGATGGATGTAAAGACAAGAACAATGTCAGCCTACAATCGCCTAAAGACCATCTCCAGGGTTAAAAGACTAATGTTTAAAAAAGAAAAAAACTTATATACTAACTCGTCTTTATGTTTTGTAGAATTGTTTACCACAAAGGTGAATCATTTGATCCAGAATGTGTCGTCACTAAAACTAAGGAAGTTGCTCCCTGAATCTCAGAGATTAGACTTTACAATATTTCTGTCAGTCTATATAATACTAAATGGCTTTGCACCAAAATACATTACAAATGTTTTGTCAGTTTATTGATGTTTATATCAGTTTATTTCTATAGCGCCAATTCGCCACATCATGTCATCTTAAGGCTCTTTACAATTCACCAGATTATCCAGTCAAACAGTTTCTAGGTTTTCTATCTAAGGAAAACCAGTTGATTGCATTGACTCATTGACTCGAAGGCAATCTGTCACAATTGGCATGCTTGTGGCGACGGTAGAGAGGAAAAACTCCTTTTAACGGGAAGAAACCTCCAGGAGAACCAGGCTCAGTGTGAGCGACCATCTGCTGAGGCCGACTGGGGTTCAAGGAGACAGAAGCAGTTGATTGACTTTATTGATCTCACAGTGCAGAAATGCATAAAGTGATCTCATCAAATGTCCAAACCTCTCAGGTCCTCTGCATACTCAGAACCAGAACCAAGCATTTAGAATCAGCTTTTAGTTCTTATGCTGCTTTAATCTAAAATAATAACAGAAATACTGTAATGCCAAAACCCGGAGTTTCCTTAAATCAAGGTTAAAAAACCTATTTGTCTAGATGTGTTTTGACTGTTCTTTTCAAACTAAAAACTGAAGCATCATTAGTTCATTTTTTAGTCCAACTTTGCTTCCGTTTCCTTTATATTGTCTCTTCCATGCACTTATGTTTTTATCATGCAAAGCACTTTGAATCTAGTTGCTGAAATGTGCTTTACAAATAAACTTGATTTGCCTTGCCTAACAACCCCTACAGTTCATGTAAAAAAACACTTTGAGGCTCTTCTTGACAGTAGAAACTGTTGTTCAGAAGCACTAATGAGGATTCTTTACATTAAACTAACATCAAGAACCCAAACACAGTCCTCCCTGCTGCGTCTTCAAGTCATCAGCCTCTGAAAAATATACAAAGAGCAAAAAAGGCTTCCATATGTCAACCCCATCATGCAGTTTGCGGCTGCTCCAAAAGACATAATTTTCTAAAGGAAAACAGAATGAATCTGTATTTTATTAATATTTGATTTTTCAGTTTTTAAAAAGAACTTAACTACATAAAGCAACGTCTAGCTGCATTCAGAGTGCGAAAGTAGGCAAAAGAAAAAAAATTATTGCGCTGACAGTCTCAGTCAGCCAATCACACTCAGTATATCAGCTGTATTTGTTCGTAAATAATGCTTATTTGTCCCTTCTAACACTTATATAATATGTTTTGACAGTTAATTTCAACAGAGGCTTCAGGTCACATCTAGAATCAAAGGGAAACAAACATGGAAGTAAAATTCTTCCCAATGTTTTTCCTCAATGAAATTATTTTTACAATGAAAAGCTGTTCATTTTAGTTGAGCCTTTGGTTTTTAGAGCAGATTACCAAGAGCTCATGCTGAAATGTTTTGCAGACATGAGTTCACGTAAGTTTTGAAATGAAATAAAACTAGTATCCGATGATGTTTCACCAATAGGCAGGACACGGGAGCAGTGGGAGAGAGGAAAAAAGCATTGACTCAAAATGCCCTGAACACAGTCAGCTGCACCCGACACCAGTTACTGTTGGCTGAATTACATGAGCTAAAAAGGCAGGAAAAAAAGCGAAAATTATTGATGGCGGCACGTCTTCACCGGTCCTTCAAAAGTTACTCCTGTGCATTAAAGTACAAAAAAACTAACCTATTACACAGTGACAAACCTTCCTGGGTGTTTTTTTTAGGTGGTGGATAAAATTAAATGTGGTGGACCCAGCTTTATGTATTTTTTTTCCTACTTAAGCTGCTTCGTGTAGCTTTATTAAGTGACGGTCTAACAGCCCCTCTGCTGTCATTGTGCCTCTACTGTGTTTAGGTAAGAAAAGAGGCCGAGCAGCAATCAGACAGTCAAAGTAGTAAAACAAAAAAAAAATATTAAAAAAAAAAAAGATTGTTCACAAATCTGAAATCCTGAGTCCAAGTCAAGTCTGAAGTCCTTCAAATTCCAGTTTAAGTAGAGTCTGAAGTCATTCGTCAAGATAAGTGGTCCTAATAATTGTCAATCTTTGTGGTGATATGTTTATATAAGGCCGTCCTTCGTGCTCATCAGCATTTTCACTTACCGGTGGTGAGTCTGACATAGTGGGAAAATTGCAAATCTTTTGGAAAGTAAGCTTGTATGAGCGATGCAAACAGCAACTTTTTAACACAGCGTGCATGAGAAAGAATGGGCTTGTGCACGCTCTTGCTCACATTTTATAGGTGTTTTATCTCGTGTGCAGATACAGGGTTGTGCATGTGCATTTTTTTGTGTCATGTGTCCTGTTTGGCAATGTGGCAATAAGAATAATTGTCTTGATGCCAAAAAGAGCCCAACAGGTTTTACTTTCACAAGTGGACCAGTACGGCTTTCGCCATAGTGTTCAGCTCGAATTATGCATATGAATAGCTTTATTATAATTCATGCAGGGAGTATTTCAGATATTTATATGGACACTGCAATGGGAAAGTAGAACAGCAAAGGAAAAACAAGAAAAAGATGAAAAGATGAATGAAAGAGGAGATATAAGGGAGATAACAATAAAACGTCTTCAGTCTGCTTCACCACTTGCAAAGCGTTGTAAAAAGAGCAGCACAACCAACAGATATGAGATACAATAAAGTAGCACCTTGATACTGTCTCTGAAGTATATGCAGTATGATTTAATTTGACATGTATATACTGTGGTAGCTGAAGGTAAGAATATAGACTTTCTGTATGGATGCGAATCTCTAAGTACCTGGAGCCAACCTGTAGTTGTTTGTGAAAGTGCACTTGTGCATGTAAATTTTATCCAAATGGAAAATGCACAATAGTGGTTGTACAGAGCCAAAGACCCGCCCCCCGCCAGAGCACCTAGGCAGGCTCCGGGTGACCCAAAGCCCCAGACAGACAAAGGGACCCCAAAAGCAAAGGCGCCCATGAGGGGCCAATACAATACCGAAGCCCCCAAGAGCTGCAGGGACAAGCTTGCGGCCTCCGCGGGCTCCGCTGGCAGCCAGCCACCCTCAAGTGGAACAGACCATGAGCCCCAGGGACCCGAGGCCCCAGGGGCACCCCACTCCCCAGCGGGAGCCGGGGCCACACTTAGCGGAGACTTGAGATGTTCTTGGGAGAGGGAGGAGTACAGACCCCAACCTTACAAGTAGAGAGAAAAAAAACATACATTGTCTCAATCACACCTTTCCACCCTAATGCCCCCACTCTAAACACACACTATTAAAAAAACGGTATACACCGTGTAAGAAAGACCCCGATCCTCCCTATGTCCACTCAAATGTTGTGTTGTTGCGTTTGTTCTTGAGTGTGATTAAAACTGGGAATACCAAAGGGGTTACGCAGCATAGTCCAGCCCCCCTCCAGAAAGTAGCTGGTCCTGGAGCAACCCCCCCCAATCAACCACCCAGAACCCTCAATGTGAGAGGGCCTGAGGGAGCCATCTGGGGTGAGGCCCACACAATAAGCCACCCAGAACCCTCAATGTGAGAGGGGTTGAGGGAGCCATCCAAGGGCAAGAATCAATACAAATCAGAGGCACACAAATCTAGCTTTTAATTCTTTTTTCTCCAGTTTTGCACCCGATGAAATGGTTTCCATTGGTTGGCATAGTTCAACTTTTACCATTTTTTTGTGCTGCGCTTGTCCTTTGCTTTGCACAGCGCTTTTTCTTGTACATTGTATGCTGTTGAGAATAAATAAGGTTTAACTTTTAGCAGTGCGCACACCCTGACCTGTATGAAAGGCCAATTAGTTTTTCTTAAAGCTCATATAACAACATATAGCCAAGATGTGCTAAATGCACATATTGGCTTTTGGCACTGCAAACAGATACATTGCATTTTGAATGCAATAATGTTTCAGCTGCAAAAACTAACAATGAATATTGTAGACATATTACAACAACTAAAATGTAATACCTTTAGTCTAAAGTGTTTTAATGTTCTAGGTTTGTCAATTACTGAGGCCTCTGAGCCAGTGATGAAAGTCGAGCATATGAAGCATGAGGGAATAATTGGACAATCTAATTGCTATGAGCTTGAAGTGATCAGTTTGTTGTTTTTTTGTATGCAATTAATTTTTTTAATCTATTTTAATTGCAAATGTTACCAGAGTAACACTGCTTCATTCAAAAATTACTGGTTGATTCAACTTGTGCAATCAATATTTATTTTAATAGCATGATTTTACTTTTTTATTTAAAACATTATTTTAAAAGTATGCCTTTTTTAGGACTCTGTAGATGGTGTTTCAATAATTTCAATAATATATCTTACTATAACACATAACTAAATACTTTTATTTTCATTTTATTGAATTTATTTAATAAAAAAAGAGTTGGACGCCAGTTGGCTACCCTACCTAACACTCCGCTTAACCAGTTTTCTGGGGAAAATCCTGTTGTATAATTTATTTGCCATTGCTCTGGACTGTCTTTAACACCTACATTACAGTAAACAATTACAAAATAATGGCTATAATTCCAAAAAAATATATGTTTTTAATAACAATTATGTCTAATTCTACATGTAAATGGCGGTATATGTTA
>NW_015150560.1:277427-283100 GCF_000732505.1 Cyprinodon variegatus
GGTATATGTTACTTGATGACACGGCCTCTTAGGCTCAGGAATTAGATTCAGATCAGGAATTTTTCCATTATTTTTAAAATATGACCAGTGTGAAATGTTTGCAGGTCCAAAGTAATCCATATTCAGATAAGAAAAAAGAGAAGTTTAGGGGCACAACAGGAGCCATTTATTGTGTCAACAAGTGCTGTGTGCAAAAACTTAGCAGTAAAATGAGAGAGAAACTTTATTGTGGCGTTTTTAGGAAGATCTGACTGCTAACAGACTGTTCAGATTCCACCAATGATGGGCAAGGGATGTCAGCAACATCACAGAGCTCAGTCTTATTCAGGACTTTATTGCGTTGAAGGCAACTTTTAATTATAAATGCAACCATGTCTCTTCTAAACTCCAAAAGCAGAAGACTTGTAATCCAGTGTATCTGACTGCAGCAGAGACAGATCATCACATGCTCACTATCCTTGATAACATTTTAAACTTCTCACTTTAAAGAGTTCTATACAAATGTTACAGTGCAAACTACATCTCACTTGCATCCAGCAGTTTTATGAATCAATTCGGTTTATATAAAAATAGGTTTTTGTTTATTAACAGACTGACATCTTGCTTTCTCTCCATTGTACGCTACTTTTTTAGCCCCACGTCTGCTTTGCAAACTGCTACCATCTCCCTGTTAGGATGGAAAGTGATGTCAAAGTCACATCTAATCCGCCTTGGTCATTCCCCCTGGAGTCACATCTCAAAATGTCTCACTTCAAGATCACAAGAATGGGAATCAAATGAGAATAGAAAAAGTCAGATACGGCTCAGATCTGATAACTTGACCTCCCTAAAAAATACAATTTAGGTCATATTTGCATGCAGTGGGTACGGTGCCTTAGTCTAAATAAGTATATAAAAAAAGGATAAACGTCTTGGTAATGCCTAACTAAAAAGTTTTGTCCTTCACGAAAAACTCAAAAGTTACATTAAATGCTATTTTTGCTTCTCATGTGAACTGTCTGCGATTTTTTTTCCATAGAAGCCTCAGCAATGATCCTATCACTGACATGAAATATAAGAATATCAAAAATTTATCAAACATATCTGAAAGAAAAAAAATCTTTTACTCATATTTGTCTGTATTTTTTCATAAAGAGAACTGAAAGATAAACTAAAAATTAGATTTAAGGATCATAATGAAAGAAAATCCAACAGTTACTCTGAATCAATGATCAAAACCATGAAGTCTACTCCCTATTGATTATCTAAGACTAGAGAAATAGGACAGAATATAAATAAGTTTCAGACTACTTATCAATGCAGGGGTGATAAATCATTAAAACAGCACTCAAACTCTGGTAATTAAAGCTGATTAAGAACCTAGAAGTTATCAAATGACTATCAGTGACTGAAAAGCAGCAAAGAAAGGGATTTAAAGCTCAGTTCTGTATTCTGATCTAAGGGATGAGGAGATGGAGGGGAAATAGGAAAGAGATGAAGTCAGGGTTTTCAGAACCACTTGGATCAGATCACTAGAAACATCCTGCAAAGAAAAAAAGAATAAATACTGGCTCAGTGTGAGCAGACAGGTTTGTCGGCCTCCTTGCATTGCCTCAGTCAGCTCTCTGGGAACAACAAGGTTCTGCTCCAAGCCACCTGGTCTGCCAAAGGTCATGTTGATGCTGTCTGGTAATTGCTCTCTTTTGGCAAAGGACTTCAGAGGTCTGCAATCAACTTAGCGCTGTCTTAGTAAGGCTGAGCTCCCCTCTGTAGGGGCAGCGGAGCAGCAATGAATTCTTCACAAGTCTACCGTATGTGGGTGAATTAAGGTTTCAGGCAGGAGGGAGAGACACTTGTAACTGTATTAAAAGTTTGATAAAGCTTTTATAATTTATTGGTCAAGTAGCAGCCATTCAAAATGGCCCTTCCCAGTCAAAGTTTTGCATGTTTTTACTCTGACTCCACCCTTTCAATGAATTACAAGATCTGACCAGGAGATGATGCTTCTCTTTAGATCTTAATATCCATAAATCATGACAGAAATAATATAATAGTACAAAGATTGATATTTAAAAAGGACCAAGGACCAGCCAAGGGCCCATTTTGAATGGCTACTACTGTAAAAAAACATGTCAGTTTTTCCTCCATTCACTAAAATCAGATTTTGGAGTAATACCATCAAATGACAAGGGGCGGGAATATTGAAGGAGTTTCTTGTTTGTTTGTTTTTTCAGTAAGACATTACAGATGCAGCTTCCAACGTGAGATAAATATTCCTCACCCAGGATAGTTATGTGAAAAATGCTTCTAAAACAGCTAAACCAAAGTTTAATTTCAGCCTAAGTGGAATTAATCAACCAAGCCAGCCGATGTGAGCAGGAGAGCATACAGTCTTAAAGGTCAAAATCCAAAGATTGTTTCTTGATACACTTTCAAACCAAGACTTATTGTTTAATCAAAAGGTAAACTACTTTTATGCCTTTTTTTATTATTTTGAATTAGGTCTATAGATGTAGGTGATCAAGTAGTTTTATTATGGATCCTCTTTAGCTGTTGCAATGGCAAACAACTAGTCCTCCTGGGGTCATAATTAAAACATATAATAAATATAACAGTCACAAATGCAAAAACTCCAAAAGTAATTTCTTAGCACACTTTGGTTAATAATTATAAGTAATGCACAAAAGATTAATTATGATACAATAAAAGACAAACAAATAAACACTTCAAGACGTCAGATTGAGTCTCTTTTGAAAGATAATTTAGTGTGATTGCAGCAAAGGTTTCAAAGCAAGTTATTCAAAACAGTCAATGATTTATGTATAAAAAATCTCTTAAGAGCATTGGTTCTTGAACCTGGTAAAACAAACTGTTCATTTCTGGAACCTCTAGTGTTGGAACTGTAAACAGAATTACTAAAACAAATTTCTGAATGTATAAAAGCTGTGACATTACTGCTCATAACGGACCTAAACAGCATGGACGTATTAAAAAGCAACTTATTCTGAACTGTAAGTAAGAAAAGGCCGAATTAGTTTTAACAGGGCAGCCTAATTCCAGCCCCATTCTGGACAACCTGGAGCTTCATGAGTTAACCCATGACAGCATTCAGTTCTCTGCTCTTAACTTAATTTATTAGACTTTGCAAAGGTGCAGCATTATACAAAGGGGCATCATCTCCATATATGACACTTATATATAGCCCAGGATTGATCATTAGTAAAACCTGTGAAAAGTCGAGGTTTCAAGGTTGGGTGGAGGTTTTTGTGGACCCAAATGCAGAGATCAGGAGGCAGAGGTGAATCTTGAAGATTTAATGACAGAACTGAGGCAAAATACAAAATACAAGAACCAAAAGATCAGAAAACATCAGGAAAAACTCATGTGGGAAGCCAGAGATGAGGAAGCAACTAAACAACAAGGAACCAGCACTGAGTGACTGCAGAGGTGGTGTATATAAGGGGAACCGAACAAAGGCTGGGCTAATGAGCTGAATATGAAGCAGGTGGGTGTGGATGGAACTAAGGGAAGCCAAGGGGAAAGGAAACAAGCACAAGGGGGCAACAGAGAGTAACTAACAACTGATAACAGAACAACTGATAACTAAAAACTACAAACTCAGTCCCCAAAGGGGAGAATCATGAAAAAAAGGGTCCTAAGCTGCTGCCCTGTGAAACCCCACACTCCCAACCTCTGCTACATTACATGCTGCCATTAAATGTGACCTTTTTAATGTGAAAGACAAACAGCTTTCAATCCACATCAATGCAGAAGAAATAAAGCCATAACATTAAAGTTTCTCAGCTAATGAGGCCTGGTTAAGAATATTAAAAGCAGTACTAAAATTCAGGTACACAACACCTACCGTGATAGAATTAACAGAATCGCCTTAAGCCAGTCTTCAGTCATTTGAATCTTTGCACTAAATGTTGAGTTGCCACTTCTAAAGGCATGTTGAACTTGTGTATTTACCAACTTTTCCAGAATTTGTCAGGGGAGGTATGGCAGTAGGGTAACCCCTATGAGGAGGAGATCAATTTGATTCAGTTCAGTTTCTTTATATAGCACCAATTCATAACACATTTTACATTAAGGGATGATTCCATATTTTCATTGAGTTTCAATCCCCTGGATGAAAGCTTTTTGAAGCCAAACCCCTTAAAATATGTCCTACTTCATCCATTGTCAACATTAATTTCTCTTTTCTATATTTAATCAGCATGTTATATATATTAATATATTATTTTATATATATATTCTATATTTAATTTCTCCATTGTGCTCTTTCACCCTGCATCACAGCCACATCTACCCTCTGATTGGTTGTTGCAACACTGCAATTATTGCTTCAGATCAGGTCTGGAGAAGAATTAACTTTAGCTAGAATTACGTCCTTTTGCTTCGCTGTGCTCCTGAGACCCCACCGGCACCACTTAGGTCATTTGGGTGCAAAAACTCTATTCAGTCTGAATGCACCATTATTCTCCTTAAATGTAAAGCAACCACAAATTGTGCCTCAACCGTGTAGAAATATCAATTTGGAAAATTGTGATTGCATTTTAAATAAAAGTAATTGTCCTGCCCTAGTTTTAAATAAAAGTGATATTCAGTAACTTAAAGCTTTAAAAGAAAACCATCTAAAATATTCCATAGAGAAAACATGATTAAAGCCACATCCTCTCAAAGTAGCAAAGTACGCAGGATTAAATCCAGTAGAACTGTTATGGTATTAGTGGGAAACCAACTCTGAAATTCACTTCAGCAATTTGTTACAAACTCTGAAGCCTTTTTCTTTTTACACGATTACCCAGCATCACCTTCTCTACAGGATATCCCTTTCATTTCTCATCCCTCCCACTCACCCTGTTTTAAATGGCCTTTCTTCACTAGGTTTAATTGGAGAGTGTGAAGTTTGTCACCATCTCATTAATGTCTAAGTCTTTACGCTCCAGCAGTTCTGCTCCAGTGGGCACATCTGCCCATGCTCATCCAAGCAGCCACTGAGGTGTCAGACACAGAATGAGGCACACACATTTACCCATATGCACGAGCAAGGTATTGTCACTTGGGCTATTAAAAGTAAAGCTGGACCGATTATGATCCCATTCAGAGAGAGAATCGCTCTCCTGACGTGAATGATGGCACATCATATGGTGCCGGGTGGAGAGGGAGTTACACTGGTGATAGAGGGGAAAGAGAAATGACAAGAGAAGATAGAAGGAGATATGCAAGAGCAGAACGTTATAAAAAGAAAAAAAAAATAAGAAAAAGCAAGTAATGAATGATGATGGGACCTACAGTATATGGCTGGGCACACTAATAAGAGATGTGAAAATTAGAAGATGCTTGAAAGCCAGTGAATACATTCACAGCATTGCCATTAAAATGACAGTTGTTGAAGTAAAGTGACTGATATAGGGCACATTTTTCACAAGTTGGTTTTAGACTCAAAAGATAATGTTAAAAAAAAAAAAAAAAGAGAGAGGGGGTTTACTGGAAATGGATTTCTACATTAGCTCTATTTTAATGATCAAACACTTGATTAGCTTGCATGTATGGGGGGAAATTTGTCCCATATTAGTTGGAAGCAGAGAAAACGTTTGGTAAAATCGAAATTTAAACAAATTGCAATATAGAACTCTAACTCTGAAAAACGTCTTAGTCAAAACAAGGTTTTCAGAGTAACTAGTGTTT
>NW_015150560.1:283388-288172 GCF_000732505.1 Cyprinodon variegatus
CCCGCCCCCTCAATTTTTAGTCAGCTAGCACATCGCCGTTCTACTTTTTGTTGAATTTTATGATTGGCAGATCAAAGATAGGAATAATACAAGGCTGGCCACTCCAGACTAAACAGTCTAGGCCCATGCCGCTCTTGCAGCAATGATGCATTTTATGTCCTCATCTGTAATAAAAAAAAAACACAAACAAACCCATTGTTTTTACCTGGGGACAAACCAAACATTTATCACAAGGATCACAGTTAAGGTGCAGCCTAATACAAAGTGGTGTCATCTGCATACAGGATAGTATCAGCTGCACCCAGTTGTGAAAACAAACTTTTGCTGTTTTAAAAGAGATGTGCTCGGTTCCTCATGTTTACAGCAGTGCAACAAGCTACCAAAATATCTGTTTCTGCACGCAGCATGCTCACACGCTCTCACTACCATAGTAAAAATCAACACAAGCATGCTTAGTGTGAGGGATTGCCTTCTAGTCAATTGGCAGATGCAATCAACTGGTTTTCCTTAGATAGAAAACTTTGAATCAATTTGACTGGATGATCTGGTGAACTGTAAATTGCCTTGAGATGACATGTGTTGTGAATTGGCGCTATAGAAATAAACTGAATTGAACTGAACATGCAACATTTCCCCTCCTTATTCATCAAACAGTAAAATCTGGGACATTTCCGGGGACGGCTTTACTCGGGGATGAAGTGATGAGATGTATTTCTTTTTATCTACGAGCAGAAAATGTCCCCTGAGTTAAATTCAGAAATCTGGTCATCTTACTGCTAGCAAATTCCAAAACACAGAGAGAGAATTTCATTTTGCAACAGTGCAGATCTCTGATAAAAGAGGGAGCTTTGTCATTTAGAGATTTATACATCAGAATTAGGATTTTAAATTCTATTCTGAATTTAACAGGAAGCCAATAAAGAGAAGCCTTGATAGGAAAAATATGGTCTCTCTTCAATTTTTATCACAAGCTAATCCCATTTGTTTCTGTCAACAGATATCTCATTTATAACGGCTCATAAAGACTTAATATCAGCAGCACATTATGGCGTTGCTTACATTTGAACCAGTCAAACACAATTGGATTTTAAAAAGACTGGGGTAAAGCTAAACAATATCAATGTCATGTTTTTATTCGAAGATCTGACCCACATGCAGAAAACCAAACAGAGAGACCAGGGGAAGGTTTAACAGGTTTATTGAGAACAGGTAGAGATGGGTCCAGTGCTGCTCTGTTCAGGCTCAGTGGGAAATTTGAGCTTCGATTTGCAAAAGGGAATAAAGGCAACAGGCAACTCACTTTTCCAGAAAAGGTGTCTTTCTCTGAATCTAGTCGGTGTGGGATGTTCCAGTAATTGACTTGCTCATTGGAGGGCGGAAAGGGTTTACCCAGGTTGAGGTGTTTCCTTGAGGAACGGAGGAGCTGACTGCCACTTAGATTTCCTATGGTACTTGAACGGTTTCTTGTGGAGATGAATCCCCTGCTCAGTGTGAAGCTCAAACAGTCCTTTGGGGAAAAGTTGGTCCAAACCTCCAGTTTGAATCCCCAGCTCAGTTTGAAACTCAGTCGATCCTTCCAGGGGGGGAAGGTCCAAACACATCCAGTTTGTAGGATGATTTCCTGCCGAGAGGCAAAGACAAAAAACAACAAGGTTAAGACTCAGGTTGACAAAAACTCAGTTTGACTCAGCAAAACTCAGCTTTGCAAGAGTACCCAAAACTGGCAAACACTCTGGCGTCGAGGTAGTGGCAGTCAGCAGCTTAAGAGTCCTCCAGTAATGAGGCAACCATCCGCAGGTGTGTGAGAGGGCCAACGAGAACCAGGCGCCACCTGGTGGTGGAGGGAAAACACACAAAAACACAACCCACACAAACTGGATTCCTAACAATCAAAAGCATTTATATATTTTTTTTAAATAATTATTTGTTTTAACTTATCACAAACAGAAAGTGCTAATAAGTACTTTGGAAATTACAACATATCTAGGCCAACATGCTAGATTACTCATGGATCCCTAAAACCATTTTCAGACTGCACTAAAGAAAGTGAAATAAAACTAAAGTAATTTAAATGCCACTGAGCTCTGATGAAGGTTAGCAGGGTTACTTTAACCTACTAGAATAAAAGGTAAAGGGATTACATAAAAGGTACTAATATTAACTTGAAAGGCCAATATATAGGCTTCATAAGAGCAGCAAGAGCAAGACTTTAACCTTTAAAGAAGAGCAAGAGAATCATAGTTTTATTGACAAGCGCTGTTCCCCCCATAACTGTAGAGCTAAAATTGTAAAATAAGCCCTCCTCGTCACAACAGCAGTTACTTACCCCACAGTAATGCCAGCCTGTATTGACAACTCATCAACAAGTAGCCCAGTGAAATGCATTTGTGCTCATTAATGTCAACATATTTCACTGCGGCTCATACTTGTTTCACACTCTGCAGAGCAGAGGATTCACATATTAAAACCGCCCTTCAAGACTTTGGGACAGCTCGTGTAATAAAGGATCCAAATAAAGCATTCCTGGTGGAAATCACAAGCATAGGGAGGGTGGAGTTGGGAGGGGGGAAATGTATGTGGAAAGGCAGAGTAGGACTTTGAATATGTCAGCTGTTTTATTTATTTTTTCCTCAGTGGAAAGGTTTATTTAAGTGGTTTATTGCCTGGCTGAATCATTGGGGTGGGAGGGGTGAGGGACAGAGGAAAGGAGACACAGGGCAGTTATGAGATTAATACAAAGTAAACTTGTTCTTTAGGTGGTTGCCCCGAAAGACGACTTGTGGAGTCAGCAAGACAAACACAATAGGGAGAGCGGGGTGGGGTGCTGGGTTCACAATCAGTTCAGGAATCAGGGAGAAAAATGCCAAAATGCTGTCGAGTAATCTAACCAGGACAGATTAAGTGGTTTCAGGAAAAATGAGGAGAAAGAGCAAGCGAGGAGCAGAAGGTCTCATGTCTCCATTATCTTAAGTGCACAATGACACTAGAGAGCATAGCGTCCGACATCCATGTCACATGTATGTATGACTCCATGCATGATGCTGGCTCTTGATAATTTACTTTATGGTACAAGTGTATCTGGGTGTAGTTTTTCAAGGTTATATCGAGGGGGAAAAAAGCACAAGACAGAATTCACAGACTAATCACTGACATTTAACGTTGGTCTTATGGGCTGACACCATCATTTTATTACATTATATGACAGAAAACAAAGTCAAAATACAGACATTATGCTTTTACTTATTAGTTTCAGAAATATTCCAGACAGAATTCCATCTCCAGTCTTTATAAAGCTTGGAACGTCCAATAATCCTGCTAGTCAATTCTAGTTTGTCTATAATGGAAGTCCTCTTGCAGTAATTATAGTCAGTCTTTAAATATTTATATAGGGGTGGAGATGACATCATACCATCTGTAGAAGACCAGATGCTTTAAAGAGGGAATTAAAGGTACTATTTAAAGCTCTACAACTTGTACAATGACAAATACAGATAGCATTACCAAATAGCTGCAATTCAATTCAATTCAAGGGATGAGCAGGCATGATTAAGTGGTGGTGTAATCAAGGGGAAGCGATAAATATCCTAAGTATCTAAAACATGACGCTGTACTGATTAATAATAAAATTCTGCTAGCTATCAATGCTTGCAATTCCAACTGCTGGCTTGCCATAGTTGAATGTGCCACTGTGTCGCTGAGTGCGATAGTTTCATAAGGAAGGGGGCTCAGTTTTTACTCTGATGTGACACAAAGAAGTGTTTTTGTAATAGTGGCTGTAGTTGAAATATGTACAAACAACAGATAAAATATGCATCCACAAGCATGAAACCGGAACATAATCATCTCAGTGAATATAACTTTCCAACCTCTCAGCTTCCTCTTTTAAGATAACTCAAACAATAATATCCGAATGCAGGGTTGTGGTAGAGAGATGTACCCAGCTGTACTAAGTCAACAAGGGACGCTACTTTAATGTGTTAATTTTGATCCATTAATCTACATTTGCATGTAAAAATGCATCAAAAAACACAGTTAATTAAATTTTTTTAATACACACTAAAGTCCCAAGGGGCAACCTCTATATTTGCTTTTCTTGTACATGCATAAGACTGATGCACAAGCAGCATCAAAAGTGTTGGTCCACTGGGGGTATTCAAGCTTTAAAAACAACTCAGTGCAACAGTATTTACAGTGTAGCTGTAAATTCCCAAAATACTGTCACAGTTTCACTCAGAACTGCTCAACGAGAGGAGCCTAGGAGACAAAATATCGTTATTTTTGGAAATAACCCTCAGGTAGTCTACGTCCAGTATGTGACTTTGTTTAGATCAGAACCTCGACTTGTGTGGAGCACAGTCAGGAATGAATGGATAGGACAAATGTTGCGGCAGCACAGGCGTTCGCAGCGATTGTGTCAGCACTAGTATCTGCAACCAGCCCACATCGAACCAGATGATGAGCTTCAGAGCCAACATATGTAAGTTGATGTCTGAAAAAGTGAGCTACTCCATATAAAGTAGATGTTTTAGTAACTGGCTTAAGGAGAAAAAAGTAGCCTCAGTAGTATATATCAAGTGGGAAAAATAAGTATTGAATACTCCACCATTTTTCTCAGTAAATATATTTCTAAAGGGGTTATTGAAATGACATTTTCACCAGTTGTCGGTAACAACCCATGCAATCCACACATACAAAGAAATATAACCCTAGTGTGATAGCCGCATGTGCAACCACACAACAAATGGTCTGGTAATTCTTTAATTAAATCTTCTATTTTATTGTAC
>NW_015150560.1:288897-325516 GCF_000732505.1 Cyprinodon variegatus
CTCACACCTAGATGTCCAGAAATTAAGTTATGTGTAATAATGTGAAATGGCACAGTGAAAAAATATTGAACACACTTACTTAAATTTATTTAATACTTTATACAACAGCCTTTGGTAGCAATCACAGCTTCAAGACATCCCCTGTATGGTGAAATAAGTTGCATGCAATGCTCAGGTGTGATTTTGGCCCATTCTTCCATTCTTCTATGAACTCTGATTTTTAGTTATTTCCATAGATTTTCTATTGGATTCCAGTCAAGTGGTTTGGCTGGGTCATTCTAGCAGCTTTATTTTCTTTCTATGAAACCAATGAGGTTCTCCTTGGCTGTGGGTTTGGGGTCATTGTCTTTCTGGAATCTACACCCATGTTTCATCTTCATCATTCTGGTAAATGACAGCAAAATTTTTTTAAGAATACCTCTGTACATTTTTCCATTCATCCTTCCTTCTATTATTTGAAGTTATGGTTGGGTTAGTAGGGTGCAAGTTCCATATACTGAAAAAACAGTCCCACGCCATGATGTTCCCACCTCCAAACTTCACTGCTGCTATGGCGTTTTTGGGGTGATGTGCAATGCCATTTGACCTCCAAACAAGATGTGTATTACTGCATAATTTCAGAGCTAATCTGATGGTTTAATGACATAAATAATGGATTACAAAACAATAAACATTTGTGCTGCTATGCTAAAAATTGCATCTATTAAATATATTAGGAGCAAAAAGAGGTTTTGAATTAATAAAGATTATTTATTTTGTAGATATTTGTTTTGATCAAAATACAATTAATTGTGATTGATTAATTAAAGGGTCTGTGATTTTTTTTAACTGAAATTTTCAATTAAGTCTCACTACTAGTTCTAACCAATAGGAAAATGCATTGTAGCCACCCTTTTAACCCATAGAGGGCAGCATTAAGGTTGTTTCAAGCCACACACAGTATTGTAGCATTAAACAGGTTTTAACAAAAATTTAAAAGTTCGCATGATAAAATATTTCCACTGTTAAAAAAATCTAATTTTTGTTATAATCTCAACACTCAGCCTACGTTTAGGCTGCAAGCAGAAGGTCTGTGGATTCCAATCACCAGCTGATTTCTTAGTAGATCTCAGGAAGTTAGTATGAAAACCAAACTTTTTGTCCTCAAAATTGTCTGCACATTTTTAAAGAGTTAATTGCAAATATACTGTCAAACATTTTTTTACTAGAAAACTTTCCCAAGGTTTTTGAGGATCAGCAAAATGTTTTTATGCTAAATGTAAGAAAGCCCTTTGTGTTGTTTTGGTCAGCAATGGTTTTAACCCCAAAAATCAACCATGGATGTCATTTTTCCTTTTTGTTTTTTCCTTTTCAATCACTTGTTGTTGAATTTAATCCATTTGTCTATCTATCCATCCAAAACAAGAAAACTCTATTAAATAAATCGTCCCAGATGTAAAAAAAATCCTTTGTCTTAAATAGTTCTTAGGAGACAGGAGAGACGCATGAATCCATGAATCAAACATGTGACAGAGATAAAGAATCAGGTGGGAAAAGGCACTTCATCACTCAGAGGGAGACAAACTCATTCTGCCACTTTAGATCAAGCGCTTTGTGAGAGTACTAAGCTGGAGGTGCTGAAGTACCCAAAGAAAGAGTTCCAGCCTTTCTGCAGTTTGCCATGCAAAGCAACAGTTGGTTACTGTCATTCATTTATTTAGTTATTGAAGATAGAACTGAGGCTTTAGAGACAAAATGCTTCCCCTGTGGACTGACCTGGTTTTTCTGAGATTTCAATGTTTTAAAACAAATCACCATCGCCACCATCCTAAGATGGCGACGATCGTTGCTGATGTCACTGCAATGCTATCTAATTTGTTTGTGAGCTTCAAGTTTAGATCGTTGTTTACTTTTTAAGATCTTCGCTGTTTTTTTTCCCTTTAGGGTTAAAGTTCTACTTTAAAGAATTCACAATTTTGTCTTTTCTCAAGCTTGTTAATCATTTTGTTAGGCCTGTTTAGGTCTTGCATATTGCCTTTATTTTTGCTCCAAATTAGTTAGGTGTTTTCTGTTGCTCTTTCATTTTTTTCTTTAGTTTATTTTCTCTGATTGATCCTAGTTCTTTAATGTCTGGTTTAATTTGTTGGATTTTTCCAGTTTTAGTCTAGCTCTCTTTATGGTTTTGCTTATTTGCAATCGGTCTAACTGTATGCGGCTGTTGCCTTTCTGGTTGGCCGTTAGATCAGTCAGTTCCCCTGTGTTCAGTCTTTGTTTAGCTAATATTCCACCCATTAATCATTTTTCAGTTTTCCCTCACCCTTGACAGGTGAACCCCGGTTCCAGCCATGATGAGTGAAGCACCACTTTGCAAATTTTGGTTTTAGCCAAATGCAGGAAAAAAGGAAATAGCTGCCGAGGCCACGAGAAGCCACAACAACTTCTGCTTTTCTTTACCTGTTTGATAAAACCAATGTTATAGCAGTAGCTACGTGTACCTCCTACTATGCCAACATGTTTATTTTGGTTTTGCTGTTTACAGTTCAGCTCTGGCTTCCTCAATGCTTTATATCCCGTCTTAAATCATAATACTGCAATATGATTAGCTGACTCGTTTGGGTCGGTCTGAAATTATTGAAACTAGAGTGATATAACTGGGATTATCATGTGTTTGTGAACTCAAAAATACAATGAGACTTCAGCTTGTTGGAGAGGTTGTGACCCACCAGTTATAACCAGAGCATAACATTCACCAGTCCGGAGTCATCATTTTATGCATGATCAATGTCAGTACACTGCTGTAACCATTTTGCACCTCTTCTCTGTGATTTTTGCTTTTTTTTATCAGCGGAATGCAAAATTCATCCTCGCCTGATTGCTCAGCTGTTTGATCCAGACCAGCCGGCCGTTATGCAAATGTAATTTCTACTGATGTCATTAGTCAGGAGAAGAAAAGCCTAAACTGCTTCAGGGCCTCTTTTGGGTGAGGGAGTCCTTTTGCTTTGGACATACTGAAGGTTACAGAAAAATGCAAATTTACCTTTATTTTATGAATAAATCAACTCTTAAAGAACACATGTTAAGTTTGAGCTTCCTGTAATGAAACAGTCAGTATCTGTTGCTGTAGCACCACCTATAGACCAGAAACACCCACAGATCCTAACTGGGCGGCTCCTTCCTCCCAGGCTGCTTCCTAACGCTCTCAGGAACACACAGACATGCAAACTGCTGATGTTGGCACTTTGTGATTTCACTCACAGCACTTCTAATCTGTTTTATCTCAGGTGCTGTCAATAGCAGCTCCTAATTAATGAGAGGATATTCTTAATGTAATTTAGTCAGCAGAGGATTATGAAATGACACATCACACTGCAGCCTGTAAGGCAATGAGTGGGAGATAGAGAGGAAAAAAAACAGGCTTGGAAAAGCAGTCTTATTGGCTAACAATATTACATCTAAAAATGTGTTTTTTACTGACTCTGTGTGTGTTTCCCTGTTTGTATATTAGCGTAACACATTTGATTTTATATTTTCATGTATCAGCAACTTTAATTTGTCTGGGTTTATCCACACAGGGACCCCCAGTGCTAATTAACTCACACCAATTAGAAAAGCCAATCATCTAAATGATTTATAGTGTCCCTCCCATATTCACCTGAGACCATGAAGCAACAGGCAGAAAGGTGGGAGACATTTATCTTTTCAGAGGGGCCCTCATAACGGAAGGGCCGAAAGTGATTCTGAGTGCTTTGAGGCACTTTAACGACGACTTGACTAATGAACTAATCCTCCTGAAATACAATAGCTTTAGGTGATATCTGGACATAAATATTTTTTCTTTTTAGATTTTCTTTTAATTGATTTTTTTTATATTTTTATTTCCGATTTAATATTTAAACGCTTTCTTTATTTCTCTATTTTATTTCATAAAAAATATATATTATTTGAGTTTTATGAATAGTATTCTTTTCAATTTGTTTTTATTAGATCACATCCTTCACTTCTGGGGGCGGGGTTTCCTCTAGTGAGGAGGGAAGACATATTGAAATACTTATTTGTTTCCTTTTACTGTGGCATGTAAACAATGTTTGTTTGTTTGTGGCAATCATGCTCTGCCTTCATTTTTCCTCAATTATTTTATCATTATTTTAATTTTATACAAACATAATTTTAATAATACATTTTTATTCTCTTGAATTGCCTTTATGCCATTGCAGTTTACTTTTCCTGTTATATGTCTCCTTTTTTAAATCTAGAGCACTTTGAATGGATTTGCTATTGAAATGTGCTAAATACCTAGATAAACCTGCCTTGCTTTGGTTTGTCCCAAGAGAAAATCCAATGTTGAAAGTAATCCTTAAGAAATCCAATTGTAGTTTAGCAAAAAGCCCTCCAGAGTTTTCTGGCCTATATTCAAAAATTAGATGTGGTGCAAAAAATGTTAATGGATAATTTCCCCACTAAAACATAGTGGTGGTTTTATGGCAGGCCATTTTGACATGTATTAGAACCATTTTCTTTCCGTTCTTCCATTTTTAGATCACAAAAATAGGATTCTTGCTGGTAAAAGCTACATTCTTAAAGTCATAGGGAAGTCATATTTCAATGTCAAATCATTCTGGCTTAAACATGTATCTAAATGTACTCTTTATCTTTACAAGAAAATCCTGTCTTAAAATCTGTGGGGTTTTTTTCCGTTATTTTATGCAGGCCAATTAGTTATACGTCAGCTTGCTAAATTCGGCCAATCAGATATCAATGGTCATCTGTCAATCAAATGTTTTCAGTCATAGCATGACCTCCGACACTAAACTCTCCTCCTCTTGCATTTTTCCGCTGTGCATAGCGTTCCTTGACAGTGTCGTTTCTAAGTCACCAATTTAGTCCTACTTGGTCCCAATGGAATTTCCCATTGGGAACCTACTAGCACTAAGTTGCTAACTGGTTAGCAAGATGCTTCCAAGACACCGGCCACAACCAAACTTGCTTGCGAACCCGCCCCCTTGATTATCGACCAATCACTTTCACTTTATTCGCTCGGGTAAAGTTGGAAGCCACTAGGGAGAATTCGGAAATGCAACCGTTGGAACAGCGGCTTCCCTACGACTTTAATAATACCATGTCAATGCCTACTACATCCATATATGCACTTTGACTTTGGACTTAAGGTTTTGACGTTTTCGCTGATCCTTCATAAAGCTCGCACCCAAGCCAATCTTTTTGATCCTTCCTTTCTCAAAAAAACGATAGTTGGTTTATCTACTGCATCCATAAGCAAGAAAAAACTTTAGTAGGACAAATTTTACAGTTGGCCTATTTATATACAGTGTGAACTAGTTGACATTATGCAGTTGTTTACCCCTTCTTTAATGGCGCTGCGCAGTCATCGCATGTGATATCCCGGATGTATGACGTCATCCAATGCATATTTATATATATGCATATATATATATATACAAAAGTAAATCAAAGACTCAAAGTACCCCAAATCAAGACAACTTTTGTGTTCTGGACTTACTCTTTAGTTCATTTAGTTAGTTCTGATTATGATGGAAAACTGATTTGTTTTAAAATATTAAAANAAGAATCCTATTTTTGTGATCTAAAAATGGAAGAACGGAAAGAAAATGGTTCTAATACATGTCAAAATGGCCTGCCATAAAACCACCACTATGTTTTAGTGGGGAAATTATCCATTAACATTTTTTGCACCACATCTAATTTTTGAATATAGGCCAGAAAACTCTGGAGGGCTTTTTGCTAAACTACAATTGGATTTCTTAAGGATTACTTTCAACATTGGATTTTCTCTTGGGACAAACCAAAGCAAGGCAGGTTTATCTAGGTATTTAGCACATTTCAATAGCAAATCCATTCAAAGTGCTCTAGATTTAAAAAAGGAGACATATAACAGGAAAAGTAAACTGCAATGGCATAAAGGCAATTAAAGAGAATAAAAATGTATTATTAAAATTATGTTTGTATAAAATTAAAATAATGATAAAATAATTGAGGAAAAATGAAGGCAGAGCAAGATTGCCACAAACAAACAAACATTGTTTACATGCCACAGTAAAAGGAAACAAATAAGTATTTCAATATGTCTTCCCTCCTCACTAGAGGAAACCCCGCCCCCAGAAGTGAAAGATGTGATCTAATAAAAACAAATTGAAAAGAATACTATTCATAAAACTCAAATAATATATATTTTTTATGAAATAAAATAGAGAAATAAAGAAAGCGTTTAAATATTAAATCGGAAATAAAAATATAAAAAATCAATTAAAAGAAAATCTAAAAAGAAAAAATATTTATGTCCAGATATCACCTAAAGCTATTGTATTTCAGGAGGATTAGTTCATTAGTCAAGTCGTCGTTAAAGTGCCTCAAAGCACTCAGAATCACTTTCGGCCCTTCCGTTATGAGGGCCCCTCTGAAAAGATAAATGTCTCCCACCTTTCTGCCTGTTGCTTCATGGTCTCAGGTGAATATGGGAGGGACACTATAAATCATTTAGATGATTGGCTTTTCTAATTGGTGTGAGTTAATTAGCACTGGGGGTCCCTGTGTGGATAAACCCAGACAAATTAAAGTTGCTGATACATGAAAATATAAAATCAAATGTGTTACGCTAATATACAAACAGGGAAACACACACAGAGTCAGTAAAAAACACATTTTTAGATGTAATATTGTTAGCCAATAAGACTGCTTTTCCAAGCCTGTTTTTTTTCCTCTCTATCTCCCACTCATTGCCTTACAGGCTGCAGTGTGATGTGTCATTTCATAATCCTCTGCTGACTAAATTACATTAAGAATATCCTCTCATTAATTAGGAGCTGCTATTGACAGCACCTGAGATAAAACAGATTAGAAGTGCTGTGAGTGAAATCACAAAGTGCCAACATCAGCAGTTTGCATGTCTGTGTGTTCCTGAGAGCGTTAGGAAGCAGCCTGGGAGGAAGGAGCCGCCCAGTTAGGATCTGTGGGTGTTTCTGGTCTATAGGTGGTGCTACAGCAACAGATACTGACTGTTTCATTACAGGAAGCTCAAACTTAACATGTGTTCTTTAAGAGTTGATTTATTCATAAAATAAAGGTAAATTTGCATTTTTCTGTAACCTTCAGTATGTCCAAAGCAAAAGGACTCCCTCACCCAAAAGAGGCCCTGAAGCAGTTTAGGCTTTTCTTCTCCTGACTAATGACATCAGTAGAAATTACATTTGCATAACGGCCGGCTGGTCTGGATCAAACAGCTGAGCAATCAGGCGAGGATGAATTTTGCATTCCGCTGATAAAAAAAAGCAAAAATCACAGAGAAGAGGTGCAAAATGGTTACAGCAGTGTACTGACACGGATCATGCATAAAATGATGACTCCTGACCGGTGAATGTTATGCTCTGGTTATAACTGGTGGGTCACAACCTCTCCAACAAGCTGAAGTCTCATTGTATTTTTGAGTTCACAAACACATGATAATCCCAGTTATATCACTCTAGTTTCAATAATTTCAGACCGACCCAAACGAGTCAGCTAATCATATTGCAGTATTATGATTTAAGACGGGATATAAAGCATTGAGGAAGCCAGAGCTGAACTGTAAACAGCAAAACCAAAATAAACATGTTGGCATAGTAGGAGGTACACGTAGCTACTGCTATAACATTGGTTTTATCAAACAGGTAAAGAAAAGCAGAAGTTGTTGTGGCTTCTCGTGGCCTCGGCAGCTATTTCCTTTTTTCCTGCATTTGGCTAAAACCAAAATTTGCAAAGTGGTGCTTCACTCATCATGGCTGGAACCGGGGTTCACCTGTCAAGGGTGAGGGAAAACTGAAAAATGATTAATGGGTGGAATATTAGCTAAACAAAGACTGAACACAGGGGAACTGACTGATCTAACGGCCAACCAGAAAGGCAACAGCCGCATACAGTTAGACCGATTGCAAATAAGCAAAACCATAAAGAGAGCTAGACTAAAACTGGAAAAATCCAACAAATTAAACCAGACATTAAAGAACTAGGATCAATCAGAGAAAATAAACTAAAGAAAAAAATGAAAGAGCAACAGAAAACACCTAACTAATTTGGAGCAAAAATAAAGGCAATATGCAAGACCTAAACAGGCCTAACAAAATGATTAACAAGCTTGAGAAAAGACAAAATTGTGAATTCTTTAAAGTAGAACTTTAACCCTAAAGGGAAAAAAAACAGCGAAGATCTTAAAAAGTAAACAACGATCTAAACTTGAAGCTCACAAACAAATTAGATAGCATTGCAGTGACATCAGCAACGATCGTCGCCATCTTAGGATGGTGGCGATGGTGATTTGTTTTAAAACATTGAAATCTCAGAAAAACCAGGTCAGTCCACAGGGGAAGCATTTTGTCTCTAAAGCCTCAGTTCTATCTTCAATAACTAAATAAATGAATGACAGTAACCAACTGTTGCTTTGCATGGCAAACTGCAGAAAGGCTGGAACTCTTTCTTTGGGTACTTCAGCACCTCCAGCCCAGTACTCTCCCAAAGCGCTTGATCTAAAGTGGCAGAATGAGTTTGTCTCCCTCTGAGTGATGAAGTGCCTTTTCCCACCTCATTCTTTATCACTGTGTCACATGTTTGATTCATGGATTCATGCGTCTCTCCTGTCTCCTAAGAACTATTTGAGACAAAGGATTTTTAAATCTAGGACGATTTATTTAATAGAGTTTTCTTGCTTTGGATGGATAGACGGACAAATGGATTAAGTACAACAACAAGTGATCGAAAAGTTAAAAGAAAAAGGGAAAAATTACATCTAAACCATTGCTGACCAATGGTAAATGCTAAATGGCCTGTACTTAGTGCGTAAAGTCAGGAGACTTCACGCACACACTCACACACTGATGGTGGCAAGCTACATTGTAGCCACAGCTGCCCTGGGGCTCACTGGCAGAAACAGGGCTCCCATATACTGGCGCCACCGGGCCCTCTGACCACCATCACTAGACAATGCAGGTGAGGAAACAACAACACTGAAAGTCAGAGCCGGGGCTTGAACTGTCAATCCTTCAATTTAAGGGCAAACTCCTACATCCAACGCCACTGTGGCCCCCAAAACAACACAAAGGGCTTTCTCACATTATGCATAAAAACATATTGGTGATTCTCAAAAACCTTTAAAAAGCTTCCTAGTTTATAAAGTTTGATAGTATATTTGAGGACAATAAGTATAGTTTTCATACTAACTTCCTTAGATCTACCAAGAAATCAGCTGGTGATTGGAATCCACAGAGCTTCTGCTTGCAGCCTGAATGTAGACTAAACGTTTAGATTACAACATATGTTTTTTTTAACTGTGGAAATATTTTATCATGCAAACTTTTGCATGTTTGTTAAAACCTATTTAATTCTATAATATGTGGCCTAAAACAGCCTTAACGCTGCCCTCTATGGGTTAAAGGGTGGCTACTATGCCTTTTCCTCTTGATTATAACTAGTGGTGAGACTCAACTGAAAATTTTAATTAAATAAATAAACAGACCCAGTAGTTAATTAATTGCAGTTAATTGTATGTTTATCAAAACAAATATCAACAAAATAAATAATCTTTATTAATTCAAAACCTCTTTTGGCTCCCAATTTATTGTATCTGTATCTAAAATAAAATACAATGGATGTCTAAAACTGAATCCTGATGAGGATGAACTCAGATCTGTAATGAAATTACCACTAGTCATAATAATGATTTCAGATATCAAAAATGGATATAACATTTTGGAAAAAAATATATTTCTACTAGTAGAAATGTCATTCAGACACGAAGCTGATGGTTTGGGTCATGACATGAAGAATACAAGAAAGAGGAAAGGTCAGGAGGTCAGGGCACTTGCAAGGCACTGTAGCGTTTGGCGTCATTTAAAAATGAGAAAATAAATGTTTGAAGTTAACAGTGACTAAAGTCCATAGGTTTATCCAAAGTCCAAAGTTAGGACTTGGTTTTAATATCCTAAACATGGTAACATTTACCCCGTTAAAGCTAAAGAAGGCTCACTCTGGTAGGCAACTCAGAGTTAAGCTCACTGGTTTAAACGTTGTGTTTATGTTCTCTGACAAATCGATGATAGCCTTCCTCCTCCCTCTGAAGCAACAGCCATGAACAATGGCTGACGATCAGTGATGGCTCACTGTGCTTTGCTGCAGGCAAAGTCAGTGACCTTTAAAAAAATCCCAGCCATGCTCAGCCTGCATGGATGTCACTCCATCTCATTTCATGCTATAACTCCAGGAACTGGTTTGATATGTTCCAACTGTGTCATGGAGCAAGACAATGACCCCGAGCACGCCTATAGGCTGAGCAATAACTACTGAGAGAGAAATGCATGAGAACAAAGGAAGTCTGGTGTGACGAAGTCTTGTCATCTGATGATATATCTCATACAGGGGGAGCATATATATTTTTCATGTACCAAAATACATTATCATGGTAAGAAATACCCAATATATCCATGCCCTTCATTCTAACACATCACGCCGAGATACAGCTGATAGTTGTGATAAGGAAGCCTAATTAGTGGCCTAATTCACTCATTAGCTGTGTTTCCATCCAAATACTGTGTGAATTTTGGCCAGACTTTAAAAATGTTGAATTGAAGGAAATGTGAATTAGATGCACGATTCTAATTGGATGTCAGCTGCAGAAGCAGCTGATCAGTCATGTCGGGTATATATTTGCTACATCAGACTTTATTTAACAAATGTCATCTCATCTTTTTCCTTTTTTAAATTCCAAACCACCTCCACTGAGCAGAAATATTTGATTTTAATTTAACCAGTTCATTTGAAATGTGTTATTTCAATCGAGCTGTTCTCAAGCAATGGTTCTGCAGAAAAGGATGTTGCAGTAAACTTGTCTACTGACTTTGCAGTTATTCTTCCCTGAGGCAAGTATGAGGCAACAGTGGAAAGAAACCCCCATACCAACAGAAATAAACCCCAGGCTCAGTATTTAAAGCCATTGCTGTGAGATGCTGTGGGATTTAGAGGATATAAAGTTAATACAGAAAGCACATAAACACTGTACCAGAAGTACTTTCTAGAAATGGCACTAAGACGTATTTGCTGGGTATCAGCAATACCCCATTCAGTTAAAAAACAAGGATTAGATTGTTGCTTAAACATACTCTATATTGAAACAGTAAGGATAAGTATATGTTACCTTTTTTAAAATAAAAAATATAGGAATGTTACATGATTGCATAACACTAATTAGATAATTAAAACAAATTTAGAGTAATTGCTTTTTTTTTTTTTTGAAGCTTAAGCTAAATTTCAGTATGGAGGACTCTTTATCAGCCTCATCTGGACCACCTGTTGACATGCGTGGCTCGTTATTTACAACAAAAGGTTCTGCTACGCCTTCAGCACATCAGCTGAACGTTCAGCCAAGCTCACGTCAACTCACAGCATCATGTCTTCAGCCGGGGTCCGGTCGCCAAAGAATCTATTTCATTCTTTCTACAAAAAATCTTTCTAGCTACTTTTTTCTCTGTGTGAGTCTCTTTAGGTTCAATTGATTTAAACCCAATTATAAATTTTGGTCACATCAAAATGATTAGTGTAGAGTAAATGTTGATCTATTATTGTAAATTGAAATGAAAACAACTGGTGAATTGGAATTAGACATAAACAGAATCCAAAAATAAAACTTTAAAAACCAATCTGAAAAACTTGGTCATTTTCTCAAAAAAATATTTCTTTCTTTTTAATTCTATTTTTATTGAAAAATAGAAATATATACTATTATATGTTGAAAATACATAAATTTGAAAAAAACTATCAAAACATTTTAAATACAAACATTTATTTAAAAAAATGTAATTACATTAAAATAAAAAATTTGCTATGTGAAAAAAAAGAAATGATTTGAAAAAACAGAATCTGTGAAAACAGCTGTTTTAAGTTACGCCAAAAAAACTTTTCTTTAAACATATTGTAGAGGACCCGCCTATTTTTTTTTAAAAATGCGCATGCAAGAGCATGCACAAGCCTATTTCTCCTTGTGCACTCTGTGTTTAAAATGTGCTTTTCTCATAGCTCGTACAAGCTTACTGTGTCCACAAACATTGGGGACTATATAGTGGACTTCATAGCAAACTCAATTAACTGACCGTTCGGACAGATGATCACTGCTCTTTGCTGCACCGTGCGGTGCCTGCGCCATCTTTGTTATTGGTCGCCCCTGTCAGGTAGCAGCAGCCTATGGCGACATCAGGCCGGTTTGATAGCAAATCCCAGAATGCTTTGCGAGGAGAGCTCTCATAGTTTCTTCTCATACACTTCATGGACGCTTTTCTCTTACGACCCTTTCAAAGAACCGTGGTGAAAAAGGTGAGCTTCAATGACTGTCTGAAACCGTAGCTCACCACAGATACATGCCTGGAAGTGCACATGAGCTAACGGAACGAGCACGTAGGACAGCCTTACGTAACCATATCACAAGAATGATTGACAATTAGGAGAACCACTAATTAAGATGATCATCATGGAAATACAAGATCGTCCTCTATTCCAAGGGGTCTACAACATTTTCCAGGCCAAGGACCCCCAAACTGATGGCGAGATGGAGCGGGAACCCCCTAATTATATATATTGTATGAAATTTTGCTATATCGAACTGGTCCTATAGTAACTAACGTAATTTCTTCCTGGGATTATTAAAGTCATTCTTATTCCTGGTTGATGGGACAGGTGCTGTGAATGAAACGGTGCCCAGCTTGAAAGAGCTCCTGTGTGTCGCTGAATGTGAGCATTGATGACTGAAAGACATCTTCTGCCTCCATTTATCTGTTTACTACAGTCTGTTAAATTTATGTTAACATGGATTTAAAGACATTCCAATTAGTGGAAAAATTTGGAGAGGGGAATATAAAAAAAGTAGTCAACCAAAACTTTCGCAACCCCTATGCAGTACCTCTGTCAACCCCCTAGGGGTCATGGATCGCCTGTTGAAGACCTCCGCTCTATACCTTTAAAACATCTTTCAAACTTTCCTATCTAGATTGCTTTTATTTCATTTTAATTTAAAAAATGCTCGAAACAAGAATGAGTCAACAATATTAACTTCATAGTTTACTTGTTTTTATTTTAAAGCTATGCGCAAATATCTGTCAGCTATCGTATTTACATCTCATTAAACGCAGCTAACAGGTTCGCACACCTGCTGCTATAGTTGCTTGTTTTTTTTGCAGTATTATTCAAACTGTTGCTTTTAATTAAGTTGATAGTGAGATGAAGATTGGGTTAAAGGTGAACTACTGCCTGAAACCTTTCACTCTGTGGCTATAATCAGGATGAAGTCTGATTTAACCTGAACAGAGCGAAGAAAACTGATTGCAAACATAAAAGCAAAATACCACAAATATTTCAAACCACAGACAGATGACAAAGGCACACCACAGGAAGGGAAACAGGCCAAAATAACATATCAATTTTACAAGGTTTCAGACTTTCATTTAGAAAGTAATAGGTGCTGCAGTGTGGCGAGCAGAATTTAAACATTTTGATATGAGACTCAGTTGCACATGGCAGTTTTGTGGGGTGACTCCGTCTCAAGCACTGTGAAAAATCTCATTCAACAGAACTTGATTATTTTTCCAGATGACTTGTAATAGCTGCGCCACATTCATTTCAAGCCACTTAAACATTAAAGGCTATAAAATGCCGCACACATTTGGAACATCAACTGAAGAATTTGGAGCAGCAGAGAATTTAGTAATTGGCAAGATTAATAATATTTACAGCACTGAGATGCAAATCTCCCTGCGCTGAGGCTCCATGAATAATTGAGTGCGAACAATCATTTTGAATAATTCATTCCTAAATATACTTCAGTGTGTTTTTTTTGTGTTTTTTTTTTATGACCACAGGGTAAACTGAGTTTTGTGACAGCAGCAATGTGTGGCGGTAATTACGCCAAGCGTCTGCGGCCCCTTCTTGATTGAAGCAAAAAAAAGTTCCTTTGTGCTAGTGGTCTCCTTCAAAAAGATAAGACAGAGATGGAAAGCAGGGAAAGAGTAAACAAAGCTTCACTCACTCATATCCCCATCACTGAGACTTCCTGCGCCGGTTCTCTCCGCCTGTGTTTCCCACTTATGACTAGAATATTGATGCTAATGGAATTAATTGCTTATACTGTTATTATTTTTTCTTTACCATGTGTTTCCTAACAGCTTGGTCTGCTGGGGGGAAGACAGAGGCAGGAGGGGTAGGAGCAGAGGGGCAAGCAGAGCAGAACTTGACTGAGTTGGGAAATTAAAAAAGAGAGCAATAAGTTGATGTGTGCACTGAGGCCTCCAGACCTCCAGGACCTACGAGGAATACCGTGCTCCTGATTAAACTCACAGCTATCATTAAAGCAGCGCCTGACTTGGTGCTTTTAATTGAGGAGCTTTAAACAGACACTGTGACTGGACTGCAAAAACGTGGAGAGGAAAGAATGATGCTGAAGGCTCCCTCTCTGTGCTTTTTTCCACCACAGGCCACTGCTGCTAATGATGGATCTTCCTGCTTTGAAGGCCGCTGCTGTTAAAGAGGTAACCCAATTATTAATAGATTTTTTTTATTTCTTTGCAAGACAAATGCGTGAGAATTATGCACAAGCAAGTCATGGAAGCTGTTTTTATAAACATGCCTATAAAATTAACCAAAAGGTTTTTTCATATAGAATAGAATAGATCAATTCTGGTGTTTACAGCAGCAAAAACATAATAGAAGGAAATTTTCAAATAAATGTGGACCTTAGAAGAATGTATAAGAATAAAATACTGAAGAGTTAAAAGATAAACAATAAATACTGTACTGTAAAGTGTTTTTGTTTAAATCAAAAACATCAAAATATTATACTGCATTAGATCCATTAGGTACAGACTGATATATAATGTATATTTTTGGTGCTCATTTCTATTGCTTTGTTTCTATAATGACACTACAAGAAAACCCAAAGTTACTCAGACAGTTAAGCTATTAATTATGATGACTGAAAATAGATTTTAATCCAAAAAGTTTACGTTACGCAAACAGTGTCTTGCGAAAGTTTTCGCCCCCCCTTGAACTGTTTGACCTTTTGCCACATTTCATGCTTCAAACATAAAGAGGTCCCTTTTTTTTTTTTTTTTGTAAAAAATCTGTACCTTTACTTTCAGTGCAGCAAACTCTCCAGAAATTCAGGGAGGATTTCTGAATGATCCAATGTTGACCTAAAGGACTGGTGATGTTAGACTGAACTGATTGTCTCAGAGGTCTGTTAAAGAGTAGAGGCATCATGAAGGTCAAGGAACTCACCAGGTAGGTCTGAGATACTGTTGTGGAGAGTTTAAAATCAGGTTTGGATGCAAACAGATTTCCCAAGCTTTAAACATCCCAGTGAGTAGGGCTGGCCAAATAAAGCCTCATCAAGCAATTTTATTTATTTATTTATTTTATTCCTTTATTTAACCAGGAAAATTGAGATTAACAATCTCTTTTTCAAGGGAGTCCTGGCCAAGACAGCGGCAAAAGATTACATTACAAATTAGATTAGTTCATAATTACATAATTAGAAATTCATAAAACAGTTACAAACCATAGATCTCATTTCCAAACCTTTAAGCAATCGTTTAAAATGTCCGATTGGAATCAAGTCCTTTAACTTCCAGTCTTTCTGTCAGGAACCGAGGACAGATGGACCCAGTATTCAAGGAGAGACAGTCAGTAGGAAAGTTCAAACGTTTATTAAATAAAACAAAAGCGGAGCTGTGGCTCGCGGACACTGCAGGCGGGAGGGCGGGGCACCGCCCAATCTCAGACACTATAGGGTGGAAACACAGGTAAGTGACCACGATAAACTGATATAAGATTAACTGTGTTGGTCACTTACCTGGTTTAACAGTCCAGACCACGAATGTCCCCAGTGCTGCAGTCCCAGGGGTGATGCTGGAAGCTGATCCTGGTTAGCGATCCAGAACAGACAGGAACAGACGGAAACAGGCAGGATCCAGATCAGGCAGGAACAGAGACAGGTGGCAGGATCCAGACTTCCAGGCATCCACAGGCTCCCAGGAGGGTTCAGAGTCTGACTGGGACCAGAAGCATGACCAGGTGGTCACGCACAGGAGCAGACAGGATCAGGTGCAGACAGGCAGGCACAGTGGAAGAGGGTAGCCGAGACAGGACGTAGGAACCGGAACTTGAAGCTGAACTTTAAACTGGTCTCCTCCCTGGAGCCAGGCTTACTTTGATAAAAACTGAACCTCCCCCCATAATGAGCCAAAAACCCAGAGGACTCCGCGGGGGAGGAACAGTGGACGATCAGGAGACGAGACAAACACTAAAACCCTCTTTCCACTGGCTGCTAGGATCCAGGACATGAACCAAATAAAACTGAACAGAAAGACTGACAGAAAGACAAGAAATGCTCAGGCTGAACTGAATATAAACTAGAGGGCACAGGTCAGGGGAATAAATTATAATTGAGGCAGGGAGGGAAAACGACAGGTGAAAGGAATGACTAATTAAGGGAGAGCAAACAGGCCAGATCATGACACTTTCTGAAGATTGTTTCATGCTGTGGGGGCAGAGTACTGAAAAGCTGTCAATGAAGCCTTCAGCCCAATGCTTAGCATAAAGGTTCATTACTTGATGCTTCATTCATTGCTAACTATTGAGCAGCATGCACACTATTACAGCCCTCATAATAAAAAATCAGAAAACAGCAATGAGTGCAATATTGTCAAAATAAAGTTTTTTGTTATACACATGAGTCATTACTTTTAAGTAGTGATGGTGAGATGAGGCTTCATGAGACATTTGAACCGTTTGGCCAAATTGCTTCAACGATCCCCACAGTTCATGAGGCTTCATGTGAACATGTCACCACCTACTGGTGGAGTGCAGAACTATCGTTAGTAATATCTGTGATTTATTTTATTTATTTTTTTGCATTTGAGTTCCTTTAAAATAGTTAATGATTGGTCTGTATAATGATAAAATCTTTTTTTAAGTTTTGTTTGTGTAAAATGTCTTAACAGAGAAAAATCATTTAAGGTAGACTGTTTTTCTGCCATTTTAATGAAATAAGCTCAAGCAGACAGTAAGAGTTGGAAAATGATGAAAAGGTGTCATTTTATTCAAGCATGCATTAAATCATGCTTCTCTCTGAAAACAAGATCATGGCTACTTTTCCAATGTAGCTAAACAAAACCCAATCTTTTCTTCCTCACATCTGAGTTTTTCATGGCTTTCAGAACAGCAATATTTGAATGTTTTACCTTCAAAGTTGCTGTTTTTAAAGCGTCTGGGGCCTGAAAGTTAATTTTACATTTCATCTGACTCCTATGTTATCCTTCAGATCCCCTCCAGCAAGGTGGTCACCAAACCACAAAAACACATCGGACGTAATTCTGCTCTCTTGTTTTTTTTTTTACCAATATTCATGTTATGATGCTATCACATTGTCTGCTCAAATTCCTCAACAACTTATAGTAACAAACTATCTTCAAACATGTTCTCTCTATGACATCAACACAGAGAGAGGAGTTTTTCAATTCAATTCGATTTATTTCTATAGCGCCAATTCACAACATGTCATCTCAAGGCACTTTACAATTCAACCAGATCATCCAGTCAAATTAATTCAAAATTTTCTGTCTAAGGAAAAACAGTTGATTGCATCGACTCATTGACTCTTCAGCAATCCCTCGCACTAAGCATGCTTGTAGAGACAGTCGAGAGGAAAAACTCCCTTTAAACAGGAAGAAACCTCCAGAAGAAATAGCTATTAATCAGATTGCTGCTGTACAGTTACTAATTGTAGGATATTTGTGTTAAAAATTTCCCTGTTTTATTCCTAATAACTCAGAACCAACTGGTATGTCCTGCTGCATAATTTACTACAAAATTATCTGAAATCAATATCATCAACATTTTAATTCATTCATGTGTTATTTAACATTTAATGAAACATTTAACTATCTAGTTGTGAAATTTACAATTCATTTAACATACTTACTTTTTTAATCACATTGAATAAGATAAATATATATAAACAATACATACTACATTCGCATTTTATGGTACATTTATCTAGTTCAAAGGAAAGTATTATTAATGGCATGGATTTTTTTTATTGGCTGCATCAAAAACTGAATCAAAATGTCTCAAATTGTCAAGAAACACGTTTTTTCTGTTATTTTCTCGGAGGAAACGGCATGCACCGATTCTGGTTCTGACCATAAACCAGGCGTTGAAGCTTCATCGTTCGTCTCAGGATATGCATAGCACTTAACTCAAATCCCCATTGAGAAGATAGTAATGCCACAAAAGATTTTATTCCTTTAAGTATTAGCAGGAATTATGTTTCTGTTCATTGAAACTGAGCCCAGCTGCCTGTTTTCTCCATCCTCTCTTGTTAATTGCGTTCACCAACAGCACAGCTATACTTTGCCTCAGAGACATGATGCTGTCCTGGCTTCTCTCATCCTCTTGTCCCATCTTTCTTCTCCTTTAAACGCCTCCTCCACACTTCTGCAGTGTAGCCAGAAACTTAACCGGAGGTCTTTGCTGCCCACCATCGATCTGCGTGTCGTAATGATGCTTGAGAGATTGCCTGCGCCGGGGAGCTGGAGCAGGATTAAGGAAGGCATGGATTGTCATTGATTTCTATCTGATACAATCATTTCATTTGGGCCCCGATCTTTTTCCTGCAGCACTGCGAGCCAATCCGCCGCAGAGGTTTTAAATTCCCCCTGTTGGCCTCCACACTTTAGGAGAGCTTCATGCTACAACATGCCACTGCACTAATAGGGTTCAAACCTCCTGTTGTTCTTGAAATTCCAACTAAACCTAATAATTAAGACCAAACTCACAACTAGGAACCCAAGAGGCCTTAAATAAATAGAGGTCTGATGGAGGATCTCATCTGAACATGCAGAGAGGTCGGTTGGATATTATAGAAAGCAGCCATTTATTTGGAGATATTTATTAGTGTAGCAAATATCCCTTTTTTGCCCTTTGAGAGGCTTCTCTACGAGAGATGTCTCAAAGGTTAAAGTTCTTCTAACTACAATGTTTTCATTAAATTAATATTTTTTTCAAAAATAATACATGCAGAGAATGCCTCGAGTGGAGCAGAAATGTATAAATAATTTAGTATAAATATAGTATCTTAATAATTGTTTTATAAAATTTTACTGGTTCAGAATATATTAATACTTCTGGATACAATGCCAGCATCGACATGAGAAGATTCTGCACCAATAGGAAGAGCAGGTTCAAGTCGCTTCAGACGGAGCTCAGGTGTTTCGCAATCCTCGGAGCTCAGATTGTTGTTCCTACTGTGTTTCATGTTCCTAACGCCTCTTCCTTCAGCTTTTGCAGGGTCAACAGTAGGAACACTATCCAGGGCAGGAAAGGAGCTCCAGACTGCTGTTCCAGATGCAGGCAGCCTTACAGATCTCACTATACAACGGACACACACATGAATGGCGCTGGTCAAATTGGAACTACAGCCTGCCAGAAAAAAACGACAAAAAACAAAGGTAGCAAACGACTGAAGCTGTTATAACATAAAACATATGAAGGTGTGTAGGTTAGCATGTTTGACACACCACATGTGTAGAAATAATGTACATTTATTGAACCCTGTAAGGTGCGTTGTCCCTGTGTGTCCTGTTAAAGGACTTAGGGTAACCATATAGAACCTAGTAGCACCTACGGAGTCAGGGTGTCTATGTGCTCACTACACTAGCGCCAGGAAGCAGGTGGCTTCCTGGTCTTAGCTCGTTTCTAACTTTCGGTTCTTAATGTTGTGAATGCGCTTCTTGTGTCCTTACCAGTTTTTGTGATTTTCGGATTAAGCATTTGAGGCCAAAACAGAACAAAAAACTAAGCTAATTTAGGGTGAACCTTGGTTGACTGCTGTACCTGATTCTGAGTTTTTGATTCTCAAGCAAGGAAAATAGTTTAGTTTGATCGTTAAGCCCCGCCTCTAACCTTTTCCCGTTGAGAAACGTTCCTCCCACTCTGCATACAAGTGAAAACGTGCCCATATTTTAATAAAGGTAATGAAAAGATACCTCTGTAGGAAGACTTTAATGTTAGTTAAACCTCAATAACCATAAAATAACTATTTTCATTAATTTCTGATTGAACTATTCAGATAATTGTATCATATTAAACTGCACTTACAATATTCACCACTGTTCGGTGCTATTAACCCTTTTCCTCTGAGCAAGGAGCAGTTGTTAGAGTCTCAATGAATCACGGGATAGCCAAGGCTACGTAGGATATACCGGACCGCCGCATAACAAAGAGTCTTCCAATCCAAACAGGCTTTGGCACCGCGCTATGACATAATCAGCCGACAAATCTGGCCTTCGGAGGAAACAGCCGCTGAATTTGAACTTGGTGTTCAAGTGTGCCACCTACAGGCCAAGAGGAGGTAAACTCGTAGCTCTCACCTTAATGTCTGGTTTTTATTAAGCCTAGGCAAAAATTTACACTAGAAGACTAAATTCAGATGCACTTTTCATCCAATCACAAAGCTGGTAAAAATAAATATTTTCAGAATATAACCATTGTTTTTTTTTTTTTTTTTTTAGAGAAGGAAACAACTTTCTGAGCCAAAAGACTCTCTGCTTGACACTTTCAGCCTGCGTGACAAAAATGTTGGACACCACTGGCCAAGAGGCAAAACCAGATGTTTGGCAATAGATTAAAACATCCAGGTGGTTTTCCCAGCACTTACTTACCTCAGCAAGAACTGGGAAGCTGTTCAGATATGGTGGAAAACCCATTGAGAAATCCCTCACCCTCTGCTGGAGGCTTCAAAAGTCTGGAATAGATTTTCCCATTTCTAGCAGGACAACAACACTAAACATGCAGCCAGAGCTACTGCCATATTAGTCTGTAAGAATGGTCTAACCAAAGATGAATCCAAATTTTTTTATTGTCAGAATTCTGAGATTAAAGTCAGAATTCCGAGAAAAAAGTCAGAATTCTGAGATTATAGTCAGAATTCTGACTTTTTCCCCATACTATACTGATATAAAATTAAAAAATCAGTTAAGTTTTTTTTTTTTTTCAGTGGCCCTAATCCTCTTCTGTACAAATGAGAATCTGTGGCAAGGCTTGAAGATTTCTTTTCTTCATTGGCCTTTCTTTAGCAAAGAAAATAGGTGAAAATATCAGTCTCTTAATGTGCAAAGCTCATAAGCTGATAGACATACTTTAACCCCACTGACTCATAACTGCTATGCTATATATGTATATGCTGCAGTAGTAGGCGGTTCCACAAAGTGTTGACTTTGTCAGCTGAACAGAAATACTTTTTAGATTTTTATTTGCACCAAAAACAAATAAAAAACATTGCTTTGTTTTCCCTCCTGTCGACTATTAAATGCTTCTCTGTGTTCTCTCATATAAAACCCTTCATAAGACACCATTAAACACCATTTAATTTGAAGAACCTCAAGGCATCACTGTCAGGAAATGTATTTCATCAGCTCAGTATGCAATGCAGCCTTCTCATGCATTTATTGTACAGGGATTCTTTCACACCTTGAAAATGAAATATGATCTAATATTGAATGATCTAATATGTTTTTGATCCTTTCTGTTTTTCTCCTTCTGCTGCCTGATTTAATATCCCAGAGTTCTGCACGTCTGAGATGATGAATTTCGAATGCAGGTAAGATGCTGACACAGACATGCCTTGGAAAGGGCTTGTTTCCTAGCATGCTCTTCAATTAGTCAATTTACGTAGGAAGGCCTGGATTCACCTTCAAAGCAGGGGAGCACACATCCAGGCTGTTATTGATTCGGTCCTGCTTTTCCTCTTGGCCATTGATTAAATCTCCACCATCGTTTACAATACAGGCCAGGAGGTGGGCGAAACTGCTCGGCTATGCCGTCAGTTTTCCAGCCCTGCCACATGGAGAAATAAGGCCAGTAAAGGTGAAGTAGAGAGGATTGGGATGAGAGACATCCCCCATCCCCAGTTTCTAACTTCAGGAAGAGATTTGTTCCTTAATGAAAGTCTCACTGAGGTAAAGAGAATGGTCACGGGGGTAAACGGGATTTCAGGAGACGTGCTCTCATCACCAGGCCTGCTTACTCTCCCAGCCACTGTAGATCACAGTGGCCTAATCAAAGTATTTGACCTCCCAGATTGATTTATTGTTATCAACTGTGAGCCAGGAAGACTTCAGAGGAGGCCTGTGTTGTAGGGAAAGGCACCTTGGGACCGAGACCCTCCATCACTTTAAACATGACAGAATCTAAAGGTACAGAGAATGAGCCTGGTGCCGGTTGGACAGGATGAGCGAGTAGCTGCGCTGGTAACAGTTTGCTATGGAATAGTGGGTCCCCAGGGTCAACACAGCTAATTGGCTTGATGAGAAAACAGGCTGCTTTAACAAGGAAAACAAACTTATTAGACTATGATTCTCTCTGTTTTATAAGGGTTCCACCAATTCGTTTGAGAGACAGCTTTTCTTCCCTTCTGTACAACCATTTGTTTTTTTTTTGTTTTTTTTCTTAAACAGCCCTTATGTGAAACATCTAGGTTGGTTATTAAACATGAAACCAGCAGGACAGCCAGATCCTTAAAAAACAGCTCCACCTCCACCCTTTCTCACGTTCTCCAGGCATGACTGCATTGCTAGCTTTATGTCAGGGGTGTACGGGGTGAGGTGGTGATAAAAAAGAGCAAGGCACATAAAGCAGCATCTGCCTACACAATCTGCACCACATCAAGTGGCCAATCTGTGACGGCCACAGGAAGCACAAACACACTCCCTGCGACTAAACGCTTCGGCGGGTTAAACAGTAACTTACATAAACTCTGAAAGAAGTAATGGAGCTCCATGTTTCACTGCTTGTCCTGTGAATTAAAACAGAATCCTCTCACATGTTGAAACATCATGTAAATGAACTGAATAGGACTTTCCTTCAAAGGTGCAGATCCTTCTTTCCCACTCCTCTTGATCAAAGGTAAAATGATTGTTAGTCTGTTCAGCTAGACTAACATACGCCGTATACATGGCATATTAGTCTGGAAAGGAGCTTGATTTTAAAGGGGGTTAGTGTAATGATCTCAGAATGTAGGACCCAGAACTCAAGGCGAGACAGGCAGTGGGAAAGTTCAAGGCGTTTATTAACAAACAGGCACGCGGGACTGCTCGTCTGCTGTGGGGCGGATCTCTGTAGGGATAGGAGAATACAGGTCAGTGACTGGATGAGAAGCTGAATACGACTGGGAGCAAAGTCACTGACCTGATTCAAAGTTCAGTCCGTTCGCGGAGGTTTGACCGCAGTTGCGGCGGGCGATGCCCCCAGACTTCCTAGAGAGCGAGCAGCAGACGCCGAGCAGCAACAAGGTCCAGAAGGAAAATCCAAGGCCGAAGTCAGAAGACAGTTCCAGGTTCAGAAGCCGGTAGAATCCAGGACCAGATGCAACAAACAGAGCAGAGAGCGGCAAGCCAAAACTCGAGATCCACAGGGCAGAAAACTGGTCATAATCAGGAAAACAGACAGACTAAAGAAAGCTAGGAAACGTCTCACCAAATCACACAAATAACCTGGCGCTGATGGGAGGCAAACACACAGGCTAAATAGTAGAGGAACCAGGTGAAAATGATCGGCGATAATCAGCCGCAGAACCAATTAGACAGGGAGCAAGGAGCAAAGGAAAAAAAACAAACCATCAGCGCCAGATCATGACAGTTAGAACAAGTTAGAATTAATCAGGTAGATACAAATGTGGGTTCGATTCCCGGCTCAGGGTCTTTCTGCATGGAGTTTGCATGTCCTGCGATGGACTGGCGACCTGTCCAGGGTGTACCCCGCCTCTCCTCCATTGACTGCTGGAGATAGGCACCAGCACCCCTTGCGACTCCACTCAGGATAAGCGTGCTAGAAAATGGATGGATGGATGGACAAATGTAATGCAAAGGTCCCAAGCCCCACTCCAACAGACAGCCACTCTGGGTCCCTGAGCAAAGACCCTTAACCCCACACTGCTCCCAAGGCACCGCAAAATGGCAGCCCACTGCTCCCCAAGGGGCTAACCATGCAGAGATCGCATTTCGTTGAACTTGTGACAGTGTAATGACAATTTTAAAAAAAGCTGGGGGAAAATATAACACAAATAATAGAATAAAAATCAGAGTGAATAAAGTGAATGTGATTGGTCGTTTATCAAGGGGGCGGGATTGTTTTGGAGGAAGGTTCGCAAGCATTTTGGTTTTGGCCAATGTCTCGGAAGCATCTTGCTAACCAGTTAGCAACTTAGTGCTAGCAGGTTCCCAGTGGGAAATTCCATTAGGACCAAGTAGCCCTAAATTGGTGACTTAGAAACGACACTGTCAAGGAACGCTATGGACAGAGGAAACATGCAAGAGGAGGAGAGTTTAGTGTCAGAGGTCGTGAATGAGTTTCCTCCGTCATCCATTTTTTATTTAGAGGAGGAAAGCGGGGACGAAGATGTTGTGGAAGAGGACGCCAGGGCGGCAGAAGCTTGGTTTGGTGTAGAAGGCTTCCAGCCGTACATGTTTGAGCCCTTGCCTCGCAACGCTGCCAGTTCTGTTAGCTCTACGCCTGCTGAAGACACAGACATCCATCCCCGTGAACACTGGGACGGAACTCAATGGAAAGTAAATAATTCTTAGTTCTAATTTCAACCGTTGCGTATATTAGTTATGACATATGAATCAAGATGCTATGACCAAAACAATTTTATTGACAGATGACCGTTGATATATGATTGGCCGAATTTATTGGCCTGCATAAGATAATGGAAAAAAAACACAGATTATATGACATTATTTTATGGCGACCTTAAGTGAGGGTAATAATTCAGAATTCATAAAATTCCACCGGTAAATTCTTTACCAGCAGGTGGAGCCATTGTGCGAAGCTCCAAGAAGACACCAAAAGTTCCAAACCCCACAACTCTGAAACTGTTGTAGCTAGACCTGCCTTTTCTCAAGAATATCGTTATTACTGCTGTTCAAAAAAGATCTATCATTTCCAAAAATAAAAAAAAACAACTTTGAGTCATGTTTGAACTGATGTAGGTTGGTCTTTTTAGGAATTTCTTTCCTTCGAAATACAATTTCTGCAAATTGACAGTCAATGGAAACATAAGAACTGACGTCAGTCCCTCCTTTCTGTACATGAAATACTTCTTTCTATAAGATCTCAAATCCATAACTGTTGTTAATATTTTGACCCGACTCAGAAAGATTTGAATGGTTATGAATAAGTTTCCAAGGCATTGCTCATGTATTAACTGAGGTTTTCCTATTTCAACAGTCATAAAACTTTGTTACGTTTATTCAGAGATGAACTTTGTAAAGTTTACATTCCCTGAGGAAGAGTGCAGGCCTGTTCTGGAGTGCAACTGGCATATGGGCACATGAGACGATATGTCACGTCGAACATAAAGGGGCCAGGTTATAGAGTGAGAGCAGATGCGGTCCTCCAGGGGTGTTGCTGGCACCAGGCTGCTTTACTTGGCCCCTGTCCATGTTCTCCCACCACTGAAGGACTATAGGAGATGCCTTTAATATGGCTTTAAGTCCCAGAGAACAGCGGGGAACCAAGGGATCCAATTTAATTCCAGCCAGCTGCCCAACTCGCCTGCTTGCAGGCCGCCATATGTAGTTCTTACTGTGGGCGAGCAATTTGTGTGCTTGTGTGCATGAGAGTTTCCATGTATTAATGATTCTTGCATAAGCAAAGAGCCAAGACAAGCCAACATGTCTTTATGTATTTGTCTGTTTTCTAAAACTAGTTGAAGTTTCAGCCAAAAACAAAAAGATGATGTAACCTCTAAAGAAAACTATCAGTTTCCAGGGGGAAAAAAATTGTAACTTGAAGCATAAAATAAAATTAAATGTATTTTTGAAACAAATATTTTTTTTCCAGACATTTTTCTTATGGATGGGGGGGCATGAAAATCTACCGAGCTGATAGGGCAAAGCGTTTTTGTGAATGCACAAATACAGGATAATTCAGTTTGCAGAGAAGGTTACAGTAGGAGGACACATTTATAAACAATCTGACTTTAATCAATTTTGGGGTTTATCAGCAAAAAAGACAAATTAATAAATATCACTTTCATGGCCTTTTAGTGTCTTCCTCTTTGTTTTGTTTTTTGTTAAGGTTGGAGATTATATGTCTAGAGCATCATTCTATAGTGACTGTCAGCACTGTGGAACACGGAGACGGGACATCGTCAACAACTGTAGTCAGAGTCATTAACAATCTGTGAACAACATAAAGTATGCTGTTAGAGATGCACTGGCAGTAGACATTGTATATTAGGGAAGAAAAAAAATCCAGCTTTTGGACAGATAAAATACACTCTTTACATTGACACCATGTTGTTTCTTTGCAGTATAATTGTCCTGATATTACTGACTTTGATTAAATCTGGAGCCTAAAAAAGATGATCTATCACTTGACATGTAAACTGTTGACAAATATTCATATGTTGGATTTAGATTTTCTGCATAAGCAATTACATTTTAAATTTTAGTAATAATATTATTTCCAATCTGAATGAATTGGTTATACATAAATACATTTTGATAAACAAATATTGTTGTTTTCTCTCAAATGTACAATTTCCGATGTTGTTTCAGCTGTACCTCATTGGCTACGTCATTTGTACCTTTTTAATGGGTCAAGTCTTGTATCTGTAAATAAAAATACATATTTTTCACTAAAGATACACACATTTTCTTTAAAGGTAGCGATAATAAGGTTCATTGGTACAATGCTGTACTCCCCTAGGGTACAGCTGCCTTAGTTCTTTTGTAGGTTGATTTTTGGCCCTTTATTTCTTATGCTACGTTCAGACTGCACGCGCTAGAGGCACCAGAAGCAGCGAGTTTACATACAAAGTCAATGGTTGACGCGCATCAAGGCACAGCAAAAGGTCCTGCAGCGCGTCTCGAACTTCTGAACCAGTGCCTCATGAGCTTCTAAGCATCTGACTTGCATGAGCTTCTAAGCATCTGACTTGCTTCAGAAGCAGCAGCTGTTGGAGTTGGAAAAATTTAACTTTTGCTGCTCGATGCGCCACATCAACCAATCAGAGAAGCTGATCTAGGAGCTGGCAGGGAGAGAAGATAGCACTGCTGATGCAGAGTGCTATGATCATTCCTCTGAAACAGTTTATTAAAGCCTAAATTAACTGAAAATATCGAAACCTGCCAGCAAAATATGTTCGATTTTATTATCCTGGTGCCTGCAGTTTGGATTACAAATGTAAAAATGCCTTCCAGCCGCTGCAAATAGTAGTGGAAAACCGCAAAGGGGCGACCGGGCTTGAGGAAGCTGGAGTTGAACCAACAACATACAAAATTTATCAATAATCACTTTTTTATTACTGTTAAAAAGCTGAGCAGAAAATAAGCAACAGAAAAAAGTATCAAATCAATTTCAAACTAGGTTTTCTTTAACTAAAACTAAAATCTTCTTTCTCATTTTGACATTCCAAAAACAGAAGGTCTCAACACTCCTTGCACTTCGCTGAAAACCAAACCCAGTAGCACAGCTTCTATCTCCAAGAGCAGCAAAAAGGCTGTGAAGCTGAGGTTTGACATTGGGCCTCTGGAGTGCTCACACCCTAACCTCAGGAGTGACCCCCAAACCGCTGCAGACTTCTGAGGCCAACCTCTCTCAGAACAACTGCATGACATTTACTGCACACAGGAACTCACAGCTCCATCTATACAGCCTCATAAACCCTCAATGTGTGAAGACAAGTGTGTGATTGTATTAGTGTGTGAATCACAGGTCACTGTGTCCTGCCAAAGTCCCTGTTAACCTGAGATTCGCTTCTATTAAAACCAGTGTTCGAGTTTGGGAAGGAATTCCTCCTGTAGACATAAACTGAAGGCAGCCAATAGTCGGAAAGATATCCTTTTCTTCATGTTGCATGAAAAGCATCTGAGCAGCATGCAGCTTTCAGATCCCATTAACTCTTTAAAGCTTGGCAAAGTGTCACCATAATCTCTCTGCCATATCAGATGACAGATTGGTTTCATTCCCAGGGTTGTCTCTCTGCACGCATCTGAATGGTGGATAAATGAGGAATGAGAGTGTTTTTTCACAGATTTTGTCTAATCCTCCTTTTTAGTGAAAACTCGAACTTTTATAAGATGAAAAAATATAGAAAGAACTTAAAATTGTTCTGTGTTAACATAAAGTAAGAAAATAGATTCTTATGGAGTGAATTTTGTTTCATTAATGTTGCTGACAGCTTTTTTTTTTCATGTAATCCACAAATAAAAGTTTGAAAAACCTCTCAGTAAAAAAAAATAAAAAATAAATCAGAATAATATTACTGTTTTCCTAGATTTAAAAAAAAATATCTGCTCATGTTTTATTTTTTCAAATTTCCATTTTTTGATTATTGGCCAAGAGCGAGTGTGCTGGAAGAGAATGTGATTTATGTAACGTCATTTGAAAATGTATATCGTAAAATTCAAATTGAAGAAAAAAAATATGAAAAATAAAAATTTGAAAATAGCTCATCTTTAAAGAAAATTTTAAATAAATAAGGTTTAAATAACTTCAATTTTAAAGAATCAAAATATGAAAATAAATTTTCTGGGTAAGATTTTTCGTCGTCCAGGTCATAACCATTCCAACTCAATCCACTGGACTTGGTTTCCAACTTTGATGACGTTTTGCTTCCCATCCAGGAAGCTTTTTCAATTCAAAATGTTATTTTTGAGTTTTAAAGCTTTTTATAGTAGCCCAACAACTTGTTTCAGCTTAGAAAACATGCAAATTGAACCAGAAGAAAGGCTCCGCCCCTTAGGAAGGGGGAGTCGGTTTTGGTCTTTTTTTAGCCTGCAATAGCCGATACCATGCTAACAAAGAACGCAAAATGACACCCTATTTTCTAAGCCGAAGCAAGTTTGTGGGCTACTATGTAAAAGTTGGAATTCAACGTTTATTCTGACATTTTGAATTGAAAAAGCTTCCTGGCTGGGAATCCAGTAAATTGTGTTCTTCTACTTTTTTGAAATGAAAAGAAATAATAAAAAAAAGGTGAAAAACTGCAACCTAAGAAAACAGTAAAGTTACTCTTAAAACAGTTTGATAAAGTTGTAAAAGTTTCCTTTTTAGATTTTATATTTGCATTAACAAAACATGTTTTTATTTACACAAAAAAATGGGACAAAATTCACTCCATATGTTGTTTTATTATAATTTTTCTATTTCCTTAATTGACATACGACATGTATTAAGTATCCATGCAAATGCATCAACAAATACTACTCAGATCTATTGCTGAACTTGGTCATAACGTATGTGTGTGTATATTTATATGCACTATTGCCAACAAGCATTAGATAATTTACTGCCTGAGAGTCCTCTGCATGGACGAAGCGCTCCATCCAGGGATGCATAAATCTCTGCAGCATACAGCTTATTGGACTTTTTATGCTGAAATTCTGCTTGCCTTTCAGTGTTACAAACAATGTTTCCTTTAACAGCACAATCTGTTCTACACAACTGCCGTTTGTTTTATGGACTATATGCTTTGCAGGGTAACGTTCACCAGGAACAGACACAGAGAGCTGAGCATAATGAACGATTTTTCCTCTGCAATCATCTTAAAACATCATATTAAAAGGGAAAAATGTGAATTATGTACCATGTCAGGCAGTATTTTACATCTTGTATTGCTCTGGTAAATCACCGAAAAGTCATTAAGCTTCCTGCAACAAAAAATGTTATAAATGTCATCATTCCAACATCTGTGCACCTCTCTTTGTGTCAGTTTCTATAGAGCCTCACGTAAGTTTTCACACCTCTTATTATTCACATGGTTTCAGAAACACACATCTTTATGTACATGATCTGTATCTAGTTTAATATCTTTGTCTGGCTCACATAACATCTTCATCTGTGTTATCCTGCAAAACAAAAGCATGCATAAGGATGAGGATTGTCATTGTAATTCAGACATTGAAGGCGGTGCGATTATTTTGGAAACCCAATGTGACATTTTGGAAAATTGTTGCTGTATTTAGTCTCAAATACTTCTTAACTTTTTCCTTGTTTAAATGAATGTACTATTTGGCTTCTATAATGTCTTTTCTTCTGCAAAAAGAACTTTTATATGATCAATATTTTATTAATTTTATCTATAAATACAAATTTTCTGTTAAGAAACCTATTTTTACTCTTTTTGAGTAGTTAATCGAGCCACCGTTAAATCCCATAGTTGTTAAGACTAAAAAATTCTATATTCAGTAACTCATTACCTATTAACTGTTTTCATTTCATGTTTTTATTCCTGTGAACTTTTCCTGTATTTGAGTCTGCTTCTTTTGTTCTATTTGCTTTTGTAATATGAAAACTGTTTAATAAAAAAAAAAAAAAAAAAAAAAAAAAAGAAAAAATCATGGTCCCTTCCCATGATTATCCTTCTTGGGGGAGGATTACCCTAAAGGCAGGATTAAACAGTCCTTCTAAGGACTTAATTAAAATATCTTCTTTTAAAAGCCATTGAAGAGCATTCTGTACTTTCCTCTTCAGTTCCTGTTTGCTGGATCCTCGTCTAACCTTTCGTCATCGTCTGTCTGCCTTCCTCGTTTCTCCCTGGTTCCTAGATTTTGGTTTTCCCCTGATGTCATCTTGGTTCTGGTTTGTTAGTTATTTTGTTGGATTTTTTATTCCTGCCTCAGTGCCTGAGAACCTTATTAAACCACTTAAATTCACCTCTGCCAACTGGTCTCTGCATTTGGGTCCTCCTCAACAAACACCTTTTCCTGACACTTCCCTCTACATCAAGATAACATCCAGTCATACATTTGGATAACATGTAAATCACTCGCTGCGTTTGGTGAGAATCCATCTGCACTGATGATCACTGCAACATTACTCAGTTACTTTAATCAACATTTTTTCTTTTCCTCTTTACCAGATATTCTCAAAATTATCATTTTTTTAGCTCAATCTATCTTCCAATCAGCTTTTAGCAGTTTCCCTTTTAGCAGTTTCATCAGGGAGATGGATTCATGGTTCTGTGTGCAAAGATCCAGAGCTCAGGAGAAAGAATCTTTAATTGTTATACATTTCATGTATTCATGGGCGTCAGAGTAAAGGGGATTGAATGTTCCCATCATATATTAAGATTTTTATTTAAAAAAAAAAGGTACAGCACATATTTTCTTTTCACTTCGCTATTGTTCTGTACCTCATGACAGTTTATGAAAGTTAATAAGATAAAACACTAATATGTGCCGCATGAAGGTAGTGTGCGCATCACAAATGCAACCATTATTACTCTTATAGAATTTGATGAAACAACCTTAAAATATCTTGTTCAACTGTAGAAAAGTCGTTTGCATTTTTTTGCAGAAGTAATAAGAAACAACATGCCTTAGTAACATTGATGCTCAGTCAAGTTTTTGCGCTTCCAGTCAGAAGTCATCACCCAGAAATCAGACTTTTTAATGTTAAAATTGAGCCTAGGCAGAGGTTCAACTGAACAAACTGATTGCTCGCTTTCATCCGCCTCCGACACAAACTAATCAGCTTTGAACCACGCCTCCATGAAAGCCCAATCAGCATCATCTTAAAAGGCCTCCAATCCAAAACTCCATCTGCTACCCAAAGTGGAGGCAGTGTGTGCGCTATGTCAGACTTCAATTCAGATGACCTCGATTCAACCCAACTCAATCCCCTCCTCAAACCATCGTAGCTAGAGCTTCGTCAATTTCATTCCTCCCGGACTCTTACTGCGTTCCCCGTCTCATCTCAAACGGTCTGGCAGAAAAACCGGCATATTGACTCTGGTTCCCCTTTGGCAGAGGTTTCTTCCCAGGTTTCTTTATATAGCGCCAATTTACAACACATGTCATCTCGAGGCACTCTACAGTTCACCAGATAACACAGTCCAGTACAATTGATTTAAAGTTTTCTATCTAAGGAAAACCAGTTGATTGCATCGACTCATTGACTCACATTCAATCCCTCACACTAAGCATGCTTATAACGACAGTGGAGAGGAAAAACTCCCTTTGAACAGGAAGAAACCTCCAGCAGAATCAGGCTAAGTGTGAGCAGCCATCTGCTGAGGCTGACTGGGGTTCAAGAAGCAGAGATACAAAAAGGCAACTGTAAAAGGCGGCCAAGTCCAGGAAACACACAGCCAGGCAGTCAAGCTCTGTTTGTACTGAAACTGAAATCTCGGTTACAATGTAAATTCTAGTTGACAATAAAGATATTGAGTGATTCAAATGTTAAATCTCGATCCTAAAACGGACTTTTATAGAACAACAGCAACAGAAAAGAGAACTTTTAACTTTATACTCTAAGCTCTGTGAGCGCTAACCTGGAAGCTGCTGCTGCTGCTGCAGTGCATGCTGGGAAAGCTGTCAATCTGGAGAAAGGGAAGTCTGCTCTGATGCATGCTGGGTAAAGAGGGAGGGCCGAGAACAACATCCGAGGACTTTGTTCGTTCCGTACTAGGGCTGAGGCTGATGACGTTTCACGAGAACATGAGAACGCACAATCCCACATATTACATATCACTTGCTGTGACTCCATCCTGGAGAGAAATATCAGCTGTGCTGCTGCCATCAACACCTTTTCTTATAGATGTTGGAGATCGGCCTGTGTTTCAGTGTAGTCCTGTTTTTCTGACTGTGACTAACTGGATGTGCTCTCTTCAGCCTCTGACATGGGAGCTGGATAAGAGCTCCTCTGCCTGGCTGTGTGTTTTCTAGACTTGGCCGCCTTTTACAGTTGCCTTTTATATCTGCTTCTGTCTCCTTCAACCCCAGTCGGCCTCAGCAGATGGTCTGATGATCCAACTGAGCCTGGTTCTGCTGGAGGTTTCTTCCTGTTAAAAGGGAGTGTTTCCTCTCCACTATCGCTACAAGCATGCTTAGTGTGAGGGATTGCTGAAGAGTCAATGAATCGATGCAATCAACTGGTTTCTCTTTAATAGAAAACTTTGAATCAATTGTACTGTACTGTATGATCTGGTGAACTGTAAAGGGCCTTGAGATTACATGTGTTGTGAATGGGCTCCGTGTAAATAAACTGAATTGAAAAAAATGAAAATATCGAGGAACGGCCCGTGTTTCTGTTCTTACTTCTCTTTTCTGTTCATTACTTCACTTGCAAATACTAGTGAGGCTCCGTTTAAGAATAAACAGGGTCGCCCTCTAGTGGATGACAGTAACACTACAGTACAAAACCAAAACAACCGGATGTTATTAATTAATCTGACTAAAATAAATTTGATCTAATAAACCATTAATCAACAGTAAATCATTTATTTACATCCGTAGAGTTAAAATATATCTAATTTAATGCAGAACCCTTTTACTTAAATATCCTTATAGTAACAGAACATAAGAAGAAGAAGAAAACTTTTGATTAAATACCCTAATTTAGAATAGTTGAATTTGCTTTCCCGGGATGTGAAAATGTGACAGAACCTCCAGAAAAAAAAGAAGAGATCTTTAAGAGGGTAATTATTTTTGACAGCAATTCAACAGACGTTAGCCTGTCTTAAAAGTGCACTTTGTTCACATCAACTCATCTGAGCCGACGGATCCTTTGACGTGTGAGTTTGGGTGTTTTGCTTGTAGAACAGCAGAACAGAATAAAGGGTGTTTGGAGGGGAAAAAAACAGAGATGAGGGATTTTAAGGACAGGGAAGGGAGGGAGAGGTGGCGGTCAGTAATGGGGTCAGCCTCAAAGACGAGGACTATAATCCATCAGCAACCTTTACTCCCACACACCCACCTTCCCTCCACAGGGGGGGAGGATACCTCTGGATGTGGAAGCACACTCACACCGAAAGGGCTTGTCTAACCCCCGCATCAAACTCCAGCCAAACGTCTGTTGTTTGATGAAAGCCAGAATGCCCCACCAGATCGCCCAAATCCCCCTTTAACTTTCCAACAACTTTAGCATTACAGACCGATCTGTGTCTGTGTGGACAATATTTAATGCTCAGGGATTATCCTCGGGGTCCGACAAAGATTTTAGACCGCCGCTGTCTCACTGTGGGTTTACACAAGCTTTTGATGGATATCCCTGATTCTGTCAGGCAGCTGTGAGCTGTAGGTGTAGTTCTACCCTTTGGAGTGTTGAATCGCCTTTTATTGCAGTGTAGTTGCGTGTTAATTGTAGACCCCGATTAGGTGCCAGCTGGAAAACCAAGGAATATCCCAAGCTGTCATCAGCAGCTTGTGCCGAAGCCACAAAGACCCAGAGTTTTCACAGTCATCTGGCCTTTTTTTCCCTTTTTTTGTAAAGCTGAACGTGTTTGCCTCTCTTCTCTTCAGTCACCAGATGAGACGTTCAACAGCTACACCCTACTGAGATCAATAAAGCAGCAACGAGGAAAACAGAGACAGTGGAAAACCACAAGCTTACAGCTCAAATTCATTTTTAGTGCAGAAACGGAGCAAATCCTTCTTTCCTTTTAGCAGCGAATTAAGGGGATTGTAGGATGATGTTGGAATAATTCATTTTTTTGTGTGTGTGTGTTTGCTACATTGCTTAAAGGGTGTACAGGCATTGAAAAACTTGGCTGGCCTAACAAGTGAGTGGAATGAGAGCTTTAAACCTCCGGCCAGGTTTTTCTTGGAACAAGGCAATCTCCTTCGCTCACAGAGCCTGCATTTTTAATGAGAACATCTGCTCCGGTGGCCCTCTGGTGGAACCGAGGCTAGCTTAATCACACAGTTGAGCCCCCTATCTCTCTCACAGTGGGATCTGCTCAGTCCAATGATCAGACAGGGCTCGCCACTTTGCACTGAAGCAAAGCACTTGCTGCTAGAGAGAGCAGAAAAGGCAAAGAGAGCTCAAAGAAGATACTGGGATGGAAACTTTCCCACATCTAGTGGAAGCTACTGTAAAACAGAGACAGAAAGAGGATTTGAAATTCAGGATGCGTTTTATGTTAGCTGCCAGGCATCCTTTTTTAATTTGTCTCTTGCTTTAACTTTGGATTTAGCGTTTAAATATAGTTCTTAAAATATGCTTTATTTGTTTATTGATTTCAAAATCTCCTATGATTTGGCTTATTAAAAATACTAAAGCTCGCCTAACTCATAGGGTCATAATATTAATTGAAATAATATTACAGCAACAAGGCAACCTTTAGCCACTAGGGGGCGATAGACCCGTAACATCCAGGTTTAGCACCCCTGAAAATATGGAGTCAAATTATTGTCGTAAACAAATAACGTGTTTTGTTAATGAAAAGGTGTGAAAAAATGATATCCAGAAACAAAAAGTTGAAAATATCCTTTTTCTTTGACATTTTGTTTAATTATTTTTTAACCAAACTTGTTTTTGCACATTTTTCAAACCCTTTCTCTTCACTTCTGGAGACGGGCTTTCTTCTGAAAAGGAAAGATGCATTTCTATTGGTCCGCATGGATGTTAGCATCAAATTTTTTGCGTAAAGTAAATGTGATCTGTAAAACCTAATTTTAAAATAATGCAATATTGTAAAAAAATTGATCTAAAAAAGTGAAATTTAGAGAAATTAAATATTAAAGTATATAAAACCTGTTAAAAAATAGAGAAGAAATTAAAAAAAAAAAAAAAATGAAAAGAAAAATTACAAATAAAACTGAGAACAGCAAAGTTACTCTGAAACATTATGTAAAAAATAAATACAAAAAAACTGAAATAGTAAAATAAAAATAAAATATGGAAAAATGCTTGAAAACCTTTTACTCTCAAAACCTTTTTCATTATGTTTTTTCAAAGATTCATTTCTGGATTGCATTTATTTATTTTCCAATTCTAATTTGCAAAATGTGTTTGCAAAACAATGCAACAAATTTAACTAGATCTGAAAATATCTGCAACGCTGCACTGTCACATAATTAAACCGTTCTCCACAGTTAAGTCTGACAGGAGATTGAGAAGTTATGGAGTTCCCTGTAAATTGACGGCCAAATTCACACCTATAAATAAAATCCTATATCAGCGAACCAAAATGATGTCTGATCAGGTAAGTGTCACATTTATTTTGTTGGCTTGTATCAGCTTTTAGCTCTGGGTGCCATAAAGCCGCGCTCTGTGTGACATGACTCATTCAGTAACGGATGAGACCCTCTCAGGTTACATAGGAGAGTTTTTTGGGAGAGAAGCTCACATCGATATGCATCAAGTGCTGAATATTGACCTGAAAATCACTTAATATATCTTAAGTTAAGCTAATAGTTAGTTAAAAATGTAGACAGAGTTGCTTTGATCATATGTCATAGAAATATGAAGGGCCTAAAGTTATCCAAACCAACCTTAATTTAAAAACCTAATTGCTGGTTAAGCCACAACTGGCAGTAAGAGCTGCAATCGAGTGTTTGAGATTTCTGGCAGAGAGTCTTTAAATCCCAGTGGAGAAAATTTGGCCCGATTCAGGCTAAGATCAATAGTTTTAATTGAATCTTAGTTCTTCTTTGGCTCCGAGTTACAATGATGATGTCGTTCATTTTCATTATGCTGTTTTTTTTCACTGAATTCTGTTTATTATGTAGCTCATTAGAAACAAATGTTAAAAATAATCCATCCATCCTCCATCCATCCATCCATCCATCCATCCATCCATCATCCATCCATC
>NW_015150560.1:328000-336977 GCF_000732505.1 Cyprinodon variegatus
CCATCCATCCACCCATCCATCATCCATCCATTATCCATCCATCATCCATCCATCCATCCGTCCATCCATCCATCCATCCATCCATCCATCCATCCATCCATCATCCATCCATTATCCATCCATCATCCATCCATCCATCCATCCATCCATCCATCCATCCATCCATCCATCCATCCATCCATCATCCATCCATTATCCATCCATCATCCATCAATGCATCCATCCATCATCCATCCATCCATCATCCATCATCCATCCATCCATTCATCCATATATCCATCCATTATTATCCATCCGTCCATCCATCATCCATCCATCCATCATCCATTATCCATCCATCCATCCATCCATCCATCATCCATCCATTATCCATCCATCATCCATCAATGCATCCATCCATCATCCATCCATCCATTCATCCATGTATCCATCCATTATTATCCATCCATCATCTATCCATCCATCATCCATTATCCATCCATCTATCCATCCATCCATCCATCCATCCATCCATCATCCATCCATTATCCATCCATCATCCATCAATGCATCCATCCATCCATCCATCCATCCATCCATTCATCCATGTATCCATCCATTATTATCCATCCATCATCCATCCATCCATCATCCATTATCCATCCATCCATCCATCCATCCATCCATCCATCCATCCATCCATCCATCCATCCATCGACCACAACAGCATCCAAGGGCAACATTAAACGAGCCGTTCGTTAGCTTTAGTGACATCTAGAGAAAACTCTAATATCACAGTTTGTTGTTTTACCACATGCTTTAAATTAGCCTTGAAGCAAATAAAATCATGCATGATCTCTAGTTATTCTAAAATATAATCCTGCATCCCTTCTTTAGTAAGACATTATTTCTGGTCTTGATTTAATCAAGAAATGGTGTAAATGTCCTAAAATACTGTTTCAATAAACTCAAATGCAAGAAAAGGAATTCTGTTGAAGATTTAAGGAAGTATAGCTCACTGTTAAAATTAGAGACTTTAATCATGTTTAACAGACACTGTAACAGAAGAGATTTCTTGTTAACATAATAAAGCTGAGGAACAACTTGCTCGTCTGAATGAAGAAATGTACCAGACTTGATTAATTAGGGCACTTTAGTTTTGGAAATATAGGCGAGTTGGTATATTTTGACACATGAACACCTCATGGATCCTCTAATCTATACAGTTGAACTCTGTGAGTAGGAGTGTGTGACCTCTTCAATCTGCTGAACGCAGTGAAATACAAGCAGCTGCGACGCAGAGAGACTTCTATCCTCAGGTTGAACCTCCAGCGAGGCCCACCTCCGCCTCCACCTCCTCCAATTAGGAGAAGCCATAATGCAACCTGAAAGATGCACTGAGCCTGGCAGCTTTGTAAACATCCTCCTTGTCTGTGACTGCTGCTCACGGCTTTGTCTTTTCAGCTCCAGTCTGAGTGTGGGAGTAAGTGTGTGCATCAGGCATAACTGCATGCTTGGAGAGCTCAGGGTGATAGATCCTCCCTCCAAGGGATGCACTCCCTTCCTGACACTAAGCATTGTCGTTATTGCTCTTTCTTTCTGTATCGCTGCCTCCTTCTCCTCTGACTACATTATCTTATCTGATTACTCTCTCGGTCCGGATGCGCAGACCTGCTGGAGACTGTAGTGTAATATAACATGCCTATATATGACTTGTGGTTGCTACATGAGATATGCCACCTCCCGTAACGTCAGACTCGTCTGCCTGCCTCTAAGGCCTGACAGCTTCATTGTTATTAACCAAACACCAAAACAGGAAAGCAGACATCCTTGCATATCAATGCTGCGTCAAAATGGCTGCAATTACGCCATAAATCAAAGCAATCTCCAGCCAATCTCTGGTCAATTTGTGTGCAGACCCAGATGTAATGTGCAAACCAACATTTTGCTGCTGCTTGATCTTTGAGCACATCAGAAATACAGAGTTGGTCAATATAAGCATTCAGAGCCCTGTACTTTTTGTCAAGTAATAACCATATTCTTCTTATGCTTTATTTGTATTTTATTGTATTTAGTAGAGAAGCCATCATTTTAGACTTTTAAAGTGGGAAATGAATTATTTTTGCAAACTGAAAGTGAGAAATACATTTTATTTGTCCCATAGGAGTCAATATTTTATTCACCTTATGAAGATATTATGGTTTGGTGGCTTCATTTTGTCACCACTTTGCTTTAGACAAGACACCCCCACCCCACCCACACAGCAAAAAAGGGTTTAAAGGCATCATGGTACACATCCAAACATCTACATTTGGTTAAAAAGGGACAAATGAAAAGCAATCTTTTTCAACGACTATGTTTGGAATCAAACAACTTTAATCAACAGTTGTTGAAAATTGGTTTTTGGTCCGTCCGATTTTGTCCAATTTTAGGCCAAAAAGAGTGATTGAAAATAGGGTTGTGTTTAGCCGTCTGAACTGTTGTTCAGCGTCTTTTCAACCATCTGAAGATTACAGCTCTTTATCTTTCAGTTTTGGATGATGTTTGGATGCATAACATGATTTATTTTCAAACAATTTTTGCTCTTTAGGGGGATAAATTGCTAAAAACAACACTTTTATTTTCATAATATATATTTTTTTAATCATATATACTATATGCTACAGTAATATCTCATCTTAACAGAAATAAAATTCATGGGGAAATTTGAAACTGAACTTTGAGTCTCTTCCTTTGGATAAGTACAGTATCTAAGAAACGACTATCCCCAATAGGGTGACAGGTCAGTGAAATGTTGTCTAACTTTTGCAATAATATATTTGTGTGTAACCACAAAACAGAGTTAAATCAGAGGTAGCAAAACTTTTGCTTAGTTTTTCTGAAGATATTTCTTCACCTACCCAGGAGTCTTTGTCAGTTCCCTCGGCTCACACTAGAGCAACCTGTAGTTCTGATGTTTTTAAGCAATATGGAGGTCCATTCCCCTTAGCACACTCCAAGTCAGATGCAAATAAAAGACCCATCTGTTTTTCTCATGGGACAATTAGGACTTTTGTTGTGTAGATAAATCGTGTAAAGATCATAATGATTGTGTCTTTGTAATTTTTTTTGAATGAGTTTAATAACAACTTTTTAGTTGTCAAAAGTGTGTTTTTTGATCTTGAGTTGCTAGCGTACACCTGATCTTGCCCAGAGCGGCTGAATCTTCTGTGTTGCTCCATGTGTTTTTGTAGTTTTTTGTTTTCCCAGTATAGGAGTCCTAGCAGGCCTCGGTACGCACTGGGATGATTTCATTTTTTGTCTGAGTTTTTGGGTTTGAAATGCACCGGTATATAATGTTAGGGGAAAATCTTCCTGAGTTTTTAGAAAACTCCAGACACATATGGAATTACAATGTTAAGGTGTCTCTTTGACTTTTCTCTGTATAGAAAATAACTAGCATCTCCAAATACTGGGAAGGTGATAAAAGGTTTTCAGAACAGACAGTCCAGTTAGCGTTGGTTTTAGCATGTTTTGTGGACGCCATGACTCATATCCCTGAGAATTAACCCTTCTGCGTACTTTTTAACTTTGAAGGTACTGAAAACAAAACGTGCACATCTACATCTGACAGAGACATGCCAGACAATAAGCATAATCTTTTGGAAGATTTTCTTTTTTTCCTGCTCTCATTATCAACTGTTTGTTGAAAGTTGTTTCATTTGAACTATAGTCAAAAGTTTAAATACGTTGCTTAATTTTCTTATGAACAACAAACGTAATTTTAATTTAAAAGGACTTATAGTTAAAGTAATTCTAAAAGTTGTTTTCTCTCAACATATTTTTTGCATTTTCTCTTAGTTTGCCGTTTTGCATGGCACAGAAAAGTTTGAGAACCCCTCTTTGTTCTACATGAATAGATGAACTATTTTCACTTTTAAATATGATTAGCATTATGTGTTCGGTCTGCAGGTGTCACAATAACAGGAACCATTTGTCTTTCCTTTTGAGAGGAGAAACCAACATCACTGCATCCTTACCCAGAGAAATATTTGGGCTAACACGTCTCCTTATTGAAGAAATGGTGGATGCTATGTTGTAGCTGCTAGCAAATTTGCTTGTAGGTACTGTTTGATACGACCAACCATTAATTTTTTGTCTATTCTTTAAAAAAAACAAGCTCATGCTCAGTCATATTAGATCAAAGATGTCTAGGAACTAATTTATTTTCATCAGTGCCCTGAAATGAAGAAAAGCAACAAGAAGAAGCCTAAAAGATTTACTGTAAAAGTGGAGTATCACGGCATTCACAAAGAGGTGATCGGGGCTCCTGATCCGTAGGCCCTGAGAACACAGAAGCCTGGAGGGGCCTGACAGAGCCAGGGGGTTCAAGCCCCTATCACCTGTTGAACAGAATCATTCCCACAGCATGATGCCGCCACCACAAGAGAGTATGCTTAGCGAGGGAGGCAGATCTTTTTTCCTGTGGAACCATCTACAAGTTTCAGTCGGTGAGACAGACACCCTGTCTACTTTTAAGCTCAGGCTTAAAACCTTCCTTTTCTAATAAAGCTTAGTTAGAGTGGCTCAGTTTATCCTGAGCTATCTCTATAGTTTTGCTGCTATAGGATTAGACTGCTGGAGGATATAGGGACCCCTTTCATCATTCCTCATCATTGTATTTCCATTCTCCCATTCTGCAGTGTTTGTTAGTCCAATCTCTAACGTTCTGCTCTCTTTGCTTTTTCTGATAGTAGCTTCATCTGGTCTGTTCCTGTTTGACTGTGACTCCATCCTAGAAAGAAATATCAGCTGTGCTGCTGGCATCAACAGCTTGGTTTATAGATGTTGGAGATCATCCTGTTTTTCAGTGTAGCCCTGTTTCTCTGACTGTGACTGGCTGAATATGCTCTCTTTATTCCTCTGACATGGGAGCTGGCTCGGAGCTCGTCTGCCTGGCTGTGTATTTCCTGGACGGGGCCGCCAGTGGAGCTGGTTGAAAGTTGCCTTTTATATCTCTGCTTCTTTCTGTATGTCTCTGCAGGAGGTTTCTTCCTGTTAAAAGGGAGTGTTCCTCTCCACTGTCACTACAAGCATGCTTGGTGTGATGGATTGCTGAAGAGTCAATGAATCGATGCAATGACCTGGTTTTCCTAAGATAGAAAACTTTGAATGAATCTGACTCTATGAATTGGTTGAATTGTTTCTGTAAAGTGCCTTGAGATGACATGTTGTTGATGACAATTGGAGTTATATAAATAAACCAAACTGAATTGATTTCGTTTTTTTGCCACACGTAGCCTGTTTGTTGAAAGCCATAGCTTTCTGTTGTTCCATGATATAAAATCCAATAAAATATGTTTTTGGTTGTAACAAAGTGAACACAGTTGTAGATATTACTGGAAGGTTGAACAGTTCCCCGTATAATCAGGATCTATGCTTAAATGCTCTCTATCCTTTCAGACCAAAGAAACTTTTCAGAGCTCTGAACCATAAAGTTGTAGTGAAACTTTAGCCTGCCACCTCTAAATAGCCCCGTGAAAAAGTGCTTTCATGGTCTGGTTTTAATGGGGACGGGGCTGAGACTGGTATGAACATTGAAGCCAGAACAAACCCTCTGGTTATCCGTTCTACACAGCGAGAACAGGTGTGACCCCTGCCTTCTGTGCTTTTCAAAAGAAAAAGAGACAACAAGCTTAAAATTCAGCTACAGGCTGCGGCAACACGTTGATCTCTGAATAAACCAACTGCAGCTCTCTTTGCATGCCTGTGGCTGACACGCTCACATACATCAAGGCATAGCATTTCATTGCGTCAGGCGTGGTGTAAAGTGGAGGAGTTAAGTTTAAATGGGCCATCGTGTTTCACCGATCCATCATTCTGAGAGCAGTCTGACTTGCTTGAGGTCGGAGGAAAGAGAAGATCAGTCGCTTAGAAGGGGGCAGAAAATTGAGGTCAGAATGAGAGAAGTGTGGATTGACAGGAGTAAAAGTGATGGAAAGACAGTTTATATACACAAAAAACCTTCTGTGGCGGTTCACAAGCAGAATCTGACTCCTTTATTTAGGTCTCATACACTGGTTGTGTAAAAATACTTGAAACATTTAACCAAAAGGATTTAAAGAATACCCTACTGTCATTCAAAAATATTTATTTTTACCTACAGCCCAGTAAACCCAAACAAAATAAGCCATTATTGATTTATAGGCTCATTTTTTTATTTTGATTCCAAGAAAGTTTTTTAGTTAAAGAGCAAAGTGTTCCCCCTCTGAATCAGCAGGAAAACCTATTGTATCCACTAAAGGTCAGGTGAGACTATCAGTTCATTTCTGCTCAGTTTGTTTATATAAAACTAGATCAAAAGAAAAACAAAAACAGTTCCAGTTCAGTTAAAAGTATACAAAAAAATAAAATAATAAGTTTAAGTGACTTTAAATATCCCAAAGTGAGAAACAATAATTGGTTTTGTTTTATGCATTTCTTTATCTTGGATGAATGTTGTAAAATCAGAGGATATTTAAACAGGTAAGGTTAAGGAGAAGTCTGGTCAGCAAGGAATAATCAATGGATCATTACCGTATTTATACTTAAAACTAACACATTTGCACTGATTTGATTAATTTAGCATTAATCAGTAAAAAAAAAAAAAGATAAATAATAATTTTCATTGCGATCACTGAGTCTGGGGGCGGCCATTTTTGCCCAAATATAGTAACCCCTCCCTCCTGCCATCTTCCAGCAGTGACGTCACGGTGCGGTAAGCCTAGCGCCATTCTCCCCGCTTTACAAGCTAAATCAATGGGAACTACTAGACACATCTGCAATCAACAACAATTATTGAAGATTTCCAGAGGACTTCACCATTGAAATTCACCAGAGCTATAGTGAAACTGACAATGCCCACGTGCATGGCAGCTGGATGTTGGAATACATCGGGGATAATTGGAAAAAGAGGGAGGATTTGCCATCGAACTTCTGGCCAGAGAAAAAACCCGTAATATGTAGCCAACATTTGGAAGAAGAATGTTTTCAAGATGACTTGGATAATAGCGCGTTGTGACAAACACCAGATACAGCACTGGGACTTGATCAACAGCCGATACCGCACCGTGACGTCACAAACCAGTAGGTGGCAGTAGTGTTCTTTGACAAACATGGATGCCTCCAGTAAAGCACATTCAAATAGAAGAATAAAAACACTTATTATTTATTGAACAGCATGTAATAATTTCATATTTAAAGTACTTTTAGAAGTTTGAATTCTCAATATGACCAGACAAATTACCCAAAAAAACACCATAACCTCAGTGATACATGGTGGAGGCAGCATTATACTCTGGGCTTGAACTTAACTGAATTGGACAAAAAACTAGCTTCATTCAAAATGAATGAAATGTAGACTTTTTACATATGATCATTTTAAGACAAAAGGAAGAAATTAACAGAAAAGGAAAACAAACAGATAAAGGTAGGAGAAACATAAATGAAGGTAAAGATGTACAAATTAATTAAAGTCTAACAGGTTTATATCCTTTAGAAAGACTGTGGTTTCCTCGTTATGATTTAACTCTGAGTCTTAAACTTTGCAAGAAACAGATTTAGGTAAATAAGAGACTATTTTTTAAAAGAGAACACAGCCATTTTTTTTTGTGTATGTGAACCCCATCTTCTCCATCTTACCTCTACATTGATCATGTGGTGTACAGCCCACTGTGTTTTTGAAGAATACACAGTGGGCTGAAGCATAACAATAACTCAGCCTTCATTCATATAGTTTATATTATTGGTTATTTTTTAAGACTCATTGAGATATTAAGGGGGAAAAAAAGTGATTTATTTTAAAATTAAGGGGATATTCCAGTAGATTCAGACGGGCCGTTTCTGGACTGACTGAACATTATCAGGTAATCCAATGGACCAGTGGCTCTACAAATGAAAACTCTCTGTTGGTGAATACCCATTAGCTTTGCATGTGTAGGAGTGCTGATTAAAAATCGTTTGGGTTTATATCCGTCCCTAAAAGCAGATTTGTGCTCCTGTGTTTTCCACCTCGGCCTGGACTGGCTGTCACAGAGACTCCCTCCCTCGTTGTTAATGTGAGGCCATATTAGTTTTGGTGTGCCTGTGTGTGGAGTTCACTGTGTCTGCAAGATAGATCTGACCTCATGATGGTATCTCTGCCTTTTGTTGCTTGACATCCCTCAGGGTAACTGGGAGGTCACTCTGCCAGCTGGTTTGGAGATTTACCAGTTGCGTTTGCTCCTCTGTGAAGATGCCTCAATGGTTTCTGGTCCAAAGCCAGGCAGCGCTTTTCTGGAACAAGGCTGCAATCAGACAGGATATCAGTTTCATTTGGTTTAAAAGTCAGTGCTAAGGGTTTTATATCTTTTAAAATGACTGCAAAATCCTTACATGTGTAAATATAAAATCCATTGTGGACATCATGTCAGAACTTATTGAGGGAGATTCTGGAGTTTACAAAGCAGGAAAATCTAAAGGTATTTTTTCTCTCTCTCTGATAGACGCCTTAATATTTCCTGAAGTGCAAAATGAGTTTATTATTCACTGCAGTTGCCTCTAAAGGCTCCATTAGTCACTTAGTTGGAGTGTGATTCTGGTCGTATGCTCTAAACGTACACATAGGTTTGGATCAGCACAAGTGCAGTTTAAAACCTGTTGCATATTCCAAACAATGATAATAAACTAAAGAATTTTTCTGGCCTGACAGAAAAGGTCTGAAATGCCCTAATAAAAAAAGACGAGAGTAGATTTTGAAGGAGCCTTCGTGAAATAGAGGAGCTCAGATCTGCCCTGGGAATGAAATATCCTTTGGTGCCGTTCAAAATAACTTCAACATGTATAACTCTCAGTGTGTAATAATTACAGGGAGGTTAATGAGATTGCCAGTGTTCTGTCAAACCGGGACTGACTGAGGTCTGTTTCTGAGGAAGTCTAAAAGCCAATTGCAGAGGGGTGTATTGGTCCTGGTTCTGACATCAGTTATATATTAATGTAATTA
>NW_015150560.1:338860-341888 GCF_000732505.1 Cyprinodon variegatus
TTGAATGTTTGAGGAGACATTGTGTTCTTTAACCAGCCTTTTGAGGCACTTCATCATGATGGGAGTGAGTGCGACAGGCTGGTAATCATTAAGTGAGGTGACCTGGGGCTTTTTTGAGACTGGAATGATGGTGTCAGACTTAAAGAATGCTCACACTATAGTTTGATCCAGCGAGGTCTGAAAGACATCTGTGAGGACACCAGCCAGCTGACCTGCACACTCCCTGTACACCCACCCAGGTATGTTATGGGGGCCTTTCCTAGGTTGACTCAAGGGGCTTTGGGGTTCTGCTGTGATTCTCCCATGCATATTCAAAACAAAGATGTCATTCCAACTTGTTGCCAAAGGGGGCACACTTCTGCAAAATTTCTGGAACTGGTGCTGAATTCCATCCATCCATCCATCCATCCATCCATCCATCCATCCATCCATCCATCCATCTTCTTCCGCTTATCCGGTGTCGGGTCGCGGGGAGGGCAGCAGCTTCTGTAGGGAGGCCCAGACGTCCCTCTCCTCAGCCATTTGGGCCAGCTCCTCCGAGGAAATCCCAAGGCGTTCCCAGGCCAACCTAGACACATAGTCCCTCCAGCATGTCCTGGGTCTCCCCCTGAGCCTCTTCCCGGTGGGACATTCCTGGAACACCTCACCAGGGAGACGTCCAGGAGGCATCCTAACCAGATGCCCGAGCCACCTCAACTGGCCGCTCTCGCTGTGTAGGAGCAGCGGCTCTACTCTGAATCCTCCCCAGATGACTGAGCTCCTCCCCCTATCTCTAAGTGAGAGCCCAGACACACTATGGAGAAAACTCATTTCAGCCACTTGTATCCGGGATCTCATTCTTTCAGTCATGACCCAAAGCTCATGACCATAGATGAGGGTAGGAACGTAGATCGACCGGTAAATCGAGAGCTTTGCTTTTTGGCTCAGCTCTCTCTTCACCACAACAGACCGGTAGAGGGCACGCCTCACAGCAGACACCGCACCAATCCACCTGTCGATCTCCCGCTCCATCTTCCCCTCATTCGTGAACAAGACCCCAAGATACTTAAACTCCTCCATTAGGTGCAGTATATCCTCCCCAACCCGGAGAAGGCACGCTACCCTTTTCCGGCTCAAGATCATGGTCTCGGATTTGGAGGCACTGATCCTCATCCCGGCTGCGAACCAATCCAGCAAGAGCTGTAGATCACGCCCTGATGAAGCCAACAGAACCACATCATCTGCGAATAACAGAGATGCAATCCTAAGGCCACCAAGAAAGATCCCCTCAACACCTTGGCTGCTCCTAAAAATTCTGTCCATAAAACTTATGAACAGAATCGGTGACAAAGGGCAACCTTGGCGGAGTCCAACCGTCACCGGAAACGAGTCCGACTTACTGCCGGCAATGCGGACCACGCTCTGACACCTGTCATACAGAGACCTAATAGCCCCTATTAAAGGGCTCGGTACTCCATACTCCCGAAGTAGCCCCCACAGGACATGGTTGAATGCCTTCTCTAGATCCACAAAATACATGTAGACTGGTTGGGCAAACTCCCATGCACCCTCCAGAATCCTGCTGAGGGTATAGAGCCCAGGGGCAGACCCCAAAATTCCTTTTATAAAAAAATTCAGATTTTATTATGTACCTAATGTTTTATTCTTAATCACCTAATTCCACCCTAGATACACAAAAAGTCTTTTTTTCAGTTTTCTAGATAAGTTCTTAAAGGAAAGATCAACCTCCTATATTGAAAGCAGCACCAAAAAGTTTCAGAAATGCAAACTGTCAGTGAAATGATTGAAAGCTGTTTCAGCTATCTAACTTTTTTTTATCATTATTATTTTTTTTTTTACACAACGACCAAATAAAAATGGAGCGTTCCAACACAAATACGCTGCTGCATCCGGCAGGCAGGATTAATCATCTCCCTGCAAGAGAGCTATAGTGAGCTGCTCTATCTTGGCCCGGAGGAGACATCAAAACGTACTCTCCATGCCCGCCTGCTTACTGTTTCCCCCGGAGAGACAGGGATGGGTTAGAGAGTAGAGACTGGCCTCTGGTAGTGCAACCCTCAGTGGAGTCCATATTGATTATACCTGCCACCGCTGGCTAGCTGGAGCTGTGTGCTCTGACAGCTGGCAGCGCCGGCTGAGATTGATAACGGCTCCCGCCCAGTTTTAGCCGGCTACCTTACCACTTCGCTCTGTGTTGGTGTTAAAAAAGCAAACTTGTTTATTATTACTATGTTATTGCTATGTTTTGATTCCGTTTTAGATGTCTCTTTGTCCAAGTGGAGCTTTGTTTTCTGATGTTGTGGAGGAAAAAAGTATTCAACTCCATTTAATGATTTGATGGATTTCACTCAGTTGGCACTTTATTTTATCTTTGCAAAGAGAGAAGAGTTCATCATACGGCCCTTATTGCATGGTAATCAGCCCTGTTCTGACTGGGCAGCGTTCCTTCCTCATTAGTTACAACAATGGAAAGTAGTCAGATTTAAAACAAAATACAGACACTGAATAAACCTTGAGAAAGAATCTGGCTTGTTATGGGAATAAGTATGTCATGTCAATAAGCATAGAGAGTGTGAGTGAAAGAGATTGAGAGAAAACCTTTTTCAATGAGTAAATAGCATAAATAGTTACATGAAATAAGAGAAATCTAAATTTTCTGACCACAGCTCAGAACTTCAGACTCCTTTTGCTTGAATGGAGCGCACCTTTTTGTAACCAGTTTTTCTTTTTAAGTTTTTCATTTTTGTTTGGGGTTTGTTTGTTTATTTAGAGTTTATGTTGAATTGATTAAAAATTTTAAACCATCATTTGCCTGGAAAAATCCTCTTAGGCTCGCAGAGTCGCTAGGGCCAGATGCCTATCTTTGGTGGTCTTTGGACAAGAGACAGGACACCATGGACAAACTGCCGCTACCTCACACAGCAACACAGAAACAAACACAATTTTACTGCAAGGCAAATTAAAAAAGACAGTTTAACCTTCAAATAACGATTTTGGAAGAAGCCACGACCATGAAACCCCAAACCAC
>NW_015150560.1:342415-346376 GCF_000732505.1 Cyprinodon variegatus
TTTTAAGGGAATTTTACTCAAAATAAATCTAATAATCTGCTATTGCAGTGAGACTGTTGCACTTGTCTTTCATGGTTTCAAGAAGTCTTACCAAGTGCGTATATGTGTGTGTGTGTATTTATATATATATGTATGTATGTGTGTATATGTATATATATGTGTGTGTGTATGTATATATAAATGTGTGTGAGTATGTATGTATGTATATATATATGTATATATATATGTGCTAAAAGTTGACAATTTTCCAAGCTTCAGAGAAAGGTCTGTAAAGCAAGCAAACACCTTGGCTCGCGCACAGGAGAACAAACTAAAAGGTTGTAAGGGGGGATTCAGGTGGCTTAATGGATAAGGCTCCGGCTTCTGCTGGGATCTTTTTCTTATTTGTTTCTCGGCCTCCCCCCGTTCCTTCTCGTTTTCTCTTTCTATTACTATTTGTTTTCACGCTCCGAAGGCTTCATTTGAAATCCTCTCCTTCCAACCATTCAGTTTGCGACATCAGCATCTGGTAGCTAAAAATTGAAACACAAGCTCGACCAAAGGCCTTATCTTTGTGATGTCTGCACACGCATTCAGCCTGTACAAGACACACTGACTTAACATTACAATTAAAAAGAAGAAGACAGACAGAATGGAGTAACAGGATGCGCTCCTTTAAGGCTGTCCGCATTAAGTTGAGAAAACATTTCAGCTGCTTCAGATGATTCCTTTTCCACACTATTATTCTCACTTTCTTTGTGAGTCTGTTTTCCCCTGGAAACAGCCTCAGCATGTGTCTTTTGGTAGTGTTCATCAAAGAGCAGTGGTTCCCCAGACGCTGCTACAAGAAGCCTGTATCAGGTTGCTTCACTTTTATTTATATGTCATTGCGGGTTTTTTAAATATCTCCCTGCGATGGGAGAGCTTAGTCTGTTTTGACCCAGCTATTATTTTCACGGTAAAGACCACAGAAACAAACCTCTGATTCTCTAAGGAGTCAGAATCAAAGACCCTTAGACTGGAGAATGAGGAAGAGTCGGTCGGTTTAGGTATTTTCAGAGTCACTCATCCACTTAGCTGTCAAGCAAGCAGCCTCTCGACTGTCTGCTGATGCTTGATGAGGTGCGAGACATGCCTGAGCATTAATGGAAGTGAAACCAAAATAAACCATTTTCAAGTATAAAAAGAGATGCGTATGTGGGGCTTGGTTGTGTTGCCTTTGATTTATTTCTCCAGGGAGAAGTAGGACCGCATTTGTGCATTTTTGAAGAGGAGAGAATGTAAAAAAAAAGAAAGAAAAACAGAAAAAAACAAAACAAAACAAGGAAGGTTCCAAGTTTGCCACCAGAAATCAATTTATTAGAGAGGGCAGCATGTCTAAAAATAGGGAACCCCCCAAACAACAGCGCTGGAATTAATTGTTCTTATTCTGAGGGAATGCAAGGAGACTCCAGAGATCCAAAGTTTCCTCTGTTGTCTTGTATTCGAGCGAAGAGGTACGGCAGCATTAGTCTGGTCTAGTTGTCAACTTCTTTTGTTTTTTGGTATATTTCTGCTTGTCTGCTGCTGTCAAACAGAACTGGATCTCAATCACACGCCATCTTACCACTCGTCAACAGCACCGCCAGCTGTCTCATTTGACAGTAGATGACGATTTATCACAAGTTCAGCTCGGTAAATACACAATAAATGTTTTGTCACACTACACCAAGTTCTTACTGTTTTGTTTTTTTGTATTTTGTGTGTGTGTGTGGGTGGGTGGGGGTGCTGACGGGTCCTTTTGGGGGCTGATGTGCTGTTTTTAATGAGATCTCTCAGCAGTGTTTAAATATTTAACCGTTCCCGGTGAAGCCTCCCTAACAGCCGCCAGGCAAACCCGGTGAGGCTTCGTGCAATCATGGCAGACAATACAGGACCCAACCCCTGAAAAAACATCGGAAAATACACCAAACCTGAATATATAATGGCTCTGTGAATGCAACTGCATGCTGAGCGTAATACCTTCACCTATCGACAGCAATCCTGTCTATGCCCTCGCAAATATGCACCCAGACACCGTGACAAAGGGTGAGCAAGAAGTTAAAAAGCTCCTGAATTATACATCTGCTTTTTAATGGGATATTTTCAAAACTTTTCTTTCCCCCCGTCGGAGGCTTTCTTCTGCTGTTTCTTCCTCATTTTGAGCTTTTGCTGTTCACTTTTGAGAAGCGTTTCACCGACGATCTGTTCAACTCCTACACCCTTCATGTTTTTCTATCCCACCACCCATCATTCACAGAGAGCGGAGCCAGGGTGTCTGCCACCACCTGCTGTGTTCAGAGGGATCTGATGCTGGTGTGTGTGTGTGTGCGCCTTTTTTTATGCTCTGAAAACTGAAGCAAGACGAGAGACTTAAACTCTGCATCTTCAGGCATAGAATGGATGTGATGTTTATCCCATGAATTTAAGTCTGAGGGAGTAGAAAAATAAACAGTTTATTCACAAAGGTTTTTTAAGGGATCCATCACTATACATCTTAGCCCAAATATGTTGCAATTATTCTATTAACCTAAAAATTACTGCTTGTGATATGTAAAAACTCATAGCAACTTATTATATATATATATAATATATATATATATATATATATATATATATATATATATATATATATATATATATTATATTTTCCACTCATGGTTGCCTTTTATTTCATGTATACAATGCATGCTGCAGATGATGTCTGTCAATTTTACAGAAAGAACTACATTTCACCCGCACCCCCTCCATGCTTCCGTGTTTTCATCTGAGAAGAAGAAGAAGAATTCTTGTTCTTGCCCACTGAGTGATTTGCCCACGACAGTCGAGTAAAAATCAAACATTTTCCCCATTAGATTTCCTCCTGACCTTACGATTCCTGATGGGGAGGTGGTCATGAGAGGCTGGTCGCCCGTGTTAGGTTTATTCAGTGATGATTATAAAATTAATGTGTGCTTATAAAACATTTGTGCAAGGGGATGCTCCACTCCTGTGTCATGATTCAGTCAGGAGACCATCCTGCCTTGTCATCTGATGGAGCATTCTGTCTTCATGAACTGATCAATTGTTCTGTCAGAACAATACTCTGTTTGTAACCATGCGTCATGTTCTGATAATAAACGCTTTGCGGAGGAGGTCCAGTGAGAGACAGTGTGTTTGAGTCTGGGGTTCAACTGTCTCTCCTTTCTGCAGAAATTATATCCATAAATTGTGTATTTCAGTTCTTCTTAAGCAAAAACCTACATTTTATGAACCCGACAGCCCGTCATCACCCCCTGTACACTACACAACTAACTATCAGGCTGAAAGTCGGTCCGATCGAAAAATTATCGCAGAACTGGAAAGTCCCCCCAAAAAGGGGGCAAAAAACCCACAGTGTAAGGGAAATTATCCATCCATCCATCTTCTCTCGCTTATTCCATCAGGGTCACAGCGGGACCACTGTCTATCTCTTGCAGTGTATGGGCAATAGGCAGAGTACACCCTGGACAGGTCACCAGTCTGTTGGTGGACAGACAAAACCACACACAAACACACTCACACCTAAGAACAATAGTTGTGAAGCCAATTAACCTAGTGCTACACTCAGACTGCATGCGGGAGGCAGCAGAAGCAGCTACTTTACATGCAAAATCAATGGTTGACGCACATAAAAAGTTCTTGATATGCATTTTGAGCTGCAGGAGCAGCACATCTTGGTACGTTGAAGCTGCGCCTCATCAGCTCATGAGCATCTGAGGGGTGGGATGTGCTGCTCAAGCAGCAGATGCTGGAGTTGGAAAAATTTAACTTTTGCTGCTTGACATCATATCAACCAATCAGAGAAGCTGATCTGGGAGCTGGGAAGGAGACAGACACAGCACTGCTGATGCAGGGCGCTATGATCACTCCTCTGAAACAGTTTATTAATGCCTAAATCGACTTAAAATGTCGAAGCCTGTCACCGCAAACATTAGCGCTAAAC
>NW_015150560.1:346857-347623 GCF_000732505.1 Cyprinodon variegatus
TCCATCCATCCATCCATCCATCCATCCATCCATCCATCCATCCATCCATCCATCCATCCATCCATCCATCCATCCATCCATCCAGGTTTCTCCTTTTCTCCATATAGGCTAATGATCCTTCACACTCTCCGTAGTTCTCCTGTAGTGCGAGCACAGGGCGGCTGTTACGCGCCTTTAGCGAGCATGCCCGTTTCCTGTCGCTTGCGTGGTGAATCGTGCCGCCACGCTGTGCGGAGATGCAGGGGAAACCGTATCTGATGGGGAAAACGCAGCTCCAGTATTTCCATCTGGAAAACGCTGTTTTGCCGCTGGAGTCCTCCTCACTCTCCATCCTCCCCTCTCTCATGAGGGGCACGACTCCTATCATGAAAAAAGGTTAATTGTGCGACCTGAGTAACGTGCAGTAACGAGGTGTCGGCAATTGTAACTGCGTTATAGTTACAGTAAGAGTAATCATTTTGATAAGTCGTTACTAAAAAAAAAGGTAGCGGCGTTAGTAACGCCGTTACTTTCAACGCCGTTACTCCTATCACTGCACTTCTAAGAGCAAATATAGCAAAGCCGTTCTATGCCATTGAACACAGGGGCAGCAGTGGACTCGCTTCAGAAGCGTCAAATATGCACTTGAGGCACATCTGACCTTAATGTGGACAAGCATCAAAAATAAAGCGAGCATGCCCGTTTCCTGTCGCTTGCGAGGTGAATCGTGCCGCCGCGCTGTGCGGAGATGCAGGGGAAACCGTATCTGATGGGGAAAACGCAGCTC
>NW_015150560.1:348918-363491 GCF_000732505.1 Cyprinodon variegatus
CGCAGCTCCAGTATTTCCATCTGGAAAGCGCTGTTTTGCCGCTGGAGTCCTCCTCACTCTCCAGTGAGTCCTATCATGAAAAAAGGTTAATTGTGCGACCTGAGTAACTTGCAGTAACGAGGTGTCGGCAATTGTAACTGCCTTATAGTTAGAGTAAGAGTAATCATTTTGATAAGTCGTTACTAAAAAAAAGGTAGCAGCGTTAGTAACGCTGTTACTTTCAACGCCGTTGAAAGTAACAGCTATTACTATAAATGTAATAAAGTGAGAAGATGGAGGCAACTGATTTGCGATGGACCTAAATTGCCTAAATTGGATAGAAACACGTCATTTTCTTTTCTTTTTCTGTATTTTCAAAGTTCACTCAAAATTTGCTGCAGAATTGGATGGAAACACAGCTAAGCTGGTTTTCTCCCATACAGGAGTTGTTTTGAGGCGGCCAAGAAAAACAGCTTCTCACTAACTGCTGAATAAAGTTCCATTTATTTCTAGTGTCATTAAACCTAACTTGTGATATGGACTCATTTGTGTTGCCTGTCTGTGTGTGTTTGTGTTGTTATTGACATCTGGTGCGAATTTCCTGTCAGGGACCCCGTCGGAGACATGTTTACCAAGAAACGCATTGATGTGTTCAATGCATATTTTCCCAGCTGTGTTTTTAATCCACTTTTATTTATTATCTTCTCATTCTGCCACTGATGCTGTGATACAGAGTGATGTTTGTGAATATATATGCGGACGACTCGGGCTGAACGTTTGAAGGTTTGGTTATGGAAGGTGGCAGATGGAGGAGCGAGGACAGTCTAAGGAAACATGCATACCTGACAGCCAGAGGAATCTAGGGGGACCCGAGTTTGCAGATGACAACATATCCACAACACCCCCCGTCACTCTCACCACCCCCACTCTCATTTCCACCTACTTCCAGTCCTCCCCTTGGCTCTTATTTTTTTTCTGTTGTATGCTTCCCCTCCCCCCCAGATAACTCATCCCTGACTGTTCATCAGCTCTCCAAAATCCTCCATCTTTGCTTTTAGGCCTCCCTGATTGAAGCGAGCATTATTAGCCCCTGCTAACCTGCGCTGTCACTGTTTAAAACGTTGTTTATTTGACGTGGGATGTATATAGACGTTGCTGACGGGCTTCAGTTTTTGGCAGACACTCTGTGCCAAATCATATGCATGACTCCTCTTGCCGTGCCGCTTCATGTGGCTGCCAAGTGAGGTTCCGCCGAGACTTTTGCCAAGGGAGTACAATTCGAGCCCCCCCACCACCAACCGAATGCACATTAAAAAGACCTTGTACTTCCTCCGCACCCTCCCTTCACCTCCTCCCAAACCTGTACCAGCCCTGTGCCCTTCCACTCTTCTCCCACCCCCTACGCCTTAAGTCTCCATACCACACTCATTATTAATGATCTGAGGGACAGCTTTCATTTGATCTATTAGTTAGGATGGGACGGCGGCTGCTGCGCTGCTGCATCCCCGCTGGATCTTTAATTATTTCATGGAGGGCTTTCCTCCTCACCGCAGCTCCCTCTCTGTTGTGCAGATGAAATATTGAAGTTGAGGAGTGTAGTGCAAAGTGGCCTCATACAGGGTGAGTTTTTGGTGTGTGCAAATACACTCGCCAACCCCCCTTGGTCCCTTACTTCTCTGCTGCATGCAGTTTTTGCCCATAAACAGCATCTTGGCCTTCAAAAGCGTAGCCACAACCACCCCAGCTAATTTTTGGCAACCCTAAGCAGGTGAATTTCTCATTTTCTGTGACTTAAACACCTTAATGGGCAGTTCCCTTCTAAACCAGAGGGTGGCAGCAGTACCACCCTTCAATCTTAGGTCATTTGATATTTTGACAGCTAGTATATCAACCGTAAACTCAGGGGTGGATTAAGGACATTTCAGGCCCTAGGCAGGCGGGGGGCCCTCTGAATTGAGAAGACAACACATAAAACAGACCCATTATATAGATACAGACATTTTAATAGAATAGACATACATTTTTTTTTCTACGTTTGGTTCCTCTCTTCTTGTTTTCTTCTCTATGTTTTGTACTCAGCTGACTTTTCATGCTGTCTCTAAAGGAATGAAAGATTTTTTCCAAGCACTAAGCTCACTTAGCTGATTGCTCCTTCCTGTGTTTCCAAAAAGGCCAAAGTAAATAACCCAGTCCTTCTTTTCACTGTAGACAAGCCATGATCTGCTTATCTGTTCTCCATTTTTCATTTGGATGAAATAATAGCTGCATGAATCATGACAGCAGACAAGATAGAGGAGAGCAGGAGGCGGGGTTACCAATCTACTTGCTCTGGAGAGCAGAGTTCGCTGCTTTTAGATGTTGTCTCCAAAGTCTCCAGTAGCAGAAAAAAGTCGCTAGATTTGGTTGTAAGCGCTTTTTTGAAATGAAAGTGCTAGAGGGGTCTGAAAAGTCACAAAATATAGCGACAAAAGCATTAAATGTGCAACACTCTTTGCATCGTTTGTTTTAAACTGCCCCCACCCCCATCCCCCCTACTAAGCTGACATCAAAAATACAGTAATTCATTGTTAAAACCAACTTGCTAACATTAAACATGTTAGTTTATCGGAAAGAAGGCAACGTTATTTCCCTGAATCACCTAAGAGTCTTTAATTATAGATAAAGAATAACTGCTTAATCAATCAATGTGTATATTATACAGAAACGTTAATGGTTATTTTAGAGAGGAAACATTAAGAAAATAATTGTTTAGATTTTTTAGCAAGGGCTTCATTAAAATGTCTGATTTGTCCAGTGATTGTTTTTGTTTTTTTAATTATGGATGTTTTAATCAGTGTAGTTTGACCCTATTTTTTATATATATATATATATATATATATATATATATATATATATATATATATAATTTAATTCATTAATCCCAAGGGATAAATATATAAGGTTGAGTCTAATTATGCATGGTATGTGTCATATAATTATGTGCAAAAGTTTACCTTCATTTATTTAACTCCTGTTCTATAGATAATTTTAGCAGAAGTTTGAGATCTAGCGCGCCTGTGGTATCTCTATGGTTTCAGGATGGACCTTCGTTTCTCACCACATCACTCCAGTAGTGATGTCAAAGATTGGAAACAGATCCGTTGGTTATGAACTTTCCCCTTAAACCACAGCTTTCCATTAAAACAAACAAATTCCAACGTTCAAGTCACTCCAGCGGCTCTAACCTCTGTGTTTATGTTGGCGATGCAAGAAAAACCCCTAGAAAGAAATTCCTGACGTTCCTAAAACAGAAAACTACTGTATGGTGAGAGATGTGAATTATTTTATTGTTAGTGCTTATGAGCCATCAGTGCCATATTACATTTGCGCTGGAGGGCAGTAATGGTGTGGTATCACCACTCACTATTTGTTTCAACAAAAAAACAAACAGCATTTAACAGCATCTGACAGAAAAATATGGCTGACACCAGAGGCAAACACAACTTTGGAATAAGGTAAGCGCTCTGGCTCACGGCCTAATCGCTTTGCTCAACAGTCTGTGTTAGTGGCACATCTGCTGAGTCATTAGGCAGCTGATACATTATAAATACAATAAACTGGATTCATATACCTTAAATATAAAGATTCACACTCCATGAACATAATCACACCTTTTTTACCCTGTGTAGTGACATGTGTTGGTGACACTCGCCCAAAGTGCTCAGAAAAACATTGCTTTGCCGTTACCGGCGGTAAGAAGCCTTACACTCATGAGTGGAACCATAGGGAATGACAGTGATATACAGCGCACCATTAATTGCCATATGAATGGGGTCTGCATTTGTTGGCGCGCCGCTGATGCATCACAGTAAAAGAGATGGGTCACTCTGTCTTCTCCAGCCCGCAGCATTGCCAAGCTCATAATTACTAAAACCCCCAATTAATCTTCCCATCACAAAGGCCAAATATAGGCTTCCTGCTTGTATAAATGAGTTACAGCATATACTCTTAGCTAATGTGCAAACTCATGCGTGTATTTAGTGCCTTGGTTCATAAAGACATCAAGTATAAACAGAATGAATTTTCCTGAGGGGTTAAAACGATGTACCACCCTGGTTATCATATGTTTAGCATCAGCTGGGTTAACTAGTGTTACATGGGCAGTTGCTGCCTTGAGGCATCCGTTTTTTTTACAAGGTAAATGTTTATCTCCAATAGATCCTGTTAACTGCTTCATAAAGTCAAGTTGCAGAGATGATCAAATTCCAGGAAGGGGAAACCTAGAGCTTCGTCTCATCTCGAACACTCTCCAGCTCATCCGTCCCTTCCCAGGACGAGACTCCTAAACCTTCAAAAAGCTTCCTCAGCTTTCTCTTTTGGATAAGCAGTGGCTACACTCTGAATGTCAGGTGATAGCTAGGGTTGCCAACCCTCCCTAGCTATTACGTATTTAGTAATAGAAGTACCTGTCCCGTATTTAGGGGAAAAGGAACGCACTTTGTCCAGTCTTACTGTGAGAGTAAAAAATACTCTGTAAAAAGCTAATGGAATATGAAGAACAAGGGGACGTTAGATACAAAACTTACAGTAAGCTTGGTTCCGGGGCCTGTCCTGCTTTGTGACCAACGAGCCGACAACATATATGTAACGATCCAGAATACTGATTACTACTTTTCGCTCCCCGTTGGTCATGAACTCCGCCTCCCCGTGTAGTGCCTGCACCATCTTTATTATCAGTCGCCGGTGTAGGTACCAGATCTGCTCGGGTGGTCCGACATTACGCTACATGACTGGCCAAACGTCCCCACATGATCTAAAACGTTGTGGTTGCCCAGACAACAATAACATCACGCAGCGTCAGTTTGCAGAGTCAGGAGCATCTGTAGCATTAGTTACTTTAAATTCGTGTCAACAACCTTTTGTTTTCTTAAAGTAGAATAACCGTTTAATTTGCCTAAAATCTCTATGAAAGACATTTAAGATGTCCCATTTGTGCCCCCCTGCCCTCAGATCTTACTTAATCTTAGAACACAGTATTTTACTTCAAGACTGACAGTGATTGTTTTCTACTTTCGGCTAATTTAGATCACCGATGAAATGTAAAATAGCTAATTGACCCTTAAGAAATAGGTGCAATACACTTTGTCCGAGTGGACTTGCCATATGTTGACGTCATAAGTGTCAGGGCGTCGAGCAGATCAGGTACCTACACCGGTATGACAAATCCCATGATGCTTTGCAAGGACAGCTCTTGCAAAGCAATCTGAGATACATCTGCTCATCTAGTGACCATCGAGGATCCCTACTTTTCAAGTTGCATTGTGGGAAATTTTTAGTCCACTACTATTTCAATCACTAGACATTCAGACACTCACCTAAAATGGCGTAACCACTATATAGTGCTCTGTATACTGATTGGGACAGATGTTCGGGCGCAGCCTCTGATGTTAACACTTGAAGTTTCAGCTTCAGAGAATATTCCTATTTATGTTTCCATGTCAGAACTTGCAGCAAAGGGCCAGATGTCTCAGTGGTGATCTGTGGTTTATTCATACACAGCTTAAATAAGGTAATGTCAGCAATAAAAGCAGTATGGTTATAGAAAGGAATGTATGTATATATGACAGATCTATTAAGAAACAAACTAGAATGAACCATTATCTTTTAACTAAGGCTACTTGTGTGTTTAAACACACAGGTAAGACTTCAAGGACAGAATTTGATTAGAATCAATTATTTTTTTCCATTAAAACACCCTGTAGAGATAAATACATTGTCCTTATTTTTGTGACAAACTCAACGAATACATTAAAGGTATAATAGAGGATGTTCTTTTTCTGGGTGGTTCATCAAAATAAGTGGTCCTCCTAAATGTCAGTCATTCTGGTAATATGTTTACGTAAGGCCGCACTACATGCTTATCCACATTTTCACTAACCCGTGGTGAGTCTGACATGGTGTAAAAATTGGAAATCTTCTTTTGGAAAGTAAGCTTGTATGAGCAATGTAAACAGCAGCTTTTAAACAGCGTGCACGAGGAGAAATAGGCTTGTGCACGCTCTTGCATATGTTTAATGGCCGTTCCCTCTCGGGAGCGGGTACTGGGTTGTGCGTGTGCATTGCTTTTAAAGTGGAGAGGGAGGATTTTTTTTTCTTTGCAAAAGTCCTCCAGTATACCTTTAAGTCGGACCACTTTGTAAAAATACCCTGAATTCATGTTAGGTACTCGGAAAAGTTGGAACTACATAAGGTGTAGTTCGTACAAACATACTCCTGGTTCAGGAATCCCAACTTCTTGTACTCTTGTATTTCTTTTTCAACACTTTAAGGACAAGAGTGCATTTCATATTCCTATGTTGTTTCATTCCTCACTGTTGGGACAGGTGGGAAAGTCTGCAGAACATATAGTTGACTTTGAGTTTCTTTGACTGACATATTTGACTGCTAGGATCATACAACTGTTAAGACCTTAATGCACTTCACCTAAACTTCTTGTACAAAGTGAATAAAAGTAACATTGAAAAAAAAACAATGTTCACATGTGATTTCAACATTCCAGCTGAGAGCCTTTGGGTGTATATACCAAAAAAAAAAGATAAGTTTTTCCCATTCATTTTTCTGGAAAGTTAGTTTAAAGTAGGTTGAAAGTTGACTGTATCTTTTTTAATGTGTGTATAAAACAAAATCTATGTATCAACATTTTATTTAAACTTGTTTCATGTATTTCATTTTACAACAACATTCAGAAGGGAAAAAGAATTTTAATGCAACATTAACAATCCGGCTAAGGTTCCTTTGGAGGCTGGTAGCGTTTTCTTTTTCTGTCATGAGATATGTTCAAATTTAGCGTTTCTTTGTTAAGAATTAAAACAACTTAAGCGCCATGGTGGATGTCTGCATCTATTATTTACAGATAAAGTGTGATTCTGAAGGCTGCACAACAGCCTGCTTTGTAAAAGCAGAGTTAGAAATGAAATACAGACTTTTCTTTGACAATCCTCCTGTGAGAGTGTTTGTGTTCTCCATTAATATGTATTTTTTGTCTGCAGCATGCCGTTCTGGCTCCTGGCCATTCAACCTTTACTCATTGTGAGCAAAATCTCTTTTCCACACTCCAATCTGGCCACCTGCCCTCCTGCAGCCTCATTGACAGCACCTTACTGGCACCCAGTGGCCACACGCGGTCCTGCATGAGTTGGATTCTCGGCTGCCAGCTGGGGGGTTGGAGGAGAAGGAGAACTGTTTACAAGTGGCATTTGGCCCTAATTAAAAGCAGCACTTGTTGGAGCACTAGGTCTGCAGAGGGGCTTGCATCCACGGTGATGCAGGCTGGGCCGACGATCCTCCGATAAGCTTCCTCAACTCTGCACATAAGAACAAACACATCGACCAACAAGTGAGCAATATGAGAACATGACAGGAAAACCAGAGGCTGATTCATGCTTTAACTTTTTATAATAAATCCAGTTCAAGCAAAATAAACAACACAGATGGCTTAGAGTGTTGCTTTTGTCTTTTTTCCTATAAAACTCCTGCCTATGTTGGCGATTGGCAGTCTGCTGAATCTCTCTGTCTTCCTAACTCCTTCTGTTTTCTAATTCTGCTGGCCCAACATCTGGGCGTCCCATGTGGACAGGCCATTACGTCAGTGGAGAAGATGAATGAAAGTAGCTATCGACCTGTCTGAGTAGCGACTAACCGGGCTGTGAGTTTTGACCAGCGTAGTGGAGCACAGCAGTGCAGCAACTAATCACCTGCTTTTTCTCATCAGGCACTTTTCTCACGGGACGGTAATTGATTGTTAAGTGTTTGATGGATAAGACTGAGACTGAACTGGTCAAACTGTGAAAGTGCTGTGCAGTTTGCACCCATCTGTGACTCCACAGTCACACACAGCCTGTAACCAAAAGCAGTAAACATTTGTTCTCCTGTGACATCAGGCTGATGGGTTTCTGTTCTCTCACTTTTTTTGGCATTTTTAAACTTTGGGCACATCACAGTTTTCTACAGCAAAAATGGAAAAAGGAAAGTATTTCATCTCTGTCATACATGACACAATGAAATAAATATAACATTTTTGATTTCAAAAAGAGTGATTTTAGTAAACAAATATGTCTTTGCAGTGTTTTTTGTAGGTGCAAGTTAAGCTAATTAAAGAACCATTTGAATCACTCTATTTGCAATAAGTATCTAGCAAATATAAGATTTAAATTTACATTAGAGCATCTGCATTAGTTGCAAAAATATTCCCAGCTGGGCATACACTGTGTGATATTTTCAATCGTTGCAAGTAGTTACGGCCTAAACTGTACGATGAAACTGCAGGGTTTAAATGTTCAGAGCTCACAGTGCATGTTCTCACACTGTGCAACCCGACACTCTGATGCAACCTGCCTGCTCGCATTACATGACCAAAAACCACACGTCGGACTCGGCGCAGAGAGATGGCGCTGGTCAGACTCGTCAATCTGGAAGAACGCCCTTGTTTGCGCAGTGCTCAAGGTTCTGGTAAATCGGCTTGTAGCTCTGCTCCAGCAGTACCTCACGACGGCCAACTGAATTTCAAACATTTATCCCGACATTATGATTCCTGATCGGGAGGTGGTCGTGAGAGGCTAATCGGCCCTTGTTACCCCCTGTACACTATGCGACGCATCGGGCTGAAAGTCGGCCCGATCGAAAAATTGACTGTACGAACCAGACAGTGTATGCCCGGCTTTAAAGGGGCATAGTGACATTATATGAGTTTTTTTAATTTATACGTCAGAAAATAACTGGTTAAAAACGTTTTATTCTGTAAAATTATTTTCTTAGTAAATTAAGCCATTCTGTATATACTTACAACAAATTTGAGAGCGCCACTGAAGGTAGGGGGACAGTGGCGTTGGATGTAGGAGTTTGCCCTGAAAGCGAAGGATTGACGGTTTAAGCCCCGGTTCCAACTTTCAGTGTCGTTGTTTCCTTGGGCAAGACACTTCACCTGCATTGTCTACTGATGGTGGTCAGAGGGCCCGGTGGCGCCAGTGTACGGCAGCCCCGGCACACGTTGTGTGCGTGAATGGGTGAATGACTGAATGTAGTGTAAAGTGCTTTGGTAAAGTCTTCTGACTTGAAAAAGCGCTATATAAGTACAGGCCATTTACCATAGCACCTGATGCTGGAAATCTATTTAGACTCAAAAAGGCCTATTTTAACACTATCAGGAAAGACACTTGGTGTATAAAACCGTAATTTATCAGGATCAGGTGATTTCGATGTTTTTTGTAGGGGTGTAAAATGTGACCATGTCCCTTTAAAGGTCATAGCTACAACTTTAAATCACAATTATTAATTAAAAAAGATCAAGCGTCTGTCCTTAGAATGGTGAAAATTTAAATATAAATGTTACTCAAAATGTAAATTTTGACAGGTCTAAAATATATTAATATCTGTTTACAGCGCCAACATGGGATTCTGCCCAATAGGAGCAGTAAGTTGAAGTCACATGATAAATGGATTTTGAGTTTCAAACATTTACCTTTGCTGTTCCTTCTAAGGTTAATACTTAACAAGGGCCAGCACAAGAGCACCACTAACTGGCCGGGAGGAGTTAAAATTAGGGCTGGGCTATTAATTGCATTTGCAATGTAATTGCAATTTAATAAAAAGCTATTTTAAAATTGCCGGGGCACTTCATTTTTAATCTACATTTAACAAGAATAAGACACAAAATTTCTCAACACAGCCCTTCAGGTGGTTAAACGCTTGAAGTGGGTTTATTCGCCTCACAAAAAGGTAGAGAGTAGCAGCTAGCAAGTAGAAGGTTAACACTTTTTCACACAGTGGTTACAGCAAAGTCCTGTAACAATGGACTCTGGATGAGCACGCTGTTAAGGGAATAGTACACCCAAAACATGATTAGCCTTCATTTTCTACTCACCCCCATGCTGAACAACACTCTGGAGTACTTTTTTGATATCTCAAATGCATCTGGAGATCTGGGAGGCTTCTTGCTGTCTGCTGACATTCAAATAATGGAGGTCTATGGCGCCCGAGGCAGAAGGGTCCATAAAAGTCCACAAAAAACGTGTCAATATTCCTCCATACTGCTCGTCCAATGTATTCCAAGTGTCCTGAGAGGGTAGCGTCCAGAATTTACTCGAAACGAAGTCATTTAGAATGTTTTTAGAGCATAAACAGTAGTGTATAGGATTTCCTAAAAGCGCGCGCCTGCGAGTTCACGAGTCTACAGAAACCGCGGCAGACCAAACCAGATGAAAGTGCGCATTCAGCTCGGCAAAGAACTCATGCTCTTCCTCAACACTGAAGTCCTCAGACATTTTTCTTTCGTTGTTTCTTTCTTTGCACAGGTAAACAGCACATTTCTTCTTCTACGCTTGCATTATCGGCAGAGCAGACGCTGAATGCGCACTTTCCTCCGGTTTGGTCTGCCGCGGTTTCTGTAGACTCGTGAACGCACTTTTAGGAAATCCTATACACTACTGTTTATGCTCTAAAAACATTCTAAATGACTTCGTTTCGAGTAAATTATGGACGCTACCCACTCAGGACACTTGGAATACATTGGACGAGCAGTATGGAGGAATATTGACACGTTTTTTGTGGACTTTTATGGACCTTTCTGACTCGGGCACCATAGACCTCCATTATTTAAATGTCAGCAGACAGCAAGAAGCCTCCCAGATCTCCAGATGCATTTGAGATATCAAAAAAGTACTCCAGAGTGTTGTTCAGCATTGGGGTGAGTAGAAAATGAAGGCTAATCATGTTTTGGGTGTAATATTCCTTTAAAAACCAAAAGCTTTAGGTGAAACATCTACAAGCTTTGGGTTAGTTCAAAGGAAAAATCTAAATAAAATTGCAATTGCAATTTTGGTGAAAAATGATGACAATTTAGATTTTTGGCATAATGGTTCAGCCATTTTTAAAATGATGTTTTCACCTTTAAGTCTTCTTATATTTTCTTATACTATGACAACACACTTTATGCGATGAAGAAACACAAACACATAACTGAGAAGTGAGCAGAAAATTCTAATTAAGTCATTACAATTCAAATCTACCATAAATGCATCCTGTTTTACTCTAACACCCCAAATAAAATCCATTGCAGCCATTACTAATTAGTCAGTAGAGCAATAGCTGCTGTAAGAGTTCCTTTTTTTTTAAAAAACACATTTTTGGGTCACAGCTGTAGTTTTCATGTTGGTTAGAACTTTTTAAAAGTATCCTGGATTTATGTTGGTTAAAGTCATGGAAACCAAAAACTGTGCAAAGACAAACTAAAGGTTTAAACATGATGGTGAATATTTTCAGTCATCCAGGTCACACTCATTCCAAACTTTGAAAATTTGTATCCGTGCATGATTTCACTTTTTGTTTGCCTCAGACTTTTTTAGAAAGCAACAACCATTTCTGCTGAACATCACACTTAAGCTGTACTTAGTTTTAAATTATGTCCCAAAATCCTGAGTATTTATACCAAATTGTGTGCATGTTGTGTCTAAAAATAATTAATCATTTTCAAAAGCATTGGAGTAGATTAATGCAAAAAAGTTCACCAAGAGTTTTTTTTCTATCAAATATGTGATTCAAAGATTTACTGGAATAAAAACAATGAGTTAGAGCGTCTCTCAGATGTAGAATACTAAGAACCTGAGTCTGAAGAGTCGGTTGTGATCCAGCTCCTGCTCCTCATCAGTCTTCACCAAACCTCTGTTCCTCAGCCTCCTCTTCCTCTCCTCAGGGTCCAGGGTGAGTAAAACCACCAGGCTGGGCTGGAGGAGGTCACCGGGCCAACAGTACACCTCAGAGCCCTCAGGCGGGAGGTTACTAACCGGGCCGGTTACTGCAGTGGCGATGGCGTAAGCTGCTGTGCTGTGCCAGAATCTGGACAAACATAAAGAAATAAAATAAAACAGCCGAATGAAGCTGGATAAGAACTTCCTGTATCATTTGACAACAAGGCTGAATTTGGCAGAGCTCCTGAGGAGGCTGAGGTCCCAGCAGGCCCCTCCTTAAAAATTTGTATGACTCTGTGGTAGCCTCAACCCTCCTCTACGCTGTCATCTGCTGGGCCCCTGGCAGCTCAGAGGGACAGAAAGAGACTGAACAAGCTGGTGAGGAAGGCCACTTCTGTCCTGGGCTGCCCTCTGGACTCAGTGGAGGAAGTGGCTAAGAGGAGGATGCTGTCCAAACTCACATCCATCATGGACAACACCTCTCACCCTCTGCACCAGACTGTAGAGGAGCTGAGCAGCTCCTTTAGTCAGAGACTTAGACACCCTGTCTGTAAGAAGGAGCGCTACCGCCAGGTCATTCATTCCTGCTGCCACCAGACTCTATAATAATGCACTATAACCACAATAACTCCTGTAAAAACCACTGTGCAGCTATATATATATATTTTTTTTTTTATTGACCGTGCAATATCCTGTGCAATATGCTGAATGTGCAATATTTCTCCATCTGTATATAAGCCAACCAGATTGTACATATTTTTATTATTTTTTATTTTGTTTTTCATTGTGTGCGATACATGTACACTTGCACCTTAATCCTATTTATCTTGATATACTGTATATACCTGGATATACTGTATATATATTGCTTATTCTTAATGCACCTTTTTCCTCCCTGTTTGCACCTTCTGTAACTTCTATGCCAATATGTGACGAGTGAACTTCTCCGCTGTGAGATCAATAAAGCTCATCTAATCTAATCTAATCTAGTCTTATAGATGAGGATTTCAGTGGGATCCACAACTTCTGGTGTTAAAGCTCTTCACCTATAACATCTGAGGGGAGTGTTGGCCCAGTGGTTAGAGCAGTGTACTTGTACTCTGAGGAGTTTGCAAGTACTTAACCCCACACTGCTCCCTGTGCATCGCACAATGGCAGCCCACTGCTTCCGAAAGGGAAGGGTTAAAGGCAGAGACTGAATTTTGTTGCTTTGTACTTGACAATGTAATGACAATAAAATCTATTCTTCTTCTTCTGTGCTGTATTGTATAAAGGCGCTAGATTCTCAGTCATCCAGGTCAAAGTAAATCCAAAAAAGTAAAAAAAACAATCTACTAGACTGGTTTCCAAGTTTGAAGACATTTCTCTTCCCATCCAGGAGCTTTTTCAATTCAAAATGTCAGAAATGGCGTTGAGATGGAGGCTTTTCATAGACAGGTATGGGGTATTGTAAGCGAAAAAAGAAGCCTAACGGTCCCAATTCCAAAGGAGAGGACCCTTCCTTCCGTTTCAAGTTGCATGTTCTCTAAACAAAGTCCAGTGGATTGTTTTTTTTTTTTTTACTTTTTTAAAAATGTTATAAAGTCAGAATCCTGGCAAAACAGCAAACGGCAGATTTCAAGTACTCAGGCCTTTTCAGACAGTACTGTTTCCTTTTCCTGGTAATGGCTGTCGCTACTCAATCTGTACAACAATGCCAACCACCAGTTTATTTGCAGGTGTGCGACCAACACTTCATCCGGGCTGCAACAGATTGCATTTTATGAAAATAGGTCAACATCACTTATTTCTGTCACCAATTATAAAAAGAAACTACATTGTGTAAAAAGTTAATAACAGTTTTGGTGAGAGATTAAATGCGTTTACATCTTTCTGTTATATCAGTAGCAGAACTGTCTTGGAAATGTAATTCCTGCCCTACAAAAGGATGTTGATTTTTCAGCTTTAACCTTTTTTTATGTTTGAATTTCTTTGAATAGTACACAGTGTATAATTTAAACAGGAACACAGCTAAAATACAGATAAATATGGTGCACTATGTTTTCACCAGACAATGAGCATGTCCTATGACAACGTCAGACAAGCAATATAATGTAAAAGATGTAAATGCATCTCTTCTTTCAGTGAAGTCATTATTATTATTACTTTACACGAAGTAGTTTAGCATGCTTTAATGATTTAAGGAAGTAGCATAATGAAATTATTTAATGGCAACCTTAATTAATATCTGGTTGCAAAAAAAAACTAAGGGTAGAGATCATGCTTCAGGTATGGATCAGGTAGCGACAGTGGCTAGTATGTTAGCAAAGCATCTTCAGGTTAATAGATGCTCTCTTCAATAGTAGAATTCTGACTCAATATGCATCTGCCGTGTTATTAACTGAGAATTTGCAAACAATTTTGTAAACAATAAAAGACATTAAATAAAAAAATTATTTAGAGTAAATGGAAATGAATTAGAAATGTAAATTTCACTGTGAGTGAGAGTCCATTTAAGCCTCGCTTTCATCAATGTACAGCAAACAGCGAGGCTAATGTTAGCTTAGCTCATACAAAGTTCCAAATCGAACATCGGTTATTTTAGTGCATATTAATACTGCTTCCTATTAAACTGTTAGTTATTACACTCTTTTTTAGGGGTGTCTAGTGGATGAAAAAGTAGTGCAAAAAAACTTCCCATAATGCACCTTGAAAAATAGTGTGTCGATGGTCACTAGACAGGCATATATATATCTATATATATATCTATATATATATATATATATATATAGATAGATATATATATGTATATATATATATATTAGTGCTGTCAATCGATTAAATTTTTTTAATCGCGATTAATCGCATCAATGCCTGAGTTAACTCGCGATTAAT
>NW_015150560.1:364696-367293 GCF_000732505.1 Cyprinodon variegatus
TACCTCCTCAATTCAAGAACAAATGCACTTATTTTAAGAAAAAATGACTTATCTAGATTTAGATTTTTTGCAGTGTAGACCCCGCTCTTTATAGTGAACGAGGAGTTAAGGCTCACATTTGGACACAGCCCAGGAAGAAAACAGTGTTTACAAGAGGCGGGACTTGCCGAATAGTAGCCAATCACAGGCAGTTTACTTTCTCAGGGTGGTTTCACTCTCAAAGGCGCAAAAATGGACATGAGGACAGAAACGTATCCGCACTTTATTCGGATAATATACAGAATCTACATTGTGACATCATAGTATAGTACCTGTCAACGATAACAGGTGCCTTGCTGCCCTCTTGGCATATTTGCTCAGCAGTGATGTAGTTTCCCACTGCGTAGAAGGCCCTCCGAATGAGCGGAGGTTCTCGATCAAAGCGGGCTCTCCAGGATGACAAGCACTGGGGTGGAGACCGCAGTAGAGTGGCCCCCAGAGCGTCCCGAAGAGACTCTGTTAGAGTAGTCTTCCCTATATTGGCAACAAAATGACAGAAACACAAAGGAAGGCATATTTACAAGACAACCAAGCACAGACTGTTTTCCAAACACTCCTTCATGACCTGTAAGTGGGAGCCTTCACCAAGTTTATAAAGAGCATTAGACAAGAGACGGATTCAATAAACCTTTTTCCAAGTGATGTAGCTGTTCTGAGGTCATGATACATGATATTCCATTAGGCAGAGCCCACTGACAGATAATGTTCTTAGCAGAGAACAGCCACCCATCATGTTAGAACATCTATGCATCAAGCTGATCCAATATTTATTTATGAGGTAATGGCATTAACCTGTGGCATCCAGGCCCTCTATGACAATAACAGGGAAGTCTGGTTTTCTTCTGGCATCCACTCTGCTGGGAAGCATCTCCAGTACAGACAGGCTCTCTGGGATGATGTCACCACACTGCAGACGAAGAACAGGAGTCAGTTTGCTGCTGTTTAGGAGTCATTAAAAGGTGCTTCACCTTCTCCTCTTGGACTTAAAGTAGAACATTGAAGTAGTTATAGCATATTTTTTACAATTACAAACAGAAATGATCATGTTCTTTTATTTTCTATTTAATTTTTCTCTTTTTGATTCCTTTGTGGAACCGCCATAGCCTGCAGATGCGGCCGCATCTCTTGAGGAGGGGTATCTGTGACCATTTTCACTCCTTAAAACAGACTTTCAATTAGATTTTGTCTGAACTTTGACTATACTACTCCAACATATACGCACCTGTATATGTATCCCTCTATAATGAAAGAAAAACCCACAACGGCCCCAGAAGTTACTAAAATGTGATAAAAATAATAATAAAAAAAATGATAAGAAAATGAAAATCAGAGGTTGCCTTTCAACCTGCTTTAAAATAAAAATAAAATATAAACTCATAAAAAAAGGCCTGGACAAAAAATATGTTTCCCACAGAAGAGACTGAAAATAATGTGACTACACTTCAAAAACGATCTAAAAATTAGTAAAAAAATGTCTTAAATTAAGTGTATTTACCCTTAATTTGAGCAGGTAAATGAGATAGTTTGCCAATGGAATGAGCAATTTTACTTTTAAAATCAGATATTTAGATAATATGAACTTGAAATAAGACAATGCAATTGTGTTTTATAATTTTGAGTGTAAATTGTCTTGTTCCATTGGCAAAATGTCTCCTTTACCTCCTCAATACAAGAACAAATGCATTTATTTTAAGAAAAAATTACTTATCTAGATTTGGATTTTTTCCAGTGTAAAGAGAAATTAAATCAAAGGTGTGGGGGGGGGGCACAAGTGACTAACTTCAGCTTGTTTGATCGTCAAATAACAGACCCAATAAGTGGCGCATCAGATGTTTGTAAAGTGAGCTTCTCAGGACTGACAGCGGTGACAGCCAATCGCACAAGAAAAGACAATGGGCCTATCAGGAGCTTTTGGGCGGGTCTAAACTCAGGGAAGCGGACTGCAGTTTGAGCTGCGGTTCTCCGCTTGGTCCTAGCGCTCAACAAATGTCTGTCTTCTGCAGTGTAACATTGCTTTTTGGACAGTAAAAAGTACAGAGGACCAAAACGGACGTTGCACGGAACATGCACATGCAAAATTACATCCATGCTGTGCTGTTTGGTAACATGGTGTGTCCCACACTCAACATGAAGCAGAGGATTTGAATCTCTGCAGGGTCAAATGAAATCTCCAGACTATCAAGGGATTATAGAGAGAACTGTGCTGCCCGGTGTCAGAAAGCTTGGCCTCGGTTGCAGGTCATGGGTCTTCAACAGGGTAATGATCAAAAACACAAAGAATGGTCAAATGGAAAACATTGATCTATTCTGGAGTGGCCTTCTATGAGACCTGACCTAAATCCTAGTAAGCATCTTCAGAAGAAGCTGAAATATGCTGTCTGGGGAAAAAAAAGTTGATAAAACTGCAGCAGTTTGTTGATGAGGAGTGGGAAGAAATACCTGCTGAAGGAAGAAGAAGATTTATGGACAGGATTGTTTGATTGCATCCTAGAATTTCTAAAAGTAGAATGGGAGGCAGATCTTTTAGTTATCAGGCTCCTCTCCTGTGGAACCAACTA
>NW_015150560.1:368411-373893 GCF_000732505.1 Cyprinodon variegatus
ACTGATTTAATCTGACTGGATGATCTGGTGAACTAGAAGGGGCCTTGAGATGACGTGTCGTGAATCGGCTCTATAGAAATAAACTGAATTGACTTAATTGCCTTTAAAGCCTCTCCTTTGATTTTTTTCATCATTTTGTTGAAGCATTGTTAAAAGCAATCATTTTCATATGATTTATATAGATTATTACTTTTGTCAAATTAAAATTTTTTGTGATAATAATGGGTTTTTCTTTCATTTAATGTGGGGTATCAACAATTTTTGTCCAAGCGTGTAAAACTGTTTGCTTTAAAGTAGCGCTTTTGAGAATGTGAGGCGTTCCTTCAACCCTATATTTATAAAGAGGGCAGCCATGCCTTCAGATTATGAGACGCACAATGCATCGCCACTCCCTCCATTAGCAATGTTTCCATTGATTTGCTCATAACAGTTTCATTTTTGTTTAACAGAGATCAAGAATCGGCCCCACCTTAAAAAAAACAACTGACAGCACATGCGGATCTGTTCAACTAGCGTGAAAAGAAAAGGTATTTGTATCAACTTTTAAAAAACCGGTATTGCTTTGAATAAATTGTTCCTAGTTTTGTCCAAAGCTGCTTAATTTATTAAAAAAATACATACATTGATTCACCAAATTATGTAATATGTTGTGTTTTTCTTCAAATATATAGAATAAAAATTTGCTACAATTATAAGCAGCTTTGAAAAAACTAGTAGTGGATTGTGCAAATGTACTAAATAATTTCTGGTTTCTCATGGTGATACATGGGCATAATATGGGGACTTATTTCTTTAAATCTTGATGCTTGCACATTTTAGATCATAAGGAAATAGACATTTTAAAAATGGGGACATTTCTATTTTTGGGGCAAAATAAATAAAAAAATCAGGAATGAAAAGCAAGAAAATGCTGACATTTCAGTACTGATTGAGAGACCAGGAGGGTCACAGATAAAGGAATCAGAGACCAACAGCTGACAAAAAGAGTTAGGAGAAAAATTATGTTTCTATAAGTTATGCTTAAAATCAATCAACAAGGCAATTATTCATATTTTTATCTAAAATCATCTTTTTTTGTTTTTTTTGGATCATTTTTGTCAGGAAAATGACACAATTGAAGTTTTAAAGCGTTTTGTGTGTGTGTGTGTTTTCTTTTGTTGATTCCATAAACATATCAGATTTTATTTTTTTTGTGAATCTGCATGAGCTGCTATACTAATCTGCTCCACCAGAGGGCGCAAATGTACCAAATAATGCATTCATCTGCATGAGCTGTTATACCAATCTGCTCCACCAGAGGGAGCAAATGTGCCAATTGTTGTTAAACTTTATTAACTGTGAAAATGTCCAGCTTAAGGTGTACAAACCTTCTTCAGAACCTCACAGGCCTCATCCAAGCTGTAGAAAACATCCGAGTTGATCATGTTGAGAGCAGACGGGTGATGTTTGGGAGTCTCTGAAGGTACCACATAGAACTTGGTCAGGTTCTTCTCTGCAGGGACCCACAGACTCTGAGTCCACAGCTCATCTGCTTCACTTTGAGAATATGAACACACCAACACTGGATCAGTCTGCTCCAAATGGCTCAGCATCCCCTCTATGAGGGGGGAGTCCTCCGCCCGGCTTCTGAGGAAGAAGCCTTTGACCAGAGAGCCCTTCTCCTCCGGGAGGAAGGAGGACATGCTGGTCACATCAGAGCCTGCAGGCAGGTCCCTCAGCAGTTTGTCTCTGAGTTCCCAATGAAACCTCTCCCCTCTGATTCTGTCCGGGCTGCAGACAAGCAGAGAGTAGCATCTGTCCTCCTTCTGGAGTTTAGAGAAGACAGCAGGTAGAAGCGCTCCTCCTCGGAGCTTTTCTCTGATTCCGAAATAAACCGGCGCTCCATCCATCTCCACGGAGAAAACCCTGGAGGGCCACCGCTGGATGAGGGGCCTCAGGTGCCTGGCCATGTTCTGGTGTCTGCAGGGTTCTGGTCAGCTGCGCTCAGCTGAATGAAAAACGAAAACAGACCATTGGAGGGAAAAACGAAACTTAAAGCTTAAAGCTATGCAGCGCCGCCAGGGGGCAGCAGAGGGACATTTCACAGGAATCCAAAACTTAAAGAGATCTGAGATAAAAGTTGTCCTGAGATGCCCCCTGCAAAAATACTGTAAACAGCGTTTCGTTATCCTTTAACTGCTGACCTGCTGAAATTCATGCATTTAAAGGGCAATTGTGATGTGTTGCTATGGTGACAATTGAAATTCAATTTCCATACATACCTTTTTAAGACTTTGGCTTTTACAAACACCCCCTAAAATGTGTTTTTCTCTCTTAAATGCAATAGATAATCATATTTTATTGGAAAGACCAGTTTCCACTGGATATTTGACAGTTTTTCCCAATTTATGACACAGAATTTCACATCTCTCAGAAAACAGAACTAAACATTGGACACATTTTATGACTTACAAACTGATGCACATCGTTAGAAAGGATCTGCTCACATTTTTTGCTCACTTGAACAAACATAATTTTCAAAATACGATTATTTGTAATTCAGTAATGAACATCCAGGGACTGTTTAGGTTCCCTCTGAATCAGCTGTGTTGCATCTGTGTTCTAGATAGCATTTTTGGACCCTTTTTTTTTTTTACACTTAATGCGGAAGTACAGTGAGTGTTTTGCAATTTGCAGTGTCATATGCTGATTTTGATCAATGTGTGCAAATTTTGACTTGAGTTTTCTATTTTTGACACAAACTTGCAAAGCTTTGCAAATCATTTATTANCTAATCTGCTCCACCAGAGGGCGCAAATGTACCAAATAATGCATTCATCTGCATGAGCTGTTATACCAATCTGCTCCACCAGAGGGAGCAAATGTGCCAATTGTTGTTAAACTTTATTAACTGTGAAAATGTCCAGCTTAAGGTGTACAAACCTTCTTCAGAACCTCACAGGCCTCATCCAAGCTGTAGAAAACATCCGAGTTGATCATGTTGAGAGCAGACGGGTGATGTTTGGGAGTCTCTGAAGGTACCACATAGAACTTGGTCAGGTTCTTCTCTGCAGGGACCCACAGACTCTGAGTCCACAGCTCATCTGCTTCACTTTGAGAATATGAACACACCAACACTGGATCAGTCTGCTCCAAATGGCTCAGCATCCCCTCTATGAGGGGGGAGTCCTCCGCCCGGCTTCTGAGGAAGAAGCCTTTGACCAGAGAGCCCTTCTCCTCCGGGAGGAAGGAGGACATGCTGGTCACATCAGAGCCTGCAGGCAGGTCCCTCAGCAGTTTGTCTCTGAGTTCCCAATGAAACCTCTCCCCTCTGATTCTGTCCGGGCTGCAGACAAGCAGAGAGTAGCATCTGTCCTCCTTCTGGAGTTTAGAGAAGACAGCAGGTAGAAGCGCTCCTCCTCGGAGCTTTTCTCTGATTCCGAAATAAACCGGCGCTCCATCCATCTCCACGGAGAAAACCCTGGAGGGCCACCGCTGGATGAGGGGCCTCAGGTGCCTGGCCATGTTCTGGTGTCTGCAGGGTTCTGGTCAGCTGCGCTCAGCTGAATGAAAAACGAAAACAGACCATTGGAGGGAAAAACGAAACTTAAAGCTTAAAGCTATGCAGCGCCGCCAGGGGGCAGCAGAGGGACATTTCACAGGAATCCAAAACTTAAAGAGATCTGAGATAAAAGTTGTCCTGAGATGCCCCCTGCAAAAATACTGTAAACAGCGTTTCGTTATCCTTTAACTGCTGACCTGCTGAAATTCATGCATTTAAAGGGCAATTGTGATGTGTTGCTATGGTGACAATTGAAATTCAATTTCCATACATACCTTTTTAAGACTTTGGCTTTTACAAACACCCCCTAAAATGTGTTTTTCTCTCTTAAATGCAATAGATAATCATATTTTATTGGAAAGACCAGTTTCCACTGGATATTTGACAGTTTTTCCCAATTTATGACACAGAATTTCACATCTCTCAGAAAACAGAACTAAACATTGGACACATTTTATGACTTACAAACTGATGCACATCGTTAGAAAGGATCTGCTCACATTTTTTGCTCACTTGAACAAACATAATTTTCAAAATACGATTATTTGTAATTCAGTAATGAACATCCAGGGACTGTTTAGGTTCCCTCTGAATCAGCTGTGTTGCATCTGTGTTCTAGATAGCATTTTTGGACCCTTTTTTTTTTTTACACTTAATGCGGAAGTACAGTGAGTGTTTTGCAATTTGCAGTGTCATATGCTGATTTTGATCAATGTGTGCAAATTTTGACTTGAGTTTTCTATTTTTGACACAAACGTGCAAAGCTTTGCAAATCATTTATTAGATATAGTGTATAATATGTTGTGCAGTATTTTGGAGAAAGTGTGCTATTGTTATAGGAACAGTGTTTTATCAATTGAGAAAGACTGGAATTGTGCACTTGATTTAATTTCCATGCCATTTTTGTTTTTATTGCAGCTCACAGTGTTTCTGCACTGCAAAAACGATTTAGAAATAAGTAAAAATGTCTTAAATAAAGTTAATTTGAGCAGGTATATAAAATGAGTCTTTTTACTTAGAATATGATAATTAGATAATATGCAATTAAAACAAGAAAATGCAATATTCTTTCTTATTTTAAAGGAAAATGGCCCCGTCCAATGGCAAAAGGGCCCAACAAACCCCCAAATCAAAAAAAAAAGCCGTGAATTTAAAAAAAAAAGAAAAATTTTTTTGCAGTGCAGCTTGCTCCCGTTTACTCCACAGTAATAAAATGATACAATCACTTTTCCAGAAATCCAAACTGAACCTGCAGAGCCACATTGCTTCCATCCTCAGCTCATGATCTACTTTCGTTTTCGATGTATATAAACAGAAACTCAGCTGACCTGCTGCCTTTATAAAGAGCAGCTCAGCTGAACCAGTCAGTCTGCATTCACAGCTGTTCATCTCTGCCTGCATCATGCTTCTCTCCTCTCTCATGGACTCTCCCAGAGTCCTCCTGCAGCTCTGCCTCAGCACCATCCTCAGCATATTTACCAAAGTCTTTTCCAACGTTGGCTCCTGGTATGGAGGAGCCTGCAGGGGCCCAAACCCGCCGCCCTCCGATAGAAACATCCAACCGCAGAAACCTGCAGGAGAAGCTGGGACGACCCCAACCAGCGTCAACTATCATTTTACCCGCAAATGCAATTATAAATGCGGCTTTTGTTTCCACACCGCAAAGACTTCCTTCGTGCTTCCTTTGGAGGAGGCAAAGAGGGGGCTCAGACTGCTCAAAGAAGCTGGTAAAGTTGATTTATTAATTTTATTTATTTATTTATTTATTTATTTTACAAATTACAACCGTGTGTTTACAAGAGACGGTTAGGGCCTCTGGAAAAAAAAAAGTTTACTGATTTTTAAATTGTATTTCAGTATAATATGAGAAAAAAGTCAGAATCATGTATTTAGTGTCAGAATTCTGACTTTAATCTAAAAATTCGGACTTTAATCTCAGAA